>NW_026947607.1:0-600000 GCF_034190915.1 Cavia porcellus
CCGCCCCGTGATGTTTTTCTCGCTCCTACTAGTGAATGTAATGTAACACACACCCATACAATGCGCACCGCCCCGTGATGTTTTTCTCGCTCCTACTAGTGAATGTAATGTAACACACACCCATACAATGCGCACCGCCCCGTGATGTTTTTCTCGCTCCTACTAGTGAATGTAATGTAACACACACCCATACAATGCGCACCGCCCCGTGATGTCTTTCTCGCTCCTACTAGTGAATGTAATGTAACACACACCCATACAATGCGCACCGCCCCGTGATGATTTTCTCACTCCTACTAGTGAATGTAATGTAACACACACCCGTACAATGCGCACCACCCCGTGATGTTTTTCTCACTCCTACTAGTGAATGTAATGTAACACACACCCATACAATGCGCACCACCCCGTGATGTTTTTCTCACTCCTACTAGTGAATGTAATGTAACACACACCCATACAATGCGCACCACCCCGAGATGTTTTTCTGACTCCTACTAGCGAATGTAATGTAACACACACCCATACAATGCGCACCACCCCGTGATGTTTTTCTGACTCCTACTAGTGAATGTAATGTAACACACACCCATACAATGCGCACCACCCCGTGATGTTTTTCTGACTCCTACTAGTGAATGTAATGTAACACACACCCATACAATGCGCACCACCCCGTGATGTTTTTCTGACTCCTACTAGTGAATGTAATGTAACACACACCCATACAATGCGCACCACCCCGTGATGTTTTTCTCACTCCTACTAGTGAATGTAATGTAACACACACCCATACAATGCGCACCACCCCGTGATGTTTTTCTGACTCCTACTAGTGAATGTCATGTAACACACACGCATACAATGCGCACCACCCCGTGATGTTTTTCTCACTCCTACTAGTGAATGTAATGTAACACACACCCATACAATGCGCACCACCCCGTGATGTTTTTCTCACTCCTACTAGTGAATGTAATGTAACACACACCCATACAATGCGCACCACCCCGTGATGTTTTTCTCACTCCTACTAGTGAATCTAATGTAACACACACCCATACAATGCGCACCACCCCGTGATGTTTTTCTCACTCCTACTAGTGAATGTAATGTAACACACACCCATACAATGCGCACCACCCCGTGATGTTTTTCTCACTCCTACTAGTGAATGTAATGTAACACACACCCATACAATGCGCACCACCCCGTGATGTTTTTCTGACTCCTACTAGTGAATGTAATGTAACACACACCCATACAATGCGCACCACCCCGTGATGTTTTTCTCACTCCTACTAGTGAATGTAATGTAACACACACCCGTACAATGCGCACCGCCCCGTGATGTTTTTCTCGCTCCTACTAGTGAATGTAATGTAACACACACCCATACAATGCGCACCGCCCCGTGATGTTTTTCTCGCTCCTACTAGTGAATGTAATGTAACACACACCCATACAATGCGCACCGCCCCGTGATGTGTTTCTCGCTCCTACTAGTGAATGTAATGTAACACACACCCATACAATGCGCACCGCCCCGTGATGTTTTTCTCGCTCCTACTAGTGAATGTAATGTAACACACACCCATACAATGCGCACCGCCCCGTGATGTTTTTCTCGCTCCTACTAGTGAATGTAATGTAACACACACCCATACAATGCGCACCACCCCGTGATGTTTTTCTCACTCCTACTAGTGAATGTAATGTAACACACATCCATACAATGCGCACCACCCCGTGATGTTTTTCTCACTCCTACTAGTGAATGTAATGTAACACACACCCGTACCATGCGCACCACCCCGTGATGTTTTTCTCACTCCTACTAGTGAATGTAATGTAACACACACCCATACAATGTGCACCACCCCGTGATGTTTTTCTCACTCCTACTAGTGAATGTAATGTAACACACACCCATACAATGCGCACCACCCCGAGATGTTTTTCTGACTCCTACTAGTGAATGTAATGTAACACACACCCATACAATGCGCACCACCCCGTGATGTTTTTCTGACTCCTACTAGTGAATGTAATGTAACACACACCCATACAATGCGCACCACCCCGTGATGTTTTTCTGACTCCTACTAGTGAATGTAATGTAACACACACCCATACAATGCGCACCACCCCGTGATGTTTTTCTCACTCCTACTAGTGAATGTAATGTAACACACACCCATACAATGCGCACCACCCCGTGATGTTATTCTGACTCCTACTAGTGAATGTAATGTAACACACACCCATAAAATGCGCACCACCCCGTGATGTTTTTCTGACTCCTACTAGTGAATGTAATGTAACACACACCCATACAATGCGCACCACCCCGTGATGTTTTTCTCACTCCTACTAGTGAATGTAATGTAACACACACCCATACAATGCGCACCACCCTGTGATGTTTTTCTCACTGCTACTAGTGAATGTAATGTAACACACACCCATACATTGCGCACCACCCCGTGATGTTTTTCTCACTGCTACTAGTGAATGTAATGTAACACACACCCGTACAATGCGCACCACCCCGTGATGTTTTTCTCACTGCTACTAGTGAATGTAATGTAACACACACCCGTACAATGCGCACCACCCCGTGATGTTTTTCTCACTGCTACTAGTGAATGTAATGTAACACACACCCGTACAATGCGCACCACCCCGTGATGTTTTTCTCACTCCTACTAGTGAATGTAATGTAACACACACCCGTACAATGCGCACCACCCCGTGATGTTTTTCTCACTCCTACTAGTGAATGTAATGTAAAAAACACCCATACAATGCGCACCACCCCGTGATGTTTTTCTCACTCCTACTAGTGAATGTAATGTAACACACACCCATACAATGCGAACCACCCCGTGATGTTTTTCTCACTCCTACTAGTGAAAGTAATGTAACACACACCCATACAATGCGCACCACCCCCTGATGTTTTTCTCACTCCTACTAGTGAATGTAATGTAACACACACCAATACAATGCGCACCACCCCGTGATGTTTTTCTCACTCCTACTAGTGTATCTAATGTAACACACACCCATACAATGCGCACCACCCCGTGATGTTTTTCTCACTCCTACTAGTGAATGTAATGTAACACACACCCATACAATGCGCACCGCCCCGTGATGTTTTTCTCGCTCCTACTAGTGAATGTAATGTAACACACACCCATACAATGCGCACCGCCCCGTGATGTTTTTCTCGCTCCTACTAGTGAATGTAATGTAACACACACCCATACAATGCGCACCGCCCCGTGATGTTTTTCTCGCTCCTACTAGTGAATGTAATGTAACACACACCCATACAATGCGCACCGCCCCGTGATGTCTTTCTCGCTCCTACTAGTGAATGTAATGTAACACACACCCATACAATGCGCACCGCCCCGTGATGATTTTCTCACTCCTACTAGTGAATGTAATGTAACACACACCCGTACAATGCGCACCACCCCGTGATGTTTTTCTCACTCCTACTAGTGAATGTAATGTAACACACACCCATACAATGCGCACCACCCCGTGATGTTTTTCTCACTCCTACTAGTGAATGTAATGTAACACACACCCATACAATGCGCACCACCCCGAGATGTTTTTCTGACTCCTACTAGCGAATGTAATGTAACACACACCCATACAATGCGCACCACCCCGTGATGTTTTTCTGACTCCTACTAGTGAATGTAATGTAACACACACCCATACAATGCGCACCGCCCCGTGATGTTTTTCTCGCTCCTACTAGTGAATGTAATGTAACACACACCCATACAATGCGCACCGCCCCGTGATGTTTTTCTCGCTCCTACTAGTGAATGTAATGTAACACACACCCATACAATGCGCACCGCCCCGTGATGTTTTTCTCGCTCCTACTAGTGAATGTAATGTAACACACACCCATACAATGCGCACCGCCCCGTGATGTCTTTCTCGCTCCTACTAGTGAATGTAATGTAACACACACCCATACAATGCGCACCGCCCCGTGATGATTTTCTCACTCCTACTAGTGAATGTAATGTAACACACACCCGTACAATGCGCACCACCCCGTGATGTTTTTCTCACTCCTACTAGTGAATGTAATGTAACACACACCCATACAATGCGCACCACCCCGTGATGTTTTTCTCACTCCTACTAGTGAATGTAATGTAACACACACCCATACAATGCGCACCACCCCGAGATGTTTTTCTGACTCCTACTAGCGAATGTAATGTAACACACACCCATACAATGCGCACCACCCCGAGATGTTTTTCTGACTCCTACTAGTGAATGTAATGTAACACACACCCATACAATGCGCACCACCCCGTGATGTTTTTCTGACTCCTACTAGTGAATGTAATGTAACACACACCCATACAATGCGCACCACCCCGTGATGTTTTTCTGACTCCTACTAGTGAATGTCATGTAACACACACGCATACAATGCGCACCACCCCGTGATGTTTTTCTCACTCCTACTAGTGAATGTAATGTAACACACACCCATACAATGCGCACCACCCCGTGATGTTTTTCTCACTCCTACTAGTGAATGTAATGTAACACACACCCATACAATGCGCACCACCCCGTGATGTTTTTCTCACTCCTACTAGTGAATGTAATGTAACACACACCCATACAATGCGCACCACCCCGTGATGTTTTTCTCACTCCTACTAGTGAATCTAATGTAACACACACCCATACAATGCGCACCACCCCGTGCTGTTTTTCTCACTCCTACTAGTGAATGTAATGTAACACACACCCATACAATGCGCACCACCCCGTGATGTTTTTCTCACTCCTACTAGTGAATGTAATGTAACACACACCCATACAATGCGCACCACCCCGTGATGTTTTTCTCACTCCTACTAGTGAATGTAATGTAACACACACCCATACAATGCGCACCAACCCGTGATGTTTTTCTCACTCCTACTAGTGAATGTAATGTAACACACACCCATACAATGCGCACCACCCCGTGATGTTTTTCTCACTCCTTCTAGTGAATGTAATGTAACACACACCCATACAATGCGAACCACCCCGTGATGTTTTTCTCACTCCTACTAGTGAATGTAATGTAACACACACCCATACAATGCGCACCACCCCGTGATGTTTTTCTCACTCCTACTAGTGAATGTAATGTAACACACACCCATACAATGCGCACCACCCCGTGATGTTTTTCTCACTCCTACTAGTGAATGTAATGTAACACACACCCATACAATGCGCACCAACCCGTGATGTTTTTCTCACTCCTACTAGTGAATGTAATGTAACACACACGAATACAATGCGCACCACCCCGTGATGTTTTTCTGACTCCTACTAGTGAATGTAATGTAACACACACCCATAAAATGTGCACCACCCCGTGATGTTTTTCTGACTCCTACTAGTGAATCTAATGTAACACACACCCGTACAATGCGCACCACCCCGTGATGTTTTTCTCACTCCTACTAGTGAATGTAATGTAACACACACCCATACAATGCGCACCACCCCGTGATGTTTTTCTCACTGCTACTAGTGAATGTAATGTAACACACACCCATACAATGCGCACCACCCCGTGATGTTTTTCTCACTGCTACTAGTGAATGTAATGTAACACACACCCGTACAATGCGCACCACCCCGTGATGTTTTTCTCACTCCTACTAGTGAATGTAATGTAACACACACCCATACAATGCGCACCAACCCGTGATGTTTTTCTCACTCCTACTAGTGAATGTAATGTAACACACACCCATACAATGCGCACCACCCCGTGATGTTTTTCTGACTCCTACTAGTGAATGTAATGTAACACACACCAATAAAATGTGCACCACCCCGTGATGTTTTTCTGACTCCTACTAGTGAATCTAATGTAACACACACCCGTACAATGCGCACCACCCTGTGATGTTTTTCTCACTCCTACTAGTCAATGTAATGTAACACACACCCATACAATGCGCACCACCCCGTGATGTTTTTCTCACTGCTACTAGTGAATGTAATGTAACACACACCCATACAATGCGCACCACCCCGTGATGTTTTTCTCACTGCTACTAGTGAATGTAATGTAACACACACCCATACAATGCGCACCACCCCGTGATGTTTTTCTCACTGCTACTAGTGAATGTAATGTAACACACACCCGTACAATGCGCACCACCCCGTGATGTTTTTCTCACTGCTACTAGTTAATGTAATGTAACACACACCCGTACAATGCGCACCACCCCGTGATGTTTTTCTCACTCCTACTAGTGAATGTAATGTAACACACACCCGTACAATGCGCACCACCCCGTGATGTTTTTCTCACTCCTACTAGTGAATGTAATGTAACAAACACCCATACAATGCGCACCACCCCGTGATGTTTTTCTCACTCCTACTAGTGAATGTAATGTAAGAAACACCCATACATTGCGCACCACCCCGTGATGTTTTTCTCACTCCTACTAGTGAATGTAATGTAACACACACCCATACAATGCGCACCACCCCGTGATGTTTTTCTCACTCCTACTAGTGAATGTAATGTAACACACACCCATACAATGCGCACCACCCCGTGATGTTTTTCTCACTCCTACTAGTGAATGTAATGTAACACACACCCATACAATGCGAACCACCCCGTGATGTTTTTCTCACTCCTACTAGTGAATGTAATGTAACACACACCCATACAATGCGCACCACCCCGTGATGTTTTTCTCACTCCTACTAGTGAATGTAATGTAACACACACCCATACAATGCGCACCACCCCGTGATGTTTTTCTCACTCCTACTAGTGAATGTAATGTAACACACACCCATACAATGCGCACCAACCCGTGATGTTTTTCTCACTCCTACTAGTGAATGTAATGTAACACACACAAATACAATGCGCACCACCCCGTGATGTTTTTCTGACTCCTACTAGTGAATGTAATGTAACACACACCCATAAAATGTGCACCACCCCGTGATGTTTTTCTGACTCCTACTAGTGAATCTAATGTAACACACACCCGTACAATGCGCACCACCCCGTGATGTTTTTCTCACTCCTACTAGTGAATGTAATGTAACACACACCCATACAATGCGCACCACCCCGTGATGTTTTTCTCACTGCTACTAGTGAATGTAATGTAACACACACCCATACAATGCGCACCACCCCGTGATGTTTTTCTCACTGCTACTAGTGAATGTAATGTAACACACACCCGTACAATGCGCACCACCCCGTGATGTTTTTCTCACTGCTACTAGTGAATGTAATGTAACACACACCTGTACAATGCGCACCACCCCGTGATGTTTTTCTCACTGCTACTAGTGAATGTAATGTAACACACACCCGTACAATGCGCACCACCCCGTGATGTTTTTCTCACTCCTACTAGTGAATGTAATGTAACACACACCCGTACAATGCGCACCACCCCGTGATGTTTTTCTCACTCCTACTAGTGAATGTAATGTAACAAACACCCATACAATGCGCACCACCCCGTGATGTTTTTCTCACTCCTACTAGTGAATGTAATGTAAGAAACACCCATACATTGCGCACCACCCCGTGATGTTTTTCTCACTCCTACTAGTGAATGTAATGTAACACACACCCATACAATGCGCACCACCCCGTGATGTTTTTCTCACTCCTACTAGTGAATGTAATGTAACACACACCCATACAATGCGCACCACCCCGTGATGTTTTTCTCACTCCTACTAGTGAATGTAATGTAACACACACCCATACAATGCGAACCACCCCGTGATGTTTTTCTCACTCCTACTAGTGAAAGTAATGTAACACACACCCATACAATGCGCACCACCCCGTGATGTTTTTCTCACTCCTACTAGTGAATGTAATGTAACACACACCCATACAATGCGCACCAACCCGTGATGTTTTTCTCACTCCTACTAGTGTATCTAATGTAACACACACCCATACAATGCGCACCACCCCGTGATGTTTTTCTCACTCCTACTAGTGAATGTAATGTAACACACACCCATACAATGCGCACCGCCCCGTGATGTTTTTCTCACTCCTACTAGTGAATGTAATGTAACACACACCCATACAATGCGCACCGCCCCGTGATGTTTTTCTCGCTCCTACTAGTGAATGTAATGTAACACACACCCATACAATGCGCACCGCCCCGTGATGTTTTTCTCGCTCCTACTAGTGAATGTAATGTAACACACACCCATACAATGCGAACCGCCCCGTGATGTTTTACTCGCTCCTACTAGTGAATGTAATGTAACACACACCCATACAATGCGCACCGCCCCGTGATGTTTTTCTCGCTCCTACTAGTGAATGTATTGTAACACACACCCATACAATGGGCACCGCTCCGTGATGTTTTTCTCGCTCCTACTAGTGAATGTAATGTAACACACACCCATACAATGCGCACCGGCCCGTGATGTTTTTCTCGCTCCTACTAGTGAATGTAATGTAACACACACCCATACAATGCGCACCGGCCCGTGATGTTTTTCTCGCTCCTACTAGTGAATGTAATGTAACACACACCCATACAATGCGCACCGCCCCGTGATGTTTTTCTCGCTCCTACTAGTGAATGTAATGTAACACACACCCATACAATGCGCACCACCCCGTGATGATTTTCTCACTCCTACTAGTGAATGTAATGTAACACACACCCGTACAATGCGCACCACCCCGTGATGATTTTCTCACTCCTACTAGTGAATGTAATGTAACACACACCCGTACAATGCGCACCACCCCGTGATGTTTTTCTCACTCCTACTAGTGAATGTAATGTAACACACACCCATACAATGCGCACCACCCCGTGATGTTTTTCTCACTCCTACTAGTGAATGTAATGTAACACACACCCATACAATGCGCACCACCCCGAGATGTTTTTCTGACTCCTACTAGTGAATGTAATGTAACATACACCCATACAATGCGCACCACCCCGTGATGTTTTTCTGACTCCTACTAGTGAATGTAATGTAACACACACCCATACAATGCGCACCACCCCGTGATGTTTTTCTCACTCCTACTAGTGAATGTAATGTAACACACACCCGTACAATGCGCACCACCCCGTGATGTTTTTCTGACTCCTACTAGTGAATGTAATGTAACACACACCCGTACAATGCGCACCACCCCGTGATGTTTTTCTCACTCCTACTAGTGAATGTAATGTAACACACACCCGTACAATGCGCACCACCCCGTGATGTTTTTCTCACTCCTACTAGTGAATGTAATGTAACACACACCCGTACAATGCGCACCATCCCGTGATGTTTTTCTCACTCCTACTAGTGAATGTAATGTAACACACACCCATACAATGCGCACCACCCCGTGATCTTTTTCTCACTCCTACTAGTGAATCTAATGTAACAAACACCCATACATTGCGCACCACCCCGTGATGTTTTTCTCACTCCTACTAGTGAATGTAATGTAACACACACCCATACAATGCGCACCACCCCGTGATGTTTTTCTCACTCCTACTAGTGAATGTAATGTAACACACACCCATACAATGCGCACCACCCCGTGATGTTTTTCTCACTCCTACTAGTGAATTTAATGTTACACACACCCATACAATGCGCACCACCCCGTGATGTTTTTCTCACTCCTACTAGTGAAAGTAATGTAACACACACCCATACAATGCGCACCACCTCGTGATGTTTTTCTCACTCCTACTAGTGAATGTAATGTAACACACACCCATACAATGCGCACCACCCCGTGATGTTTTTCTCACTCCTACTAGTGTATCTAATGTAACACACACCCATACAATGCGCACCGCCCCGTGATGTTTTTCTCGCTCCTACTAGTGAATGTAATGTAACACACACCCATACAATGCGCACCGCCCCGTGATGTTTTTCTCGCTCCTACTAGTGAATGTAATGTAACACACACCCATACAATGCGAACCGCCCCGTGATGTTTTTCTCGCTCCTACTAGTGAATGTAATGTAACACACACCCATACAATGCGCACCGCCCCGTGATGTATTTCTCGCTCCTACTAGTGAATGTAATGTTACACACACCCATACAATGCGCACCGCCCCGTGATGTTTTTCTCGCTCCTACTAGTGAATGTAATGTAACACACACCCATACAATGCGCACCGCCCCGTGATGTTTTTCTCGCTCCTACTAGTGAATGTAATGTAACACACTCCCATTCAATGCGCACCGCCCCGTGATGTTTTTCTCGCTCCTACTAGTGAATGTAATGTAACACACACCCATACAATGCGCACCGCCCCGTGATGTTTTTCTCGCTCCTACTAGTGAATGTAATGTAACACACACCCATACAATGCGCACCACCCCGTGATGATTTTCTCGCTCCTACTAGTGAATCTAATGTAACACACACCCATACAATGCGCACCACACCGTGATGTTTTTCTCACTCCTACTAGTGAATGTAATGTAACACACACCCATACAATGCGCAACACCCTGTGATGTTTTTCTCACTCCTACTAGTGAATGTAATGTAACACACACCCATACAATGCGCAACACCCCGAGATGTTTTTCTGATTCCTACTAGTGAATGTAATGTAACACACACCCATACAATGCGCACCACCCCGTGATGTTTTTCTCACTCCTACTAGTGAATGTAATTTAACACACACCCATACAATGCGCACCACCCCGTGATGTTTTTCTCACTCCTACTAGTGAATCTAATGTAACACACACCCATACAATGCGTACCACCCCGTGATGTTTTTCTCACTCCTACTAGTGAATGTAATGTAACACACACCCGTACAATGCGCACCACCCCGTGATGTTTTTCTCACTCCTAATAGTGAATGTAATGTAACAAACACCCATACAATGCGCACCACCCCGTGATGTTTTTCTCACTCCTACTAGTGAATGTAATGTAAGAAACACCCATACATTGCGCACCACCCCGTGATGTTTTTCTCACTCCTACTAGTGAATGTAATGTAACACACACCCATACAATGCGCACCACCCCGTGATGTTTTTCTCACTCCTACTAGTGAATGTAATGTAACACACACCCATACAATGCGCACCACCCCGTGATGTTTTTCTCACTCCTACTAGTGAATGTAATGTAACACACACCCATACAATGCGAACCACCCCGTGATGTTTTTCTCACTCCTACTAGTGAAAGTAATGTAACACACACCCATACAATGCGCACCACCCCGTGATGTTTTTCTCACTCCTACTAGTGAATGTAATGTAACACACACCCATACAATGCGCACCAACCCGTGATGTTTTTCTCACTCCTATTAGTGTATCTAATGTAACACACACCCATACAATGCGCACCACCCCGTGATGTTTTTCTCACTCCTACTAGTGAATGTAATGTAACACACACCCATACAATGCGCACCGCCCCGTGATGTTTTTCTCACTCCTACTAGTGAATGTAATGTAACACACACCCATACAATGCGCACCGCCCCGTGATGTTTTTCTCGCTCCTACTAGTGAATGTAATGTAACACACACCCATACAATGCGCACCGCCCCGTGATGTTTTTCTCGCTCCTACTAGTGAATGTAATGTAACACACACCCATAGAATGCGAACCGCCCCGTGATGTTTTACTCGCTCCTACTAGTGAATGTAATGTAACACACACCCATACAATGCGCACCGCCCCGTGATGTTTTTCTCGCTCCTACTAGTGAATGTATTGTAACACACACCCATACAATGGGCACCGCCCCGTGATGTTTTTCTCGCTCCTACTAGTGAATGTAATGTAACACACACCCATACAATGCGCACCGGCCCGTGATGTTTTTCTCGCTCCTACTAGTGAATGTAATGTAACACACACCCATACAATGCGCACCGGCCCGTGATGTTTTTCTCGCTCCTACTAGTGAATGTAATGTAACACACACCCATACAATGCGCACCGCCCCGTGATGTTTTTCTCGCTCCTACTAGTGAATGTAATGTAACACACACCCATACAATGCGCACCACCCCGTGATGATTTTCTCACTCCTACTAGTGAATGTAATGTAACACACACCCGTACAATGCGCACCACCCCGTGATGTTTTTCTCACTCCTACTAGTGAATGTAATGTAACACACACCCATACAATGCGCACCACCCCGTGATGTTTTTCTCACTCCTACTAGTGAATGTAATGTAACACACACCCATACAATGCGCACCACCCCGTGATGTTTTTCTCACTCCTACTAGTGAATGTAATGTAACACACACCCATACAATGCGCACCACCCTGTGATGTTTTTCTCACTGCTACTAGTGAATGTAATGTAACACACACCCATACATTGCGCACCACCCCGTGATGTTTTTCTCACTGCTACTAGTGAATGTAATGTAACACACACCCGTACAATGCGCACCACCCCGTGATGTTTTTCTCACTGCTACTAGTGAATGTAATGTAACACACACCCGTACAATGCGCACCACCCCGTGATGTTTTTCTCACTGCTACTAGTGAATGTAATGTAACACACACCCGTACAATGCGCACCACCCCGTGATGTTTTTCTCACTCCTACTAGTGAATGTAATGTAACACACACCCGTACAATGCGCACCACCCCGTGATGTTTTTCTCACTCCTACTAGTGAATGTAATGTAAAAAACACCCATACAATGCGCACCACCCCGTGATGTTTTTCTCACTCCTACTAGTGAATGTAATGTAAGAAACACCCATACATTGCGCACCACCCCGTGATGTTTTTCTCACTCCTACTAGTGAATGTAATGTAACACACACCCATACAATGCGCACCACCCCGTGATGTTTTTCTCGCTCCTACTAGTGAATGTAATGTAACACACACCCATACAATGCGCACCACCCCGTGATGTTTTTCTCACTCCTACTAGTGAATGTAATGTAACACACACCCATACAATGCGAACCACCCCGTGATGTTTTTCTCACTCCTACTAGTGAAAGTAATGTAACACACACCCATACAATGCGCACCACCCCCTGATGTTTTTCTCACTCCTACTAGTGAATGTAATGTAACACACACCAATACAATGCGCACCACCCCGTGATGTTTTTCTCACTCCTACTAGTGTATCTAATGTAACACACACCCATACAATGCGCACCACCCCGTGATGTTTTTCTCACTCCTACTAGTGAATGTAATGTAACACACACCCATACAATGCGCACCGCCCCGTGATGTTTTTCTCGCTCCTACTAGTGAATGTAATGTACACACACCCATACAATGCGCACCGCCCCGTGATGTTTTTCTCGCTCCTACTAGTGAATGTAATGTAACACACACCCATACAATGCGCACCGCCCCGTGATGTTTTTCTCGCTCCTACTAGTGAATGTAATGTAACACACACCCATACAATGCGCACCGCCCCGTGATGTCTTTCTCGCTCCTACTAGTGAATGTAATGTAACACACACCCATACAATGCGCACCGCCCCGTGATGATTTTCTCACTCCTACTAGTGAATGTAATGTAACACACACCCGTACAATGCGCACCACCCCGTGATGTTTTTCTCACTCCTACTAGTGAATGTAATGTAACACACACCCATACAATGCGCACCACCCCGTGATGTTTTTCTCACTCCTACTAGTGAATGTAATGTAACACACACCCATACAATGCGCACCACCCCGAGATGTTTTTCTGACTCCTACTAGCGAATGTAATGTAACACACACCCATACAATGCGCACCACCCCGTGATGTTTTTCTGACTCCTACTAGTGAATGTAATGTAACACACACCCATACAATGCGCACCGCCCCGTGATGTTTTTCTCGCTCCTACTAGTGAATGTAATGTAACACACACCCATACAATGCGCACCGCCCCGTGATGTTTTTCTCGCTCCTACTAGTGAATGTAATGTAACACACACCCATACAATGCGCACCGCCCCGTGATGTTTTTCTCGCTCCTACTAGTGAATGTAATGTAACACACACCCATACAATGCGCACCGCCCCGTGATGTCTTTCTCGCTCCTACTAGTGAATGTAATGTAACACACACCCATACAATGCGCACCGCCCCGTGATGATTTTCTCACTCCTACTAGTGAATGTAATGTAACACACACCCGTACAATGCGCACCACCCCGTGATGTTTTTCTCACTCCTACTAGTGAATGTAATGTAACACACACCCATACAATGCGCACCACCCCGTGATGTTTTTCTCACTCCTACTAGTGAATGTAATGTAACACACACCCATACAATGCGCACCACCCCGAGATGTTTTTCTGACTCCTACTAGCGAATGTAATGTAACACACACCCATACAATGCGCACCACCCCGTGATGTTTTTCTGACTCCTACTAGTGAATGTAATGTAACACACACCCATACAATGCGCACCACCCCGTGATGTTTTTCTGACTCCTACTAGTGAATGTAATGTAACACACACCCATACAATGCGCACCACCCCGTGATGTTTTTCTGACTCCTACTAGTGAATGTCATGTAACACACACGCATACAATGCGCACCACCCCGTGATGTTTTTCCTCACTCCTACTAGTGAATGTAATGTAACACACACCCATACAATGCGCACCACCCCGTGATGTTTTTCTCACTCCTACTAGTGAATGTAATGTAACACACACCCATACAATGCGCACCACCCCGTGATGTTTTTCTCACTCCTACTAGTGAATGTAATGTAACACACACCCATACAATGCGCACCACCCCGTGATGTTTTTCTCACTCCTACTAGTGAATCTAATGTAACACACACCCATACAATGCGCACCACCCCGTGCTGTTTTTCTCACTCCTACTAGTGAATGTAATGTAACACACACCCATACAATGCGCACCACCCGTGATGTTTTTCTCACTCCTACTAGTGAATGTAATGTAACACACACCCATACAATGCGCACCACCCCGTGATGTTTTTCTCACTCCTACTAGTGAATGTAATGTAACACACACCCATACAATGCGCACCAACCCGTGATGTTTTTCTCACTCCTACTAGTGAATGTAATGTAACACACACCCATACAATGCGCACCACCCCGTGATGTTTTTCTCACTCCTTCTAGTGAATGTAATGTAACACACACCCATACAATGCGAACCACCCCGTGATGTTTTTCTCACTCCTACTAGTGAATGTAATGTAACACACACCCATACAATGCGCACCACCCCGTGATGTTTTTCTCACTCCTACTAGTGAATGTAATGTAACACACACCCATACAATGCGCACCACCCCGTGATGTTTTTCTCACTCCTACTAGTGAATGTAATGTAACACACACCCATACAATGCGCACCAACCCGTGATGTTTTTCTCACTCCTACTAGTGAATGTAATGTAACACACACGAATACAATGCGCACCACCCCGTGATGTTTTTCTGACTCCTACTAGTGAATGTAATGTAACACACACCCATAAAATGTGCACCACCCCGTGATGTTTTTCTGACTCCTACTAGTGAATCTAATGTAACACACACCCGTACAATGCGCACCACCCCGTGATGTTTTTCTCACTCCTACTAGTGAATGTAATGTAACACACACCCATACAATGCGCACCACCCCGTGATGTTTTTCTCACTGCTACTAGTGAATGTAATGTAACACACACCCATACAATGCGCACCACCCCGTGATGTTTTTCTCACTGCTACTAGTGAATGTAATGTAACACACACCCGTACAATGCGCACCACCCCGTGATGTTTTTCTCACTCCTACTAGTGAATGTAATGTAACACACACCCATACAATGCGCACCAACCCGTGATGTTTTTCTCACTCCTACTAGTGAATGTAATGTAACACACACCCATACAATGCGCACCACCCCGTGATGTTTTTCTGACTCCTACTAGTGAATGTAATGTAACACACACCAATAAAATGTGCACCACCCCGTGATGTTTTTCTGACTCCTACTAGTGAATCTAATGTAACACACACCCGTACAATGCGCACCACCCTGTGATGTTTTTCTCACTCCTACTAGTCAATGTAATGTAACACACACCCATACAATGCGCACCACCCCGTGATGTTTTTCTCACTGCTACTAGTGAATGTAATGTAACACACACCCATACAATGCGCACCACCCCGTGATGTTTTTCTCACTGCTACTAGTGAATGTAATGTAACACACACCCATACAATGCGCACCACCCCGTGATGTTTTTCTCACTGCTACTAGTGAATGTAATGTAACACACACCCGTACAATGCGCACCACCCCGTGATGTTTTTCTCACTGCTACTAGTTAATGTAATGTAACACACACCCGTACAATGCGCACCACCCCGTGATGTTTTTCTCACTCCTACTAGTGAATGTAATGTAACACACACCCGTACAATGCGCACCACCCCGTGATGTTTTTCTCACTCCTACTAGTGAATGTAATGTAACAAACACCCATACAATGCGCACCACCCCGTGATGTTTTTCTCACTCCTACTAGTGAATGTAATGTAAGAAACACCCATACATTGCGCACCACCCCGTGATGTTTTTCTCACTCCTACTAGTGAATGTAATGTAACACACACCCATACAATGCGCACCACCCCGTGATGTTTTTCTCACTCCTACTAGTGAATGTAATGTAACACACACCCATACAATGCGCACCACCCCGTGATGTTTTTCTCACTCCTACTAGTGAATGTAATGTAACACACACCCATACAATGCGAACCACCCCGTGATGTTTTTCTCACTCCTACTAGTGAATGTAATGTAACACACACCCATACAATGCGCACCACCCCGTGATGTTTTTCTCACTCCTACTAGTGAATGTAATGTAACACACACCCATACAATGCGCACCACCCCGTGATGTTTTTCTCACTCCTACTAGTGAATGTAATGTAACACACACCCATACAATGCGCACCAACCCGTGATGTTTTTCTCACTCCTACTAGTGAATGTAATGTAACACACACAAATACAATGCGCACCACCCCGTGATGTTTTTCTGACTCCTACTAGTGAATGTAATGTAACACACACCCATAAAATGTGCACCACCCCGTGATGTTTTTCTGACTCCTACTAGTGAATCTAATGTAACACACACCCGTACAATGCGCACCACCCCGTGATGTTTTTCTCACTCCTACTAGTGAATGTAATGTAACACACACCCATACAATGCGCACCACCCCGTGATGTTTTTCTCACTGCTACTAGTGAATGTAATGTAACACACACCCATACAATGCGCACCACCCCGTGATGTTTTTCTCACTGCTACTAGTGAATGTAATGTAACACACACCCGTACAATGCGCACCACCCCGTGATGTTTTTCTCACTGCTACTAGTGAATGTAATGTAACACACACCTGTACAATGCGCACCACCCCGTGATGTTTTTCTCACTGCTACTAGTGAATGTAATGTAACACACACCCGTACAATGCGCACCACCCCGTGATGTTTTTCTCACTCCTACTAGTGAATGTAATGTAACACACACCCGTACAATGCGCACCACCCCGTGATGTTTTTCTCACTCCTACTAGTGAATGTAATGTAACAAACACCCATACAATGCGCACCACCCCGTGATGTTTTTCTCACTCCTACTAGTGAATGTAATGTAAGAAACACCCATACATTGCGCACCACCCCGTGATGTTTTTCTCACTCCTACTAGTGAATGTAATGTAACACACACCCATACAATGCGCACCACCCCGTGATGTTTTTCTCACTCCTACTAGTGAATGTAATGTAACACACACCCATACAATGCGCACCACCCCGTGATGTTTTTCTCACTCCTACTAGTGAATGTAATGTAACACACACCCATACAATGCGAACCACCCCGTGATGTTTTTCTCACTCCTACTAGTGAAAGTAATGTAACACACACCCATACAATGCGCACCACCCCGTGATGTTTTTCTCACTCCTACTAGTGAATGTAATGTAACACACACCCATACAATGCGCACCAACCCGTGATGTTTTTCTCACTCCTACTAGTGTATCTAATGTAACACACACCCATACAATGCGCACCACCCCGTGATGTTTTTCTCACTCCTACTAGTGAATGTAATGTAACACACACCCATACAATGCGCACCGCCCCGTGATGTTTTTCTCACTCCTACTAGTGAATGTAATGTAACACACACCCATACAATGCGCACCGCCCCGTGATGTTTTTCTCGCTCCTACTAGTGAATGTAATGTAACACACACCCATACAATGCGCACCGCCCCGTGATGTTTTTCTCGCTCCTACTAGTGAATGTAATGTAACACACACCCATACAATGCGAACCGCCCCGTGATGTTTTACTCGCTCCTACTAGTGAATGTAATGTAACACACACCCATACAATGCGCACCGCCCCGTGATGTTTTTCTCGCTCCTACTAGTGAATGTATTGTAACACACACCCATACAATGGGCACCGCTCCGTGATGTTTTTCTCGCTCCTACTAGTGAATGTAATGTAACACACACCCATACAATGCGCACCGGCCCGTGATGTTTTTCTCGCTCCTACTAGTGAATGTAATGTAACACACACCCATACAATGCGCACCGGCCCGTGATGTTTTTCTCGCTCCTACTAGTGAATGTAATGTAACACACACCCATACAATGCGCACCGCCCCGTGATGTTTTTCTCGCTCCTACTAGTGAATGTAATGTAACACACACCCATACAATGCGCACCACCCCGTGATGATTTTCTCACTCCTACTAGTGAATGTAATGTAACACACACCCGTACAATGCGCACCACCCCGTGATGATTTTCTCACTCCTACTAGTGAATGTAATGTAACACACACCCGTACAATGCGCACCACCCCGTGATGTTTTTCTCACTCCTACTAGTGAATGTAATGTAACACACACCCATACAATGCGCACCACCCCGTGATGTTTTTCTCACTCCTACTAGTGAATGTAATGTAACACACACCCATACAATGCGCACCACCCCGAGATGTTTTTCTGACTCCTACTAGTGAATGTAATGTAACATACACCCATACAATGCGCACCACCCCGTGATGTTTTTCTGACTCCTACTAGTGAATGTAATGTAACACACACCCATACAATGCGCACCACCCCGTGATGTTTTTCTCACTCCTACTAGTGAATGTAATGTAACACACACCCATACAATGCGCACCACCCAGTGATGTTTTTCTGACTCCTACTAGTGAATGTAATGTAACACACACCCATACAATGCGCACCACCCCGTGATGTTTTTCTCACTCCTACTAGTGAATGTAATGTAACACACACCCATACAATGCGCACCACCCCGTGATGTTTTTCTCACTCCTACTAATGAATGTAATGTAACACACACCCATACAACGCGCACCACCCCGTGATGTTTTTCTCACTCCTACTAGTGAATGTAATGTAACACACACCCATACAATGCGCACCACCCCGTGATGTTTTTCTCACTCCTACTAGTGAATCTAATGTAACACACACCCATACAATGCGCACCACCCCGTGATGTTTTTCTCACTCCTACTAGTGAATCTAATGTAACACACACCCATACAATGCGCACCACCCCGTGATGTTTTTCTCACTCCTACTAGTGAATCTAATGTAACACACACCCATACAATGCGCACCACCCCGTGATGTTTTTCTCACTCCTACTAGTGAATGTAATGTAACACACACCCATACAATGCGCACCACCCCGTGATGTTTTTCTCACTCCTACTAGTGAATGTAATGTAACACACACCCATACAATGCGCACCACCCCGTGATGTTTTTCTCACTCCAACTAGTGAATGTAATGTAACACACACCCATACAATGCGCACCACCCCGTGATGTTTTTCTCACTCCTACTAGTGAATGTAATGTAACACACACCCATACAATGCGCACCACCCCGTGATGTTTTTCTCACTCCTACTAGTGAATGTAATGTAACACACAGCCATACAATGCGCACCACCCCGTGATGTTTTTCTCACTCCTACTAGTGAAAGTAATGTAACACACACCCATACAATGCGCACCACCCCGTGATGTTTTTCTCACTCCTACTAGTGAATGTAATGTAACACACACCCATACAATGCGCACCAACCCGTGATGTTTTTCTCACTCCTACTAGTGAATGTAATGTAACACACACCCGTACAATGCGCACCACCCCGTGATGTTTTTCTCACTCCTACTAGTGAATGTAATGTAACACACACCCGTACAATGCGCACCACCCCGTGATGTTTTTCTGACTCCTACTAGTGAATGTAATGTAACACACACCCGTACAATGCGCACCACCCCGTGATGTTTTTCTCACTCCTACTAGTGAATGTAATGTAACACACACCCGTACAATGCGCACCACCCCGTGATGTTTTTCTCACTCCTACTAGTGAATGTAATGTAACACACACCCGTACAATGCGCACCATCCCGTGATGTTTTTCTCACTCCTACTAGTGAATGTAATGTAACACACACCCATACAATGTGCACCACCCCGTGATCTTTTTCTCACTCCTACTAGTGAATCTAATGTAACAAACACCCATACATTGCGCACCACCCCGTGATGTTTTTCTCACTCCTACTAGTGAATGTAATGTAACACACACCCATACAATGCGCACCACCCCGTGATGTTTTTCTCACTCCTACTAGTGAATGTAATGTAACACACACCCATACAATGCGCACCACCCCGTGATGTTTTTCTCACTCCTACTAGTGAATTTAATGTTACACACACCCATACAATGCGCACCACCCCGTGATGTTTTTCTCACTCCTACTAGTGAAAGTAATGTAACACACACCCATACAATGCGCACCACCTCGTGATGTTTTTCTCACTCCTACTAGTGAATGTAATGTAACACACACCCATACAATGCGCACCACCCCGTGATGTTTTTCTCACTCCTACTAGTGTATCTAATGTAACACACACCCATACAATGCGCACCGCCCCGTGATGTTTTTCTCGCTCCTACTAGTGAATGTAATGTAACACACACCCATACAATGCGCACCGCCCCGTGATGTTTTTCTCGCTCCTACTAGTGAATGTAATGTAACACACACCCATACAATGCGAACCGCCCCGTGATGTTTTTCTCGCTCCTACTAGTGAATGTAATGTAACACACACCCATACAATGCGCACCGCCCCGTGATGTATTTCTCGCTCCTACTAGTGAATGTAATGTTACACACACCCATACAATGCGCACCGCCCCGTGATGTTTTTCTCGCTCCTACTAGTGAATGTAATGTAACACACACCCATACAATGCGCACCGCCCCGTGATGTTTTTCTCGCTCCTACTAGTGAATGTAATGTAACACACTCCCATTCAATGCGCACCGCCCCGTGATGTTTTTCTCGCTCCTACTAGTGAATGTAATGTAACACACACCCATACAATGCGCACCGCCCCGTGATGTTTTTCTCGCTCCTACTAGTGAATGTAATGTAACACACACCCATACAATGCGCACCACCCCGTGATGATTTTCTCGCTCCTACTAGTGAATCTAATGTAACACACACCCATACAATGCGCACCACACCGTGATGTTTTTCTCACTCCTACTAGTGAATGTAATGTAACACACACCCATACAATGCGCAACACCCTGTGATGTTTTTCTCACTCCTACTAGTGAATGTAATGTAACACACACCCATACAATGCGCAACACCCCGAGATGTTTTTCTGATTCCTACTAGTGAATGTAATGTAACACACACCCATACAATGCGCACCACCCCGTGATGTTTTTCTCACTCCTACTAGTGAATGTAATTTAACACACACCCATACAATGCGCACCACCCCGTGATGTTTTTCTCACTCCTACTAGTGAATCTAATGTAACACACACCCATACAATGCGTACCACCCCGTGATGTTTTTCTCACTCCTACTAGTGAATGTAATGTAACACACACCCGTACAATGCGCACCACCCCGTGATGTTTTTCTCACTCCTAATAGTGAATGTAATGTAACAAACACCCATACAATGCGCACCACCCCGTGATGTTTTTCTCACTCCTACTAGTGAATGTAATGTAAGAAACACCCATACATTGCGCACCACCCCGTGATGTTTTTCTCACTCCTACTAGTGAATGTAATGTAACACACACCCATACAATGCGCACCACCCCGTGATGTTTTTCTCACTCCTACTAGTGAATGTAATGTAACACACACCCATACAATGCGCACCACCCCGTGATGTTTTTCTCACTCCTACTAGTGAATGTAATGTAACACACACCCATACAATGCGCACCGCCCCGTGATGTTTTTCTCACTCCTACTAGTGAATGTAATGTAACACACACCCATACAATGCGCACCGCCCCGTGATGTTTTTCTCGCTCCTACTAGTGAATGTAATGTAACACACACCCATACAATGCGCACCGCCCCGTGATGTTTTTCTCGCTCCTACTAGTGAATGTAATGTAACACACACCCATAGAATGCGAACCGCCCCGTGATGTTTTACTCGCTCCTACTAGTGAATGTAATGTAACACACACCCATACAATGCGCACCGCCCCGTGATGTTTTTCTCGCTCCTACTAGTGAATGTATTGTAACACACACCCATACAATGGGCACCGCCCCGTGATGTTTTTCTCGCTCCTACTAGTGAATGTAATGTAACACACACCCATACAATGCGCACCGGCCCGTGATGTTTTTCTCGCTCCTACTAGTGAATGTAATGTAACACACACCCATACAATGCGCACCGGCCCGTGATGTTTTTCTCGCTCCTACTAGTGAATGTAATGTAACACACACCCATACAATGCGCACCGCCCCGTGATGTTTTTCTCGCTCCTACTAGTGAATGTAATGTAACACACACCCATACAATGCGCACCACCCCGTGATGATTTTCTCACTCCTACTAGTGAATGTAATGTAACACACACCCGTACAATGCGCACCACCCCGTGATGTTTTTCTCACTCCTACTAGTGAATGTAATGTAACACACACCCATACAATGCGCACCACCCCGTGATGTTTTTCTCACTCCTACTAGTGAATGTAATGTAACACACACCCATACAATGCGCACCACCCCGAGATGTTTTTCTGACTCCTACTAGTGAATGTAATGTAACATACACCCATACAATGCGCACCACCCCGTGATGTTTTTCTGACTCCTACTAGTGAATGTAATGTAACACACACCCATACAATGCGCACCACCCCGTGATGTTTTTCTGACTCCTACTAGTGAATGTAATGTAACACACACCCATACAATGCGCACCACCCCGTGATGTTTTTCTCACTCCTACTAGTGAATGTAATGTAACACACACCCATACAATGCGCACCACCCAGTGATGTTTTTCTGACTCCTACTAGTGAATGTAATGTAACACACACCCATACAATGCGCACCACCCCGTGATGTTTTTCTCACTCCTACTAGTGAATGTAATGTAACACACACCCATACAACGCGCACCACCCCGTGATGTTTTTCTCACTCCTACTAATGAATGTAATGTAACACACACCCATACAATGCGCACCACCCCGTGATGTTTTTCTCACTCCTACTAGTGAATGTAATGTAACACACACCCATACAATGCGCACCACCCCGTGATGTTTTTCTCTCTCCTACTAGTGAATCTAATGTAACACACACCCATACAATGCGCACCACCCCGTGATGTTTTTCTCACTCCTACTAGTGAATCTAATGTAACACACACCCATACAATGCGCACCACCCCGTGATGTTTTTCTCACTCCTACTAGTGAATGCAATGTAACACACACCCATACAATGCGCACCACCCCGTGATGTTTTTCTCACTCCTACTAGTGAATGTAATGTAACACACACCCATACAATGCGCACCACCCCGTGATGTTTTTCTCACTCCTACTAGTGAATGTAATGTAACACACACCCATACAATGCGCACCACCCCGTGATGTTTTTCTCACTCCAACTAGTGAATGTAATGTAACACACACCCATACAATGCGCACCACCCCGTGATGTTTTTCTCACTCCTACTAGTGAATGTAATGTAACACACAGCCATACAATGCGCACCACCCCGTGATGTTTTTCTCACTCCTACTAGTGAAAGTAATGTAACACACACCCATACAATGCGCACCACCCCGTGATGTTTTTCTCACTCCTACTAGTGAATGTAATGTAACACACACCCATACAATGCGCACCAACCCGTGATGTTTTTCTGACTCCTACTAGTGAATGTAATGTAACACACACCCATACAATGCGCACCACCCCGTGATGTTTTTCTCACTCCTACTAGTGAATGTAATGTAACACACACCCGTACAATGCGCACCACCCCGTGATGTTTTTCTGACTCCTACTAGTGAATGTAATGTAAAACACACCCGTACAATGCGCACCACCCCGTGATGTTTTTCTCACTCCTACTAGTGAATGTAATGTAACACACACCCGTACAATGCGCACCACCCCGTGATGTTTTTCTCACTCCTACTAGTGAATGTAATGTAACACACACCCGTACAATGCGCACCATCCCGTGATGTTTTTCTCACTCCTACTAGTGAATGTAATGTAACACACACCCATACAATGCGCACCACCCCGTGATCTTTTTCTCACTCCTACTAGTGAATCTAATGTAACAAACACCCATACATTGCACACCACCCCGTGATGTTTTTCTCACTCCTACTAGTGAATGTAATGTAACACACACCCATACAATGCGCACCACCCCGTGATGTTTTTCTCACTCCTACTAGTGAATGTAATGTAACACACACCCATACAATGCGCACCACCCCGTGATGTTTTTCTCACTCCTACTAGTGAATTTAATGTAACACACACCCATACAATGCGCACCACGCCGTGATGTTTTTCTCACTCCTACTAGTGAAAGTAATGTAACACACACCCATACAATGCGCACCACCTCGTGATGTTTTTCTCACTCCTACTAGTGAATGTAATGTAACACACACCCATACAATGCGCACCACCCCGTGATGTTTTTCTCACTCCTACTAGTGTATCTAATGTAACACACACCCATACAATGCGCACCACCCCGTGATGTTTTTCTCACTCCTACTAGTGAATGTAATGTAACACACACCCATACAATGCGCACCGCCCCGTGATGTTTTTCTCGCTCCTACTAGTGAATGTAATGTAACACACACCCATACAATGCGAACCGCCCCGTGATATTTTTCTCGCTCCTACTAGTGAATGTAATGTAACACACACCCATACAATGCGCACCGCCCCGTGATGTATTTCTCGCTCCTACTAGTGAATGTAATGTTACACACACCCATACAATGCGCACCGCCCCGTGATGTTTTTCTCGCTCCTACTAGTGAATGTAATGTAACACACACCCATACAATGCGCACCGCCCCGTGATGTTTTTCTCGCTCCTACTAGTGAATGTAATGTAACACACACCCATACAATGCGCACCGCCCCGTGATGTTTTTCTCGCTCCTACTAGTGAATGTAATGTAACACACACCCATACAATGCGCACCGCCCCGTGATGTTTTTCTCGCTCCTACTAGTGAATGTAATGTAACACACACCCATACAATGCGCACCACCCCGTGATGATTTTCTCGCTCCTACTAGTGAATCTAATGTAACACACACCCATACAATGCGCACCACCCCGTGATGTTTTTCTCGCTCCTACTAGTGAATGTAATGTAACACACACCCATACAAGGCGCACCACCCCGTGATGTTTTTCTCACTCCTACTAGTGAATGTAATGTAACACACACCCATACAATGCGCAACACCCTGTGATGTTTTTCTCACTCCTACTAGTGAATGTAATGTAACACACACCCATACAATGCGCAACACCCCGAGATGTTTTTCTGATTCCTACTAGTGAATGTAATGTAACACACACCCATACAATGCGCACCACCCCGTGATGTTTTTCTCACTCCTACTAGTGAATGTAATGTAACACACACCCATACAATGCGCACCACCCCGTGATGTTTTTCTCACTCCTACTAGTGAATCTAATGTAACACACACCCATACAATGCGTACCACCCCGTGATGTTTTTCTCACTCCTACTAGTGAATGTAATGTAACACACACCCGTACAATGCGCACCACCCCGTGATGTTTTTCTGACTCCTACTAGTGAATGTAATGTAACACACACCCGTACAATGCGCACCACCCCGTGATGTTTTTCTCACTCCTACTAGTGAATGTAATGTAACACACACCCGTACAATGCGCACCACCCCGTGATGTTTTTCTCACTCCTACTAGTGAATGTAATGTAACACACACCCATACAATGCGCACCACCCCGTGATGTTTTTCTCACTCCTACTAGTGAATCTAATGTAACACACACCCGTACAATGCGCACCACCTCGTGATGTTTTTCTCACTCCTACTAGTGAATGTAATGTAACACACACCCATACAATGCGCACCACCCCGTGATGTTTTTCTCACTCCTACTAGTGAATGTAATGTAACACACACCCATACAATGCGCACCACCCCGTGATGTTTTTCTGACTCCTACTAGTGAATGTAATGTAACACACACCCATACAATGCGCACCACCCAGTGATGTTTTTCTGACTCCTCCTAGTGAATGTAATGTAACACACACCCATACAATGCGCACCACCCCGTGATGTTTTTCTCACTCCTACTAGTGAATGTAATGTAACACACACCCATAAAATGCGCACCACCCCGTGATGATTTTCTCACTTCTACTAGTGAATCTAATGTAACACACACCCATATAATGCGCACCACGCCGTGATGTTTTTCTCACTCCTACTAGTGAATTTAATGTAACACACACCCATACAATGCGCACCACCCCGTGATGTTTTTCTCACTCCTACTAGTGAATGTAATGTAACACACACCCATTCAATGCGCACCACCCCGTGATGTTTTTCTGACTCCTACTAGTGAATGTAATGTAACACACACCCATACAATGCGCACCACCCCGTGATGTTTTTCTGACTCCTACTAGTGAATGTAATGTAACACACACCTATACAATGCGCAACACCCCGTGATGTTTTTCTCACTCCTACTAGTGAATGTAATGTAACACACACCCATACAATGCGCACCACCCCGTGATGTTTTTCTCACTCCTACTCGTGAATCTAATGTAACACACACCCATACAATGCGCACCACCCCGTGATGTTTTTCTCACTCCTACTAGTGAATCTAATGTAACACACACCCATACAATGCGCACCACCCCGTGATGTTTTTCTCACTCCTACTAGTGAATGTAATGTAACACACACCCATACAATGCGCACCACCCCGTGATGTTTTTCTCACTCCTACTAGTGAATGTAATGTAACACACACCCATACAATGCGCACCACCCCGTGATGTTTTTCTGACTCCTACTAGTGAATGTAATGTAACACACACCCATACAATGCGCACCACCCCGTGATGTTTTTCTCACTCCTACTAGTGAATGTAATGTAACACTCACCCATACAATGCGCAACACCCTGTGATGTTTTTCTGAATCCTACTAGTGAATGTAATGTAACACACACCCATACAATGCGCAACACCCCGAGATGTTTTTCTGATTCCTACTAGTGAATGTAATGTAACACACACCCATACAATGCGCACCACCCCGTGATGTTTTTCTCACTCCTACTAGTGAATGTAATGTAACACACACCCATACAATGCGCACCACCCCGTGATGTTTTTCTCACTCCTACTAGTGAATGTAATGTAACACACACCCATACAATGCGCACCACCCCGTGATGTTTTTCTCACTCCTACTAGTGAATGTAATGTAACACACACCCATACAATGCGCACCACCCCGTGATGTTTTTCTGACTCCTACTATTGAATGTAATGTAACACACACCCATACAATGCGCACCACCCCATGATGTTTTTCTCACTCCTACTCGTGAATCTAATGTAACACACACCCATACAATGCGCACCACCCCGTGATGTTTTTCTCACTCCTACTAGTGAATCTAATGTAACACACACCCATACAATGCGCTCCACCCTGTGATGTTTTTCTCACTCCTACTAGTGAATGTAATGTAACACACACCCATACAATGCGCACCACCCCGTGATGTTTTTCTCACTCCTACTCGTGAATCTAATGTAACACACACCCATACAATGCGCACCACCCCGTGATGTTTTTCTCACTCCTACTAGTGAATCTAATGTAACACACACCCATACAATGCGCTCCACCCTGTGATGTTTTTCTCACTCCTACTAGTGAATGTAATGTAACACACACCCATACAATGCGCACCACCCCGTGATGTTTTTCTCACTCCTACTAGTGAATGTAATGTAACACACACCCATACAATGCGCACCACCCCGTGATGTTTTTCTCACTCCTACTAGTGAATGTAATGTAACACACACCCATACAATGCGCACCACCCCGTGATGTTTTTCTCACTCCTACTAGTGAATGTAATGTAACACACACCCGTACAATGCGCACCACCCCGTGATGTTTTTCTGACTCCTACTAGTGAATGTAATGTAACACACACCCGTACAATGCGTACCACCCCGTGATGTTTTTCTGACTCCTACTAGTGAATGTAATGTAACACACACCCGTACAATGCGCACCACCCCGTGATGTTTTTCTCACTCCTACTAGTGAATGTAATGTAACACACACCCGTACAATGCGCACCACCCCGTGATGTTTTTCTCACTCCTACTAGTGAATGTAATGTAACACACACCCATACAATGCGCACCACCCCGTGATGTTTTTCTCACTCCTACTAGTGAATCTAATGTAACACACACCCGTACAATGCGCACCACCTCGTGATGTTTTTCTCACTCCTACTAGTGAATGTAATGTAACACACACCCATACAATGCGCACCACCCCGTGATGTTTTTCTCACTCCTACTAGTGAATGTAATGTAACACACACCCATACAATGCGCACCACCCCGTGATGTTTTTCTGACTCCTACTAGTGAATGTAATGTAACACACACCCATACAATGCGCACCACCCAGTGATGTTTTTCTGACTCCTACTAGTGAATGTAATGTAACACACACCCATACAATGCGCACCACCCCGTGATGTTTTTCTCACTCCTACTAGTGAATATAATGTAACACACACCCATAAAATGCGCACCACCCCGTGATGATTTTCTCACTTCTACTAGTGAATCTAATGTAACACACACCCATACAATGCGCACCACGCCGTGATGTTTTTCTCACTCCTACTAGTGAATGTAATGTAACACACACCCATACAATGCGCACCACCCCGTGATGTTTTTCTCACTCCTACTAGTGAATGTAATGTAACACACACCCATACAATGCGCACCACCCCGTGATGTTTTTCTGACTCCTACTAGTGAATGTAATGTAACACACACCCATACAATGCGCACCACCCCGTGATGTTTTTCTGACTCCTACTAGTGAATGTAATGTAACACACACCTATACAATGCGCACCACCCCGTGATGTTTTTCTCACTCCTACTCGTGAATCTAATGTAACACACACCGATACAATGCGCAACACCCCGTGATGTTTTTCTCACTCCTACTAGTGAATGTAATGTAACACACACCCATACAATGCGCACCACCCCGTGATGTTTTTCTCACTCCTACTCGTGAATCTAATGTAACACACACCCATACAATGCGCACCACCCCGTGATGTTTTTCTCACTCCTACTAGTGAATCTAATGTAACACACACCCATACAATGCGCACCACCCCGTGATGTTTTTCTCACTCCTACTAGTGAATGTAATGTAACACACACTCATACAATGCGCACCACCCCGTGATGTTTTTCTCACTCCTACTAGTGAATGTAATGTAACACACACCCATACAATGCGCACCACCCCGTGATGTTTTTCTCACTCCTACTAGTGAATCTAATGTAACACACACCCATACAATGCGCACCACCCCGTGATGTTTTTCTCACTCCTACTAGTGAATGTAATGTAACACACACCCATACAATGCGCACCACCCCGTGATGTTTTTCTCACTCCTACTAGTGAATGTAATGTAACACACACCCATACAATGCGCACCACCCCGTGATGTTTTTCTCACTCCTACTAGTGAATGTAATGTAACACACACCCATACAATGCGCACCACCCCGTGATGTTTTTCTGACTCCTACTAGTGAATGTAATGTAACACACACCCATACAATGCGCACCACCCCGTGATGTTTTTCTCACTCCTACTAGTGAATGTAATGTAACACTCACCCATACAATGCGCAACACCCTGTGATGTTTTTCTCACTCCTACTAGTGAATGTAATGTAACACACACCCATACAATGCGCAACACCCCGAGATGTTTTTCTGATTCCTACTAGTGAATGTAATGTAACACACACCCATACAATGCGCACCACCCCGTGATGTTTTTCTCACTCCTACTAGTGAATGTAATGTAACACACACCCATACAATGCGCACCACCCCGTGATGTTTTTCTCACTCCTACTAGTGAATGTAATGTAACACACACCCATACAATGCGCACCACCCCGTGATGTTTTTCTCACTCCTACTAGTGAATGTAATGTAACACACACCCATACAATGCGCACCACCCCGTGATGTTTTTCTGACTCCTACTATTGAATGTAATGTAACACACACCCATACAATGCGCACCACCCCATGATGTTTTTCTCACTCCTACTCGTGAATCTAATGTAACACACACCCATACAATGCGCAAGACCCCGTGATGTTTTTCTTACTCCTACTAGTGAATGTAATGTAACACACACCCATACAATGCGCACCACCCCGTGATGTTTTTCTCACTCCTACTCGTGAATCTAATGTAACACACACCCATACAATGCGCACCACCCCGTGATGTTTTTCTCACTCCTACTAGTGAATCTAATGTAACACACACCCATACAATGCGCACCACCCCGTGATGTTTTTCTCACTCCTACTAGTGAATGTAATGTAACACACACCCATACAATGCGCACCACCCCGTGATGTTTTTCTCACTCCTACTAGTGAATGTAATGTAACACACACCCATACAATGCGAACCACCCCGTGATGTTTTTCTCACTCCTACTAGTGAAAGTAATGTAACACACACCCATACAATGCGCACCACCCCGTGATGTTTTTCTCACTCCTACTAGTGAATGTAATGTAACACACACCCATACAATGCGCACCAACCCGTGATGTTTTTCTCACTCCTACTAGTGTATCTAATGTAACACACACCCATACAATGCGCACCACCCCGTGATGTTTTTCTCGCTCCTACTAGTGAATGTAATGTAACACACACCCATACAATGCGCACCGCCCCGTGATGTTTTTCTCACTCCTACTAGTGAATGTAATGTAACACACACCCATACAATGCGCACCGCCCCGTGATGTTTTTCTCGCTCCTACTAGTGAATGTAATGTAACACACACACATACAATGCGCACCACCCCGTGATGTTTTTCTCACTCCTACTAGTGAATGTAATGTAACACACACCCATACAATGCGCACCAACCCGTGATGTTTTTCTGACTCCTACTAGTGAATGTAATGTAACACACACCCGTACAATGCGCACCACCCCGTGATGTTTTTCTCACTCCTACTAGTGAATGTAATGTAACACACACCCATACAATGCGCACCACCCCGTGATGTTTTTCTCACTCCTACTAGTGAATGTAATGTAACACACACCCGTACAATGCGCACCATCCCGTGATGTTTTTCTCACTCCTACTAGTGAATGTAATGTAACACACACCCATACAATGCGCACCACCCCGTGATCTTTTTCTCACTCCTACTAGTGAATCTAATGTAACAAACACCCATACATTGCACACCACCCCGTGATGTTTTTCTCACTCCTACTAGTGAATGTAATGTAACACACACCCATACAATGCGCACCACCCCGTGATGTTTTTCTCACTCCTACTAGTGAATGTAATGTAACACACACCCATACAATGCGCACCACCCCGTGATGTTTTTCTCACTCCTACTTGTGAATTTAATGTAACACACACCCATACAATGCGCACCACCCCGTGATGTTTTTCTCACTCCTACTAGTGAAAGTAATGTAACACACACCCATACAATGCGCACCACCCCGTGATGTTTTTCTCACTCCTACTAGTGAATGTAATGTAACACACACCCATACAATGCGCACCACCCCGTGATGTTTTTCTCACTCCTACTAGTGTATCTAATGTAACACACACCCATACAATGCGCACCACCCCGTGATGTTTTTCTCACTCCTACTAGTGAATGTAATGTAACACACACCCATACAATGCGCACCGCCCCGTGATGTTTTTCTCGCTCCTACTAGTGAATGTAATGTAACACACACCCATACAATGCGAACCGCCCCGTGATGTTTTTCTCGCTCCTACTAGTGAATGTAATGTAACACACACCCATACAATGCGCACCGCCCCGTGATGTATTTCTCGCTCCTACTAGTGAATGTAATGTTACACACACCCATACAATGCGCACCGCCCCGTGATGTTTTTCTCGCTCCTACTAGTGAATGTAATGTAACACACACCCATACAATGCGCACCGCCCCGTGATGTTTTTCTCGCTCCTACTAGTGAATGTAATGTAACACACACCCATACAATGCGCACCGCCCCGTGATGTTTTTCTCGCTCCTACTAGTGAATGTAATGTAACACACACCCATACAATGCGCACCGCCCCGTGATGTTTTTCTCGCTCCTACTAGTGAATGTAATGTAACACACACCCATACAATGCGCACCAACCCGTGATGATTTTCTCGCTCCTACTAGGGAATCTAATGTAACACACACCCATACAATGTGCACCACCCCGTGATGTTTTTCTCGCTCCTACTAGTGAATGTAATGTAACACACACCCATACAATGCGCACCACCCCGTGATGTTTTTCTCACTCCTACTAGTGAATGTAATGTAACACACACCCATACAATGCGCAACACCCTGTGATGTTTTTCTCACTCCTACTAGTGAATGTAATGTAACACACACCCATACAATGCGCAACACCCCGAGATGTTTTTCTGATTCCTACTAGTGAATGTAATGTAACACACACCCATACAATGCGCACGACCCCGTGATGTTTTTCTCACTCCTACTAGTGAATCTAATGTAACACACACCCATACAATGCGCACCACCCCGTGATGTTTTTCTCACTCCTACTAGTGAATGTAATGTAACACACACCCGTACAATGCGCACCACCCCGTGATGTTTTTCTGACTCCTACTAGTGAATGTAATGTAACACACACCCGTACAATGCGCACCACCCCGTGATGTTTTTCTCACTCCTACTAGTGAATGTAATGTAACACACACCCGTACAATGCGCACCACCCCGTGATGTTTTTCTCACTCCTACTAGTGAATGTAATGTAACACACACCCATACAATGCGCACCACCCCGTGATGTTTTTCTCACTCCTACTAGTGAATCTAATGTAACACACACCCGTACAATGCGCACCACCTCGTGATGTTTTTCTCACTCCTACTAGTGAATGTAATGTAACACACACCCATACAATGCGCACCACCCCGTGATGTTTTTCTCCCTCCTACTAGTGAATGTAATGTAACACACACCCATACAATGCGCACCACCCCGTGATGTTTTTCTCACTCCTACTAGTGAATGTAATGTAACACACACCCATAAAATGCGCACCACCCCGTGATGATTTTCTCACTTCTACTAGTGAATCTAATGTAACACACACCCATACAATGCGCACCACGCCGTGATGTTTTTCTCACTCCTACTAGTGAATCTAATGTAACACACACCCATACAATGCGCACCACCCCGTGATGTTTTTCTCACTCCTACTAGTGAATGTAATGTAACACACACCCATACAATGCGCACCACCCCGTGATGTTTTTCTCACTCCTACTAGTGAATGTAATGTAACACACACCCATACAATGCGCACCACCCCGTGATGTTTTTCTGACTCCTACTAGTGAATGTAATGTAACACACACCCATACAATGCGCACCACCCCGTGATGTTTTTCTCACTCCTACTAGTGAATGTAATGTAACACTCACCCATACAATGCGCAACACCCTGTGATGTTTTTCTCAATCCTACTAGTGAATGTAATGTAACACACACCCATACAATGCGCAACACCCCGAGATGTTTTTCTGATTCCTACTAGTGAATGTAATGTAACACACACCCATACAATGCGCACCACCCCGTGATGTTTTTCTCACTCCTACTAGTGAATGTAATGTAACACACACCCATACAATGCGCACCACCCCGTGATGTTTTTCTCACTCCTACTAGTGAATGTAATGTAACACACACCCATACAATGCGCACCACCCCGTGATGTTTTTCTCACTCCTACTAGTGAATGTAATGTAACACACACCCATACAATGCGCACCACCCCGTGATGTTTTTCTGACTCCTACTATTGAATGTAATGTAACACACACCCATACAATGCGCACCACCCCATGATGTTTTTCTCACTCCTACTCGTGAATCTAATGTAACACACACCCATACAATGCGCAACACCCCGTGATGTTTTTCTTACTCCTACTAGTGAATGTAATGTAACACACACCCATACAATGCGCACCGCCCCGTGATGTTTTTCTCGCTCCTACTAGTGAATGTAATGTAACACACACCCATACAATGCGAACCGCCCCGTGATGTTTTTCTCGCTCCTACTAGTGAATGTAATGTAACACACACCCATACAATGCGCACCGCCCCGTGATGTATTTCTCGCTCCTACTAGTGAATGTAATGTTACACACACCCATACAATGCGCACCGCCCCGTGATGTTTTTCTCGCTCCTACTAGTGAATGTAATGTAACACACACCCATACAATGCGCACCGCCCCGTGATGTTTTTCTCGCTCCTACTAGTGAATGTAATGTAACACACACCCATACAATGCGCACCGCCCCGTGATGTTTTTCTCGCTCCTACTAGTGAATGTAATGTAACACACACCCATACAATGCGCACCGCCCCGTGATGTTTTTCTCGCTCCTACTAGTGAATGTAATGTAACACACACCCATACAATGCGCACCACCCCGTGATGATTTTCTCGCTCCTACTAGTGAATCTAATGTAACACACACCCATACAATGCGCACCACCCCGTGATGTTTTTCTCGCTCCTACTAGTGAATGTAATGTAACACACACCCATACAATGCGCACCACCCCGTGATGTTTTTCTCACTCCTACTAGTGAATGTAATGTAACACACACCCATACAATGCGCAACACCCTGTGATGTTTTTCTCACTCCTACTAGTGAATGTAATGTAACACACACCCATACAATGCGCAACACCCCGAGATGTTTTTCTGATTCCTACTAGTGAATGTAATGTAACACACACCCATACAATGCGCACCACCCCGTGATGTTTTTCTCACTCCTACTAGTGAATCTAATGTAACACACACCCATACAATGCGCACCACCCCGTGATGTTTTTCTCACTCCTACTAGTGAATGTAATGTAACACACACCCGTACAATGCGCACCACCCCGTGATGTTTTTCTGACTCCTACTAGTGAATGTAATGTAACACACACCCGTACAATGCGCACCACCCCGTGATGTTTTTCTCACTCCTACTAGTGAATGTAATGTAACACACACCCGTACAATGCGCACCACCCCGTGATGTTTTTCTCACTCCTACTAGTGAATGTAATGTAACACACACCCATACAATGCGCACCACCCCGTGATGTTTTTCTCACTCCTACTAGTGAATCTAATGTAACACACACCCGTACAATGCGCACCACCTCGTGATGTTTTTCTCACTCCTACTAGTGAATGTAATGTAACACACACCCATACAATGCGCACCACCCCGTGATGTTTTTCTCCCTCCTACTAGTGAATGTATTGTAACACACACCCATACAATGCGCACCACCCCGTGATGTTTTTCTCACTCCTACTAGTGAATCTAATGTAACACACACCCGTACAATGCGCACCACCTCGTGATGTTTTTCTCACTCCTACTAGTGAATGTAATGTAACACACACCCATACAATGCGCACCACCCTGTGATGTTTTTCTCACTCCTACTAGTGAATGTAATGTAACACACACCCATACAATGCGCACCACCCCGTGATGTTTTTCTGACTCCTACTAGTGAATGTAATGTAACACACACCCATACAATGCGCACCACCCAGTGATGTTTTTCTGACTCCTACTAGTGAATGTAATGTAACACACACCCATACAATGCGCACCACCCCGTGATGTTTTTCTCACTCCTACTAGTGAATGTAATGTAACACACACCCATAAAATGCGCACCACCCCGTGATGATTTTCTCACTTCTACTAGTGAATCTAATGTAACACACACCCATACAATGCGCACCACGCCGTGATGTTTTTCTCACTCCTACTAGTGAATCTAATGTAACACACACCCATACAATGCGCACCACCCCGTGATGTTTTTCTCACTCCTACTAGTGAATGTAATGTAACACACACCCATACAATGCGCACCACCCCGTGATGTTTTTCTCACTCCTACTAGTGAATGTAATGTAACACACACCCATACAATGCGCACCACCCCGTGAGGTTTTTCTGACTCCTACTAGTGAATGTAATGTAACACACACCCATACAATGCGCACCACCCCGTGATGTTTTTCTCACTCCTACTAGTGAATGTAATGTAACACTCACCCATACAATGCGCAACACCCTGTGATGTTTTTCTCAATCCTACTAGTGAATGTAATGTAACACACACCCATACAATGCGCAACACCCCGAGATGTTTTTCTGATTCCTACTAGTGAATGTAATGTAACACACACCCATACAATGCGCACCACCCCGTGATGTTTTTCTCACTCCTACTAGTGAATGTAATGTAACACACACACATACAATGCGCACCACCCCGTGATGTTTTTCTCACTCCTACTAGTGAATGTAATGTAACACACACCCATACAATGCGCACCACCCCGTGATGTTTTTCTCACTCCTACTAGTGAATGTAATGTAACACACACCCATACAATGCGCACCACCCCGTGATGTTTTTCTGACTCCTACTATTGAATGTAATGTAACACACACCCATACAATGCGCACCACCCCATGATGTTTTTCTCACTCCTACTCGTGAATCTAATGTAACACACACCCATACAATGCGCAACACCCCGTGATGTTTTTCTTACTCCTACTAGTGAATGTAATGTAACACACACCCATACAATGCGCACCACCCCGTGATGTTTTTCTCACTCCTACTCGTGAATCTAATGTAACACACACCCATACAATGCGCACCACCCCGTGATGTTTTTCTCACTCCTACTAGTGAATCTAATGTAACACACACCCATACAATGCGCACCACCCCGTGATGTTTTTCTCACTCCTACTACTGAATGTAATGTAACACACACCCATACAATGCGCACCACCCCGTGATGTTTTTCTCACTCCTACTAGTGAATATAATGTAACACACACCCATAAAATGCGCACCACCCCGTGATGATTTTCTCACTTCTACTAGTGAATCTAATGTAACACACACCCATACAATGCGCACCACGCCGTGATGTTTTTCTCACTCCTACTAGTGAATGTAATGTAACACACACCCATACAATGCGCACCACCCCGTGATGTTTTTCTCACTCCTACTAGTGAATGTAATGTAACACACACCCATACAATGCGCACCACCCCGTGATGTTTTTCTGACTCCTACTAGTGAATGTAATGTAACACACACCCATACAATGCGCACCACCCCGTGATGTTTTTCTGACTCCTACTAGTGAATGTAATGTAACACACACCTATACAATGCGCACCACCCCGTGATGTTTTTCTCACTCCTACTCGTGAATCTAATGTAACACACACCGATACAATGCGCAACACCCCGTGATGTTTTTCTCACTCCTACTAGTGAATGTAATGTAACACACACCCATACAATGCGCACCACCCCGTGATGTTTTTCTCACTCCTACTCGTGAATCTAATGTAACACACACCCATACAATGCGCACCACCCCGTGATGTTTTTCTCACTCCTACTAGTGAATCTAATGTAACACACACCCATACAATGCGCACCACCCCGTGATGTTTTTCTCACTCCTACTAGTGAATGTAATGTAACACACACCCATACAATGCGCACCACCCCGTGATGTTTTTCTCACTCCTACTAGTGAATGTAATGTAACACACACCCATACAATGCGCACCACCCCGTGATGTTTTTCTCACTCCTACTAGTGAATCTAATGTAACACACACCCATACAATGCGCACCACCCCGTGATGTTTTTCTCACTCCTACTAGTGAATGTAATGTAACACACACCCATACAATGCGCACCACCCCGTGATGTTTTTCTCACTCCTACTAGTGAATGTAATGTAACACACACCCATACAATGCGCACCACCCCGTGATGTTTTTCTCACTCCTACTAGTGAATGTAATGTAACACACACCCATACAATGCGCACCACCCCGTGATTTTTTTCTGACTCCTACTAGTGAATGTAATGTAACACACACCCATACAATGCGCACCACCCCGTGATGTTTTTCTCACTCCTACTAGTGAATGTAATGTAACACTCACCCATACAATGCGCAACACCCTGTGATGTTTTTCTCACTCCTACTAGTGAATGTAATGTAACACACACCCATACAATGCGCAACACCCCGAGATGTTTTTCTGATTCCTACTAGTGAATGTAATGTAACACACACCCATACAATGCGCACCACCCCGTGATGTTTTTCTCACTCCTACTAGTGAATGTAATGTAACACACACCCATACAATGCGCACCACCCCGTGATGTTTTTCTCACTCCTACTAGTGAATGTAATGTAACACACACCCATACAATGCGCACCACCCCGTGATGTTTTTCTCACTCCTATTAGTGAATGTAATGTAACACACACCCATACAATGCGCACCACCCCGTGATGTTTTTCTGACTCCTACTATTGAATGTAATGTAACACACACCCATACAATGCGCACCACCCCATGATGTTTTTCTCACTCCTACTCGTGAATCTAATGTAACACACACCCATACAATGCGCAACACCCCGTGATGTTTTTCTTACTCCTACTAGTGAATGTAATGTAACATACACCCATACAATGCGCACCACCCCGTGATGTTTTTCTCACTCCTACTCGTGAATCTAATGTAACACACACCCATACAATGCGCACCACCCCGTGATGTTTTTCTCACTCCTACTAGTGAATCTAATGTAACACACACCCATACAATGCGCACCACCCCGTGATGTTTTTCTCACTCCTACTAGTGAATGTAATGTAACACACACCCATACAATGCGCACCACCCCGTGATGTTTTTCTCACTCCTACTAGTGAATGTAATGTAACACACTCCCATACAATGCGCACCACCCCGTGATGTTTTTCTCACTCCTACTAGTGAATGTAATGTAACACACACCCATACAATGCGCACCACCCCGTGATGTTTTTCTCACTCCTACTAGTGAATGTAATGTAACACACACCCATACAATGCGCACCACCCCGTGATGTTTTTCTCACTCCTACTAGTGAATGTAATGTAACACACACCCATACAATGCGCACCACCCCGTGATGTTTTTCTCACTCCTACTAGTGAATGTAATGTAACACACACCCGTACAATGCGCACCACCCCGTGATGTTTTTCTGACTCCTACTAGTGAATGTAATGTAACACACACCCGTACAATGCGCACCACCCCGTGATGTTTTTCTGACTCCTACTAGTGAATGTAATGTAACACACACCCGTACAATGCGCACCACCCCGTGATGTTTTTCTCACTCCTACTAGTGAATGTAATGTAACACACACCCGTACAATGCGCACCACCCCGTGATGTTTTTCTCACTCCTACTAGTGAATGTAATGTAACACACACCCATACAATGCGCACCACCCCGTGATGTTTTTCTCACTCCTACTAGTGAATCTAATGTAACACACACCCGTACAATGCGCACCACCTCGTGATGTTTTTCTCACTCCTACTAGTGAATGTAATGTAACACACACCCATACAATGCGCACCACCCCGTGATGTTTTTCTCACTCCTACTAGTGAATGTAATGTAACACACACCCATACAATGCGCACCACCCCGTGATGTTTTTCTGACTCCTACTAGTGAATGTAATGTAACACACACCCATACAATGCGCACCACCCAGTGATGTTTTTCTGACTCCTACTAGTGAATGTAATGTAACACACACCCATACAATGCGCACCACCCCGTGATGTTTTTCTCACTCCTACTAGTGAATATAATGTAACACACACCCATAAAATGCGCACCACCCCGTGATGATTTTCTCACTTCTACTAGTGAATCTAATGTAACACACACCCATACAATGCGCACCACGCCGTGATGATTTTCTCACTCCTACTAGTGAATGTAATGTAACACACACCCATACAATGCGCACCACCCCGTGATGTTTTTCTCACTCCTACTAGTGAATGTAATGTAACACACACCCATACAATGCGCACCACCCCGTGATGTTTTTCTGACTCCTACTAGTGAATGTAATGTAACACACACCCATACAATGCGCACCACCCCGTGATGTTTTTCTGACTCCTACTAGTGAATGTAATGTAACACACACCTATACAATGCGCACCACCCCGTGATGTTTTTCTCACTCCTACTCGTGAATCTAATGTAACACACACCGATACAATGCGCAACACCCCGTGATGTTTTTCTCACTCCTACTAGTGAATGTAATGTAACACACACCATACAATGCGCACCACCCCGTGATGTTTTTCTCACTCCTACTCGTGAATCTAATGTAACACACACCCATACAATGCGCACCACCCCGTGATGTTTTTCTCACTCCTACTAGTGAATCTAATGTAACACACACCCATACAATGCGCACCACCCCGTGATGTTTTTCTCACTCCTACTAGTGAATGTAATGTAACACACACCCATACAATGCGCACCACCCCGTGATGTTTTTCTCACTCCTACTAGTGAATGTAATGTAACACACACCCATACAATGCGCACCACCCCGTGATGTTTTTCTCACTCCTACTAGTGAATGTAATGTAACACACACCCATACAATGCGCACCACCCCGTGATGTTTTTCTCACTCCTACTAGTGAATGTAATGTAACACACACCCATACAATGCGCACCACCCCGTGATGTTTTTCTCACTCCTACTAGTGAATGTAATGTAACACACACCCATACAATGCGCACCACCCCGTGATGTTTTTCTCACTCCTACTAGTGAATGTAATGTAACACACACCCATACAATGCGCACCGCCCCGTGATGTTTTTCTCACTCCTACTAGTGAATGTAATGTAACACACACCCATACAATGCGCACCCCCCCGTGATGTTTTTCTCGCTCCTACTAGTGAATGTAATGCAACACACACCCATACAATGCACACCGCCCCGTGATGTTTTTCTCGCTCCTACTAGTGAATGTAATGTAACACACACCCATACAATGCGCACCGCCCCGTGATGTTTTTCTCGCTCCTACTAGTGAATGTAATGTAACACACACCCGTACAATGCGCACCGCCCCGTGATGTTTTTCTCGCTCCTACTAGTGAATGTAATGTAACACACACCCGTACAATGCGCACCGCCCCGTGATGTTTTTCTCACTCCTACTAGTGAATCTAATGTAACACACACCCGTACAATGCGCACCGCCCCGTGATGTTTTTCTCACTCCTACTAGTGAATGTAATGTAACACACACCCGTACAATGCGCACCACCGCGTGATGATTTTCTCACACCTACTAGTGAATCTAATGTAACAAACACCCATACAATGCGCACCACCCCGTGATGTTTTTCTCACTCCTACTAGTGAATGTAATGTAACACACACCCATACAATGCGCACCACCCCGTGATGTATTTCTCACTCCTACTGGTGAATCTAATGTAACAAACACCCATACAATGCGCACCACCCCGTGATGTTTTTCTCACTCCTACTAGTGAATGTAATGTAACACACCCATACAATGTGCACCACTCCGTGATGATTTTCTCACTCCTACTAGTGAATCTAATGTAACAAACACCCATACAATGCGCACGGCCCCGTGATGTTTTTCTCACTCCTACTAGTGAATGTAATGTAACACACACCCATACAATGCGCATCACCCCGTGATATTTTTCTCACTCCTACTAGTGAATGTAATGTAACACACACCCATACAATGCACACCGCCCCGTGATGTTTTTCTCGCTCCTACTAGTGAATGTATTGTAACACACACCCATACAATGCGCACCACCCCGTGATGTTTTTCTCACTCCTACTAGTGAATGTAATGTAAGACACACCCATACAATGCGCACCACCCCGTGATGTTTTTCTCACTCCTACTAGTGAATGTAATGTAACACACACCCGTACAATGCGCACCACCCCGTGATGTTTTTCTCACTCCTACTAGTGAATGTAATGTAACACACGCCCATACAATGCGCACCACACCGTGATGTTTTTCTCACTCCTACTAGTGAATGTAATGTAACACACACCCATACAATGCGCACCACCACGTGATGTTTTTCTCACTCCTACTAGTGAATGTAATGTAACACACACCCATACAATGCGCACCACCCCGTGATGTTTTTTCACTCCTACTAGTGAATGTAATGTAACACACACCCATACAATGCGCACCACCCCGTGATGTTTTTCTCACTCCTACTAGTGAATGTAATGTAACACACACCCATACAATGCGCACCACCCCGTGATGTTTTTCTCACTCCTACTAGTGAATGTAATGTAACACACCAATACAATGCGCACCACCCCATGATGTTTTCCTCACTCCTACTAGTGAATGTAATGTAACACACGCCCATACAATGCGCACCACCCCGTGATGTTTTTCTCACTCCTACTAGTGAATGTAATGTAACACACGCCCATACAATGCGCACCACCCCGTGATGTTTTTCTCACTCCTACTAGTGAATGTAATGTAACACACACCCATACAATGCGCACCACCCCGTGATGTTTTTCTGACTCCTACTAGTGAATGTAATGTAACACACACCCATACAATGCGCACCACCCCGTGATGATTTTCTCACTCCTACTAGTGAATCTATGTAACAAACACCCATACAATGCGCACCACACCGTGATGTTTTTCTCACTCCTACTAGTGAATGTAATGTAACCCACACCCATACAATGCGCACCACCCCGTGATGTTTTTCTCACTCCTACTAGTGAATCTAATGTAACACACACCCATACAATGCGCACCACCCCGTGATGTTTTTCTCACTCCTACTAGTGAATGTAATGTAACACACACCCATACAATGCGCACCACCCCGTGATGTTTTTCTCACTCCTACTAGTGAATCTAATGTAACACACACCCATACAATGCGCACCACCCCGTGATGTTTTTCTCACTCCTACTAGTGAATGTAATGTAACACACACCCATACAATGCGCACCACCCCGTGATGATTTTCTCACTCCTACTAGTGAATCTAATGTAACAAACACCCATACAATGCGGACCACCCCGTGATGTTTTTCTCACTCCTACTAGTGAATGTAATGTAACACACACCCATACAATGCGCACCACCCCTGATGTTTTTCTCACTCCTACTAGTGAATGTAATGTAACACACACCCATACAATGCGCACCACCCCGTGATGTTTTTCTGACTCCTACTAGTGAATGTAATGTAACACACACCCATACAATGCGCACCACCCCGTGATGTTTTTCTCACTCCTACTAGTGAATGTAATGTAACACACCCATACAATGCGCACCACCCCGTGATGTTTTTCTCACTCCTACTAGTGAATGTAATGTAACACACACCCATACAATGCGCACCACCCCGTGATGTTTTTCTCACTCCTACTAGTGAATGTAGTGTAACACACACCCATACAATGCGAACCACCCCGTGATGTTTTTCTCACTGCTAGTAGTGAATGTAGTGTAACACACACCCATACAATGCGCACCACCCCGTGATGTTTTTTTCACTCCTACTAGTGAATGTAATGTAACACACACCCATACAATGCGCACCACCCCGTGATGATTTTCTCACTCCTTCTAGTGAATCTAATGTAACAAACAACCGTACAATGCGCACCACCCCGTGATGTTTTCCTCACTCCTACTAGTGAATGTAGTGTAACACACACCCATACAATGCGCACCACCCCGTGATATTTTTCTCACTCCTACTAGTGAATGTAATGTAACACACACCCATACAATGCGCACCACCCCGTGATGATTTTCTCACTCCTACTAGTGAATCTATGTAACAAACACCCATACAATGCGCACCACACCGTGATGTTTTTCTCACTCCTACTAGTGAATGTAATGTAACCCACACCCATACAATGCGCACCACCCCGTGATGTTTTTCTCACTCCTACTAGTGAATCTAATGTAACACACACCCATACAATGCGCACCACCCCGTGATGTTTTTCTCACTCCTACTAGTGAATGTAATGTAACACACACCCATACAATGCGCACCACCCCGTGATGTTTTTCTCACTCCTACTAGTGAATCTAATGTAACACACACCCATACAATGCGCACCACCCCGTGATGTTTTTCTCACTCCTACTAGTGAATGTAATGTAACACACACCCATACAATGCGCACCACCCCGTGATGATTTTCTCACTCCTACTAGTGAATCTAATGTAACAAACACCCATACAATGCGGACCACCCCGTGATGTTTTTCTCACTCCTACTAGTGAATGTAATGTAACACACACCCATACAATGCGCACCACCCCTGATGTTTTTCTCACTCCTACTAGTGAATGTAATGTAACACACACCCATACAATGCGCACCACCCCGTGATGTTTTTCTGACTCCTACTAGTGAATGTAATGTAACACACACCCATACAATGCGCACCACCCCGTGATGTTTTTCTCACTCCTACTAGTGAATGTAATGTAACACACCCATACAATGCGCACCACCCCGTGATGTTTTTCTCACTCCTACTAGTGAATGTAATGTAACACACACCCATACAATGCGCACCACCCCGTGATGTTTTTCTCACTCCTACTAGTGAATGTAGTGTAACACACACCCATACAATGCGAACCACCCCGTGATGTTTTTCTCACTGCTAGTAGTGAATGTAGTGTAACACACACCCATACAATGCGCACCACCCCGTGATGTTTTTTTCACTCCTACTAGTGAATGTAATGTAACACACACCCATACAATGCGCACCACCCCGTGATGATTTTCTCACTCCTTCTAGTGAATCTAATGTAACAAACAACCGTACAATGCGCACCACCCCGTGATGTTTTCCTCACTCCTACTAGTGAATGTAGTGTAACACACACCCATACAATGCGCACCACCCCGTGATATTTTTCTCACTCCTACTAGTGAATGTAATGTAACACACACCCATACAATGCGCACCACCCCGTGATGTTTTTCTGACTCCTACTAGTGAATGTAATGTAACACACACCCATACAATTGGCACCACCCCGTGATGTTTTTCTAACTCCTACTAGGGAATGTAATGTAACACACACCCATACAATGCGCACCGCCCCGTGATGTTTTTCTCACTCCTACTAGTGAATCTAATGTAACACACACCCATACAATGCGCACCGCCCCGTGATGTATTTCTCACTCCTACTAGTGAATCTAATGTAACACACACCCATACAATGCGCACCGCCCCGTGATGATTTTCTCACTCCTACTAGTGAATGTAATGTAACACACACCCATACAATGCGCACCACCCCGTGATGTTTTTCTCACTCCTACTAGTGAATGTAATGTAACACACACCCATAAAATGTGCACCACCCCGTGATGTTTTTCTCACTCCTACTAGTGAATGTAATGTAACACACACCCATACAATGCGCACCACCCCGTGATGTTTTTCTCACTCCTACTAGTGAATGTAATGTAACACACACCCATACAATGCGCACCACCCCGTGATGTTTTTCTCACTCCTACTAGTGAATGTAATGTAACACACACCCATACAATGCGCACCACCCCGTGATGTTTTTCTCACTCCTAATAGTGAATGTAATGTAACACACACCCATAAAATGCGCACAACCCCGTGATGTTTTTCTCACTCCTACTAGTGAATGTAATGTAACACACACCCATACAATGCGCACCACCCCGTGATGTTTTTCTCACTCCTACTAGTGAATGTAATGTAACACACACCCGTACAATGCGCACCACCCCGTGATGTTTTTCTGACTCCTACTAGTGAATGTAATGTAACACACACCCGTACAATGCGCACCACCCCGTGATGTTTTTCTGACTCCTACTAGTGAATGTAATGTAACACACACCCGTACAATGCGCACCACCCCGTGATGTTTTTCTCACTCCTACTAGTGAATGTAATGTAACACACACCCGTACAATGCGCACCACCCCGTGATGTTTTTCTCACTCCTACTAGTGAATGTAATGTAACACACACCCATACAATGCGCACCACCCCGTGATGTTTTTCTCACTCCTACTAGTGAATCTAATGTAACACACACCCGTACAATGCGCACCACCTCGTGATGTTTTTCTCACTCCTACTAGTGAATGTAATGTAACACACACCCATACAATGCGCACCACCCCGTGATGTTTTTCTCACTCCTACTAGTGAATGTAATGTAACACACACCCATACAATGCGCACCACCCCGTGATGTTTTTCTGACTCCTACTAGTGAATGTAATGTAACACACACCCATACAATGCGCACCACCCAGTGATGTTTTTCTGACTCCTACTAGTGAATGTAATGTAACACACACCCATACAATGCGCACCACCCCGTGATGTTTTTCTCACTCCTACTAGTGAATATAATGTAACACACACCCATAAAATGCGCACCACCCCGTGATGATTTTCTCACTTCTACTAGTGAATCTAATGTAACACACACCCATACAATGCGCACCACCCCGTGATGTTTTTCTGACTCCTACTAGTGAATGTAATGTAACACACACCCATACAATGCGCACCACCCCGTGATGTTTTTCTCACTCCTACTTGTGAATCTAATGTAACACACACCCATACAATGCGCAACACCCCGTGATGTTTTTCTGACTCCTACTAGTGAATGTAATGTAACACACACCCATACAATGCGCACCACCCCGTGATGTTTTTCTCACTCGTACTCGTGAATCTAATGTAACACACACCCATACAATGCGCACCACCCCGTGATGTTTTTCTCACTCCTACTAGTGAATCTAATGTAACACACACCCATACAATGCGCACCACCCCGTGATTTTTTTCTCACTCCTACTAGTGAATGTAATGTAACACACACCCATACAATGCGCACCACCCCGTGATGTTTTTCTCACTCCTACTAGTGAATGTAATGTAACACACACCCATACAATGCGCACCACCCCGTGATGTTTTTCTGACTCCTACTAGTGAATGTAATGTAACACACACCCATACAATGCGCACCACCCCGTGATGTTTTTCTCACTCCTACTAGTGAATGTAACACACACCCATACAATGCGCACCACCCCTTGATGTTTTTCTCACTCCTACTAGTGAATGTAATGTAACACACATCCATACAATGCGCACCAACCCGTGATGTTTTTCTGACTCCTACTAGTGAATGTAATGTAACACACACCCATACAATGCGCACCACCCCGTGATGTTTTTCTCACTCCTACTAGTGAATGTAATGTAACACACACCCGTACAATGCGCACCACCCCGTGATGTTTTTCTCACTCCTTCTAGTGAATGTAATGTAACACACGTCCATACAATGCGCACCACCCCGTGATGTTTTTCTCACTCCTACTAGTGAATGTAATGTAACACACACCCATACAATGCGCACCACCCCGTTATGTTTTTCTCACTCCTACTAGTGAATCAAATGTAACACACACCCATACAATGCGCACCACCCCGTGATGTTTTTCTCACTCCTACTAGTGAATGTAATGTAATACACACCCATACAATGCGCACCACCCCGTGATGTTTTTCTCACTCCTACTAGTGAATGTAATGTAACACACACCCATAAAATGCGCACCACCCCGTGATGTTTTTCTCACTCCTACTAGTGAATGTAATGTAACACACACCCATACAATGCGCACCACCCCGTGATGTTTTTTCACTCCTACTAGTGAATGTAATGTAACACACACCCATACAATGCGCACCACCGCGTGATGTTTTTCTCACTCCTACTAGTGAATGTAATGTAACACACACCCATACAATGCGCACCACCCCGTGATGTTTTTCTCACTCCTACTAGAGAATGTAATGTAACACACCCATACAATGCGCACCACCCCGTGATGTTTTCCTCACTCTTACTAGTGAATGTAATGTAACACACGCCCATACAATGCGCACCACCCCGTAATGTTTTTCTCACTCCTACTAGTGAATGTAATGTAACACACGCCCATACAATGCGCACCACCCCGTGATGTTTTTCTCACTCCTAATAGTGAATGTAATGTAACACACACCCATACAATGCGCACCACCCCGTGATGTTTTTCTGACTCCTACTAGTGAATGTAATGTAACACACACCCATGCAATGCGCACCACCCCGTGATGATTTTCTCACTCCTACTAGTGAATCTAATGTAACAAACACCCATACAATGCGCACCACCCCGTGATGTTTTTCTCACTCCTACTAGTGAATGTAATGTAACCCACACCCATACAATGCGGACCACCCCGTGATGTTTTTCTCACTCCTACTAGTGAATGTAATGTAACACACACCCATACAATGCGCACCACCCCGTGATGTTTTTCTCACTCCTACTAGTGAATGTAATGTAACACACACCCATACAATGCGCACCACCCCGTGATGATTTTCTCACTCCCACTAGTGAATCTAATGTAACACACACCCATACAATGCGCACCACCCCGTGATGTTTTTCTCACTCCTACTAGTGAATGTAATGTAACACACACCCATACAATGCGCACCACCCCGTGATGATTTTCTCACTCCCACTAGTGAATCTAATGTAACAAACACCCATACAATGCGCACCACCCCGTGATGTTTTTCTCACTATTACTAGTGAATGTAATGTAACAAACAACCGTACAATGCGCACCACCCCGTGATGTTTTTCTCACTCCTACTAGTGAATGTAATGTAATACACACCCATACAATGCGCACCACCCCGTGATGTTTTTCTCACTCCTACTAGTGAATGTAATGTAACACACACCCATAAAATGCGCACCACCCCATGATGTTTTTCTCACTCCTACTAGTGAATGTAATGTAACACACACCCATACAATGCGCACCACCCCGTGATGTTTTTTCACTCCTACTAGTGAATGTAATGTAACACACACCCATACAATGCGCACCACCCCGTGATGTTTTTCTCACTCCTACTAGTGAATGTAATGTAACACACACCCATACAATGCGCACCACCCCGTGATGTTTTTCTCACTCCTACTAGTGAATGTAATGTAACACACCCATACAATGCGCACCACCCCGTGATGTTTTCCTCACTCTTACTAGTGAATGTAATGTAACACACGCCCATACAATGCGCACCACCCCATAATGTTTTTCTCACTCCTACTAGTGAATGTAATGTAACACACCCATACAATGCGCACCACCCCGTGATGTTTTCCTCACTCTTACTAGTGAATGTAATGTAACACACGCCCATACAATGCGCACCACCCCGTAATGTTTTTCTCACTCCTACTAGTGAATGTAATGTAACACACGCCCATACAATGCGCACCACCCCGTGATGTTTTTCTCACTCCTACTAGTGAATGTAATGTAACACACACCCATACAATGCGCACCACCCCGTGATGTTTTTCTGACTCCTACTAGTGAATGTAATGTAACACACACCCATGCAATGCGCACCACCCGTGATGATTTTCTCACTCCTACTAGTGAATCTAATGTAACAAACACGCATACAATGCGCACCACCCCGTGATGTTTTTCTCACTCCTACTAGTGAATGTAATGTAACCCACACCCATACAATGCGCACCACCCCGTGATGTTTTTCTCACTCCTACTAGTGAATGTAATGTAACACACACCCATACAATGCGCACCACCCCGTGATGTTTTTCTCACTCCTACTAGTGAATGTAATGTAACACACACCCATACAATGCGCACCACCCCGTGATGTTTTTCTCACTCCTACTAGTGAATCTAATGTAACACACACCCATACAATGCGCACCACCCCGTGATGTTTTTCTCACTCCTACTAGTGAATGTAATGTAACACACACCCATACAATGCGCACCACCCCGTGATGATTTTCTCACTCCCACTAGTGAATCTAATGTAACAAACACCCATACAATGCGCACCACCCCGTGATGTTTTTCTCACTATTACCAATGAATGTAATGTAACAAACAACCGTACAATGCGCACCACCCCGTGATGTTTTTCTCACTCCTACTAGTGAATGTAATGTAATACACACCCATACAATGCGCACCACCCCTTGATGTTTTTCTCACTCCTACTAGTGAATGTAATGTAACACACACCCATAAAATGCGCACCACCCCGTGATGTTTTTCTCACTCCTACTAGTGAATGTAATGTAACACACACCCATACAATGCGCACCACCCCGTGATGTTTTTTCACTCCTACTAGTGAGTGTAATGTAACACACACCCATACAATGCGCACCACCCCGTGATGTTTTTCTCACTCCTACTAGTGAATGTAATGTAACACACACCCATACAATGCGCACCACCCCGTGATGTTTTTCTCACTCCTACTAGTGAATGTAATGTAACACACCCATACAATGCGCACCACCCCGTGATGTTTTCCTCACTCTTACTAGTGAATGTAATGTAACACACGCCCATACAATGCGCACCACCCCATAATGTTTTTCTCACTCCTACTAGTGAATGTAATGTAACACACGCCCATACAATGCGCACCACCCCGTGATGTTTTTCTCACTCCTACTAGTGAATGTAATGTAACACACACCCATACAATGGGCACCACCCCGTGATGTTTTTCTCACTCCTACTAGTGAATGTAATGTAACACACACCCATACAATGGGCACCACCCCGTGATGTTTTTCTCACTCCTACTAGTGAATGTAATGTAACACACACCCATACAATGCGCACCACCCCGTGATGTTTTTCTGACTCCTACTAGTGAATGTAATGTAACACACACCCATACAATGCGCACCACCCCGTGATGTTTTTCTCACTCCTACTCGTGAATGTAATGTAACACACACCCATACAATGCGCAACACCCCGTGATGTTTTTCTCACTCCTAATAGTGAATGTAATGTAACACACACCCATACAATGCGCACCACCCCGTGATGTTTTTCTCCCTCCTACTCGTGAATCTAATGTAACACACACCCATACAATGCGCACCACCCCGTGATGTTTTTCTCACTCCTACTAGTGAATCTAATGTAACACACACCCATACAATGCGCACCACCCCGTGATGTTTTTCTCACTCCTACTAGTGAATGTAATGTAACACACACCCATACAATGCGCACCACCCCGTGATGTTTTTCTGACTCCTACTAGTGAATGTAATGTAACACACACCCATACAATGCGCACCACCCCGTGATGTTTTTCTCACTCCTACTAGTGAATGTAATGTAACACACACGCATACAATGCGCACCACCCCGTGATGTTTTTCTCACTCCTACTAGTGAATGTAATGTAACACACACCCATACAATGCGCACCACCCCGTGATGTTTTTCTCACTCCTACTAGTGAATGTAATGTAACACACACCCATACAATGCGCACCACCCCGTGATGTTTTTCTCACTCCTACTAGTGAATGTAATGTAACACACACCCATACAATGCGCACCACCCCGTGATGTTTTTCTCACTCCTACTAGTGAATGTAATGTAACACACACCCGTACAATGCGCACCAACCCGTGATGTTTTTTCTGACTCCTACTAGTGAATGTAATGTAACACACACCCGTACAATGCGCACCACCCCGTGATGTTTTTCTCACTCCTACTAGTGAATGTAATGTAACACACACCCGTACAATGCGCACCACCCCGTGATGTTTTTCTCACTCCTACTAGTGAATGTAATGTAAAACACACCCGTACAATGCGCACCACCCCGTGATGTTTTTCTCACTCCTACTAGTGCATGTAATGTAACACACACCCGTACAATGCGCACCACCCCGTGATGTTTTTCTCACTCCTACTAGTGAATCTAATGTAACACACACCCGTAAAATGCGCACCACCCCGTGATGTTTTTCTCACTCCTACTAGTGAATGTAATGTAACACACACCCATACAATGCGCACCACCCCGTGATGTTTTTCTCACTCCTACTAGTGCATCTAATGTAACACACACCCATACAATGCGCACCACCCCGTGATGTTTTCTCACTCCTACTAGTGAATGTAATGTAACACACACCCATACAATGCGCACCACCCCGTGATGTTTTTCTCACTCCTACTAGTGAATGTAATGTAACACACACCCATACAATGCGCACCACCCCGTGATGTTTTTCTCACTCCTACTAGTGAATTTAATGTAACACACACCCATACAATGCGCACCACCCCGTGATGTTTTTCTCACTCCTACTAGTGAATCTAATGTAACACACACCCATACAATGCGCACCACCTCGTGATGTTTTTCTCACTCCTACTAGTGAATGTAATGTAACACACACCCATACAATGCGCACCACCACGTAATGTTTTTCTCACTCCTACTAGTGAATGTAATGTAACACACACCCATACAATGCGCACCAACCCGTGATGTTTTTCTCACTCCTACTAGTTAATGTAATGTAACACACACCCATACAATGTGCACCTCCCCGTGATGATTTTCTCACTCCTACTAGTGAATGTAATGTAACACACACCCATACAATGCGCACCAACCCGTGATGTTTTTCTCACTCCTACTAGTGAATGTAATGTAACACACACCCATACAATGCGCACCACCCCGTGATGTTTTTCTCACTCCTACTAGTGAATGTAATGTAACACACACCCATACAATGCGCACCACCCCGTGATGTTTTTCTCACTCCTACTAGTGAATGTAATGTAACACACACCCATACAATGCGCACCGCCCCGTGATGTTTTTCTCACTCCTACTAGTGAATCTAATGTAACACACACCCATACAATGCGCACTGCCCCGTGATGTATTTCTCACTCCTACTAGTGAATCTAATGTAACACACACCCATACAATGCGCACCGCCCCGTGATGTTTTTCTCACTCCTACTAGTGAATGTAATGTAACACACACCCATAAAATGCGCACCACCCCGTGATGTTTTTCTCACTCCTACTAGTGAATGTAATGTAACACACACCCATACAATGCGCACCACCCCGTGATGTTTTTTCACTCCTACTAGAGAATGTAATGTAACACACACCCATACAATGCGCACCACCCCGTGATGTTTTTCTCACTCCTACTAGTGAATGTAATGTAACACACACCCATACAATGCGCACCACCCCGTGATGTTTTTCTCACTCCTACTAGTGAATGTAATGTAACACACCCATACAATGCGCACCACCCCGTGATGTTTTCCTCACTCTTACTAGTGAATGTAATGTAACACACGCCCATACAATGCGCACCACCCCATAATGTTTTTCTCACTCCTACTAATGAATGTAATGTAACACACGCCCATACAATGCGCACCACCCCGTGATGTTTTTCTCACTCCTACTAGTGAATGTAATGTAACACACACCCATACAATGCGCACCACCCCGTGATGTTTTTCTGACACCTACTAGTGAATGTAATGTAACACACACCCATGCAATGCGCACCACCCCGTGATGATTTTCTCACTCCTACTAGTGAATCTAATGTAACAAACACCCATACAATGCGCACCACCCCGTGATGTTTTTCTCACTCCTACTAGTGAATGTAATGTAACCCACACCCATACAATGCGCACCACCCCCTGATGTTTTTCTCACTCCTACTAGTGAATGTAATGTAACATACACCCATACAATGCGCACCACCCCGTGATGTTTTTCTCACTCCTACTAGTGAATGTAATGTAACACACACCCATACAATGCGCACCACCCCGTGATGTTTTTCTCACTCCTACTAGTGAATGTAATGTAACACACACCCATAAAATGCGCACCACCCCGTGATGTTTTTCTCACTCCTACTAGTGAATGTAATGTAACACACACCCATACAATGGGCACCACCCCGTGATGTTTTTCTCACTCCTACTAGTGAATGTAATGTAACACACACCCATACAATGGGCACCACCCCGTGATGTTTTTCTCACTCCTACTAGTGAATGTAATGTAACACACACCCATACAATGCGCACCACCCCGTGATGTTTTTCTGACTCCTACTAGTGAATGTAATGTAACACACACCCATACAATGCGCACCACCCCGTGATGTTTTTCTCACTCCTACTCGTGAATGTAATGTAACACACACCCATACAATGCGCAACACCCCGTGATGTTTTTCTCACTCCTACTAGTGAATGTAATGTAACACACACCCATACAATGCGCACCACCCCGTGATGTTTTTCTCCCTCCTACTCGTGAATCTAATGTAACACACACCCATACAATGCGCACCACCCCGTGATGTTTTTCTCACTCCTACTAGTGAATCTAATGTAACACACACCCATACAATGCGCACCACCCCGTGATGTTTTTCTCACTCCTACTAGTGAATGTAATGTAACACACACCCATACAATGCGCACCACCCCGTGATGTTTTTCTCACTCCTACTAGTGAATGTAATGTAACACACACCCATACAATGCGCACCACCCCGTGATGTTTTTCTCACTCCTACTAGTGAATGTAATGTAACACACACGCATACAATGCGCACCACCCCGTGATGTTTTTCTCACTCCTACTAGTGAATGTAATGTAACACACACCCATACAATGCGCACCACCCCGTGATGTTTTTCTCACTCCTACTAGTGAATGTAATGTAACACACACCCATACAATGCGCACCACCCCGTGATGTTTTTCTCACTCCTACTAGTGAATGTAATGTAACACACACCCATACAATGCGCACCACCCCGTGATGTTTTTCTCACTCCTACTAGTGAATGTAATGTAACACACACCCGTACAATGCGCACCAACCCGTGATGTTTTTCTGACTCCTACTAGTGAATGTAATGTAACACACACCCGTACAATGCGCACCACCCCGTGATGTTTTTCTCACTCCTACTAGTGAATGTAATGTAACACACACCCGTACAATGCGCACCACCCCGTGATGTTTTTCTCACTCCTACTAGTGAATGTAATGTAAAACACACCCGTACAATGCGCACCACCCCGTGATGTTTTTCTCACTCCTACTAGTGCATGTAATGTAACACACACCCGTACAATGCGCACCACCCCGTGATGTTTTTCTCACTCCTACTAGTGAATCTAATGTAACACACACCCGTAAAATGCGCACCACCCCGTGATGTTTTTCTCACTCCTACTAGTGAATGTAATGTAACACACACCCATACAATGCGCACCACCCCGTGATGTTTTTCTCACTCCTACTAGTGAATCTAATGTAACACACACCCATACAATGCGCACCACCCCGTGATGTTTTCTCACTCCTACTAGTGAATGTAATGTAACACACACCCATACAATGCGCACCACCCCGTGATGTTTTTCTCACTCCTACTAGTGAATGTAATGTAACACACACCCATACAATGCGCACCACCCCGTGATGTTTTTCTCACTCCTACTAGTGAATTTAATGTAACACACACCCATACAATGCGCACCACCCCATGATGTTTTTCTCACTCCTACTAGTGAATCTAATGTAACACACACCCATACAATGCGCACCACCTCGTGATGTTTTTCTCACTCCTACTAGTGAATGTAATGTAACACACACCCATACAATGCGCACCACCACGTAATGTTTTTCTCACTCCTACTAGTGAATGTAATGTAACACACACCCATACAATGCGCACCAACCCGTGATGTTTTTCTCACTCCTACTAGTTAATGTAATGTAACACACACCCATACAATGTGCACCTCCCCGTGATGATTTTCTCACTCCTACTAGTGAATGTAATGTAACACACACCCATACAATGCGCACCAACCCGTGATGTTTTTCTCACTCCTACTAGTGAATGTAATGTAACACACACCCATACAATGCGCACCACCCCGTGATGTTTTTCTCACTCCTACTAGTGAATGTAATGTAACACACACCCATACAATTGGCACCACCCCGTGATGTTTTTCTAACTCCTACTAGTGAATGTAATGTAACACACACCCATACAATGCGCACCGCCCCGTGATGTTTTTCTCACTCCTACTAGTGAATCTAATGTAACACACACCCATACAATGCGCACTGCCCCGTGATGTATTTCTCACTCCTACTAGTGAATCTAATGTAACACACACCCATACAATGCGCACCGCCCCGTGATGTTTTTCTCACTCCTACTAGTGAATGTAATGTAACACACACCCATACAATGCGCACCACCCCGTGATGTTTTTCTCACTCCTACTAGTGAATGTAATGTAACACACACCCATAAAATGTGCACCACACCGTGATGTTTTTCTCACTCCTACTAGTGAATGTAATGTAACACACACCCATACAATGCGCACCACCCCGTGATGTTTTTCTCACTCCTACTAGTGAATGTAATGTAACACACACCCATACAATGCGCACCACCCCGTGATGTTTTTCTCACTCCTACTAGTGAATGTAATGTAACACACACCCATACAATGCGCACCACCCCGTGATGTTTTTCTCACTCCTAATAATGAATGTAATGTAACACACACCCATAAAATGCGCACAACCCCGTGATGTTTTTCTCACTCCTACGAGTGAATGTAATGTAACACACACCCATACAATGGGCACCACCCCGTGATCTTTTTCTCACTCCTACTAGTGAATGTAATGTAACACACACCCATATAATGCGCACCACCCCGTGATGTTTTTCTCACTCCTACTAGTGAATGTAATGTAACACACACCCAAACAATGCGCACCACCCCGTGATGTTTTTCTGACTCCTACTAGTGAATGTAATGTAACACACACCCATACAATGCGCACCACCCCGTGATGTTTTTCTCACTCCTACTCGTGAATCTAATGTAACACACACCCATACAATACGCAACACCCCGTGATGTTTTTCTCACTCCTACTAGTGAATGTAATGTAACACACACCCATACAATGCGCACCACCCCGTGATGTTTTTCTCACTCCTACTCGTGAATCTAATGTAACACACACCCATAGAATGCGCACCACCCCGTGATGTTTTTCTCACTCCTACTAGTGAATCTAATGTAACACACACCCATACAATGCGCACCACCCCGTGATGTTTTTCTCACTCCTACTAGTGAATGTAATGTAACACACACCCGTACAATGCGCACCACCCCGTGATGTTTTTCTCACTCCTACTAGTGAATGTAATGTAACACACGTCCATACAATGCGCACCACCCCGTGATGTTTTTCTCACTCCTACTAGTGAATGTAATGTAACACACACCCATACAATGCGCACCACCCCGTGATGATTTTCTCACTCCTAGTAGTGAATCTAATGTAACACACACCCATACAATGCGCACCACCCCGTGATGTTTTTCTCACTCCTACTAGTGAATTTAATGTAATACACACCCATACAATGCGCACCACCCCGTGATGTTTTTCTCACTCCTACTAGTGAATGTAATGTAACACACACCCATAAAATGCGCACCACCCCGTGATGTTTTTCTCACTCCTACTAGTGAATGTAATGTAACACACACCCATACAATGCGCACCACCCCGTGATGTTTTTTCACTCCTACTAGTGAATGTAATGTAACACACACCCATACAATGCGCACCACCCCGTGATGTTTTTCTCACTCCTACTAGTGAATGTAATGTAACACACACCCATACAATGCGCACCACCCCGTGATGTTTTTCTCACTCCTACTAGTGAATGTAATGTAACACACCCATACAATGCTCACCACCCCGTGATGTTTTCCTCACTCCTACTAGTGAATGTAATGTAACACACGCCCATACAATGCGCACCACCCCGTAATGTTTTTCTCACTCCTACTAGTGAATGTAATGTAACACACGCCCATACAATGCGCACCACCCCGTGATGTTTTTCTCACTCCTACTAGTGAATGTAATGTAACACACACCCATACAATGCGCACCACCCCGTGATGTTTTTCTGACTCCTACTAGTGAATGTAATGTAACACACACCCATACAATGCGCACCACCCCGTGATGATTTTCTCACTCCTACTAGTGAATCTAATGTAACAAACACCCATACAATGCGCACCACCCCGTGATGTTTTTCTCACTCCTACTAGTGAATCTAATGTAACACACACCCATACAATGCGCACCACCCCGTGATGTTTTTCTCACTCCTACTAGTGAATGTAATGTAACACACACCCATACAATGCGCACCACCCCGTGATGTTTTTCTCACTCCTACTAGTGAATGTAATGTAACACACACCCATACAATGCGCACCACCCCGTGATGTTTTTCTCACTCCTACTAGTGAATGTAATGTAACACACACCCATACAATGCGCACCACCCCGTGATGTTTTTCTCACTCCTACTAGTGAATCTAATGTAACACACACCCATACAATGCGCACCACCCCGTGAAGTTTTTCTCACTCCTACTAGTGAATGTAATGTAACACACACGCATACAATGCGCACCACCCCGTGATGTTTTTCTCACTCCTACTAGTGAATGTAATGTAACACACACCCATACAATGCGCACCACCCCGTGATGTTTTTCTCACTCCTACTAGTGAATGTAATGTAACACACACCCATACAGTGGGCACCACCCCGTGATGTTTTTCTCACTCCTACTAGTGAATGTAATGTAACACACACCCATACAATGGGCACCACCCCGTGATGTTTTTCTCACTCCTACTAGTGAATGTAATGTAACACACACCCATACAATGCGCACCACCCCGTGATGTTTTTCTGACTCCTACTAGTGAATGTAACGTAACACACACCCATACAATGCGCACCACCCCGTGATGTTTTTCTCACTCCTACTCGTGAATGTAATGTAACACACACCCATACAATGCGCACCACCCCGTGATGTTTTTCTCACTCTTACTAGTGAATGTAATGTAACACACACCCATACAATGCGCACCACCCCGTGATGTTTTTCTCACTCCTACTAGTGAATGTAATGTAACACACACCCATACAATGCGCACCACCCCGTGATGTTTTTCTCACTCTTACTAGTGAATGTAATGTAACACACACCCATACAATGCGCACCACCCCGTGATGTTTTTCTCACTCCTACTAGTGAATGTAATGTAACACACACCCATACAATGCGCACCACCCCGTGATGTTTTTCTCACTCCTACTAGTGAATGTAATGTAACACACACCCGTACAATGCGCACCACCCCGTGATGTTTTTCTCACTCCTACTAGTGAATGTAATGTAACACACACCCGTACAATGCGCACCACCCCGTGATGTTTTTCTCACTCCTACTAGGGAATGTAATGTAACACACACCCGTACAATGCGCACCACCCCGTGATGTTTTTCTCACTCCTACTAGTGAATCTAATGTAACACACACCCATACAATGCGCATCACCCCGTGATATTTTTCTCACTCCTACTAGTGAATGCAATGTAACACACACCCATACAATGCGCACCACCCCGTGATGTTTTTCTCACTCCTACTAGTGAATCTAATGTAACACACACCCATACAATGCGCACCACCCCGTGATGTTTTTCTCACTCCTACTAGTGAATGTAATGTAACACACACCCGTACAATGCGCACCACCCCGTGATGTTTTTCTCACTCCTACTAGTGAATGTAATGTAACACACGTCCATACAATGCGCACCACCCCGTGATGTTTTTCTCACTCCTACTAGTGAATGTAATGTAACACACACCCATACAATGCGCACCACCCCGTGATGTTTTTCTCACTCCTACTAGTGAATCTAATGTAACACACACCCATACAATGCGCACCACCCCGTGATGTTTTTCTCACTCCTACTAGTGAATTTAATGTAATACACACCCATACAATGCGCACCACCCCGTGATGTTTTTCTCACTCCTACTAGTGAATGTAATGTAACACACACCCATAAAATGCGCACCACCCCGTGATGTTTTTCTCACTCCTACTAGTGAATGTAATGTAACACACACCCATACAATGCGCACCACCCCGTGATGTTTTTTCACTCCTACTAGTGAATGTAATGTAACACACACCCATACAATGCGCACCACCCCGTGATGTTTTTCTCACTCCTACTAGTGAATGTAATGTAACACACACCCATACAATGCGCACCACCCGTGATGTTTTTCTCACTCCTACTAGTGAATGTAATGTAACACACCCATACAATGCGCACCACCCCGTGATGTTTTCCTCACTCCTACTAGTGAATGTAATGTAACACACGCCCATACAATGCGCACCACCCCGTAATGTTTTTCTCACTCCTACTAGTGAATGTAATGTAACACACGCCCATACAATGCGCACCACCCCGTGATGTTTTTCTCACTCCTACTAGTGAATGTAATGTAACACACACCCATACAATGCGCACCACCCCGTGATGTTTTTCTCACTCCTACTAGTGAATGTAATGTAACACACACCCATACAATGCGCACCACCCCGTGATGATTTTCTCACTCCTACTAGTGAATCTAATGTAACAAACACCCATACAATGCGCACCACCCCGTGATGTTTTTCTCACTCCTACTAGTGAATGTAATGTAACCCACACCCATACAATGCGCACCACCCCGTGATGTTTTTCTCACTCCTACTAGTGAATGTAATGTAACACACACCCATACAATGCGCACCACCCCGTGATGTTTTTCTCACTCCTACTAGTGAATGTAATGTAACACACACCCATACAATGCGCACCACCCCGTGATGTTTTTCTCACTCCTACTAGTGAATCTAATGTAACACACACTCATACAATGCGCACCACCCCGTGATGTTTTTCTCACTCCTACTAGTGAATGTAATGTAACACACACCCGTACAATGCGCACCACCCCGTGATGTTTTTCTCACTCCTACTAGTGAATGTAATGTAACACACGTCCATACAATGCGCACCACCCCGTGATGTTTTTCTCACTCCTACTAGTGAATGTAATGTAACACACACCCATACAATGCGCACCACCCCGTGATGTTTTTCTCACTCCTACTAGTGAATCTAATGTAACACACACCCATACAATGCGCACCACCCCGTGATGTTTTTCTCACTCCTACTAGTGAATTTAATGTAATACACACCCATACAATGCGCACCACCCCGTGATGTTTTTCTCACTCCTACTAGTGAATGTAATGTAACACACACCCATAAAATGCGCACCACCCCGTGATGTTTTTCTCACTCCTACTAGTGAATGTAATGTAACACACACCCATACAATGCGCACCACCCCGTGATGTTTTTTCACTCCTACTAGTGAATTTAATGTAATACACACCCATACAATGCGCACCACCCCGTGATGTTTTTCTCACTCCTACTAGTGAATGTAATGTAACACACACCCATAAAATGCGCACCACCCCGTGATGTTTTTCTCCCTCCTACTAGTGAATGTAATGTAACACACACCCATACAATGCGCACCACCCCGTGATGTTTTTTCACTCCTACTAGTGAATGTAATGTAACACACACCCATACAATGCGCACCACCCCGTGATGTTTTTCTCACTCCTACTAGTGAATGTAATGTAACACACACCCATACAATGCGCACCACCCCGTGATGTTTTTCTCACTCCTACTAGTGAATGTAATGTAACACACACCCATACAATGCGCACCACCCCGTGATGTTTTTCTCACTCCTACTAGTGAATGTAATGTAACACACCCATACAATGCGCACCACCCCGTGATGTTTTCCTCACTCCTACTAGTGAATGTAATGTAACACACGCCCATACAATGCGCACCACCCCGTAATGTTTTTCTCACTCCTACTAGTGAATGTAATGTAACACACGCCCATACAATGCGCACCACCCCGTGATGTTTTTCTCACTCCTACTAGTGAATGTAATGTAACACACACCCATACAATGCGCACCACCCCGTGATGTTTTTCTGACTCCTAGTAGTGAATGTAATGTAACACACACCCATACAATGCGCACCACCCCGTGATGATTTTCTCACTCCTACTAGTGAATCTAATGTAACAAACACCCATACAATGCGCACCACCCCGTGATGTTTTTCTCACTCCTACTAGTGAATGTAATGTAACCCACACCCATACAATGCGCACCACCCCGTGATGTTTTTCTCACTCCTACTAGTGAATGTAATGTAACACACACCCATACAATGCGCACCACCCCGTGATGTTTTTCTCACTCCTACTAGTGAATGTAATGTAACACACACCCATACAATGCGCACCACCCCGTGATGTTTTTTCACTCCTACTAGTGAATGTAATGTAACACACACCCATACAATGCGCACCACCCCGTGATGTTTTTCTCACTCCTACTAGTGAATGTAATGTAACACACACCCATACAATGCGCACCACCCCGTGATGTTTTTCTCACTCCTACTAGTGAATGTAATGTAACACACCCATACAATGCGCACCACCCCGTGATGTTTTCCTCACTCCTACTAGTGAATGTAATGTAACACACGCCCATACAATGCGCACCATCCCGTAATGTTTTTCTCACTCCTACTAGTGAATGTAATGTAACACACGCCCATACAATGCGCACCACCCCGTGATGTTTTTCTCACTCCTACTAGTGAATGTAATGTAACACACACCCATACAATGCGCACCACCCCGTGATGTTTTTCTGACTCCTACTAGTGAATGTAATGTAACACACACCCATACAATGCGCACCACCCCGTGATGATTTTCTCACTCCTACTAGTGAATCTAATGTAACAAACACCCATACAATGCGCACCACCCCGTGATGTTTTTCTCACTCCTACTAGTGAATGTAATGTAACGCACACCCATACAATGCGCACCACCCCGTGATGTTTTTCTCACTCCTACTAGTGAATGTAATGTAACACACACCCATACAATGCGCACCACCCCGTGATGTTTTTCTCACTCCTACTAGTGAATGTAATGTAACACACACCCATACAATGCGCACCACCCCGTGATGTTTTTCTCACTCCTACTAGTGAATCTAATGTAACACACACCCATACAATGCGCACCACCCCGTGATGTTTTTCTCACTCCTACTAGTGAATGTAATGTAACACACACCCATACAATGCGCACCACCCCGTGATGATTTTCTCACTCCCTCTAGTGAATCTAATGTAACAAACACCCATACAATGCGCACCACCCCGTGATGTTTTTCTCACTATTACTAGTGAATGTAATGTAACAAACAACCGTACAATGCGCACCGCCCCGTGATGTATTTCTCACTACTACTAGTGAATCTAATGTAACACACACCCATACAATGCGCACCGCCCCATGATGTTTTTCTCACTCCTACTAGTGAATGTAATGTAACACACACCCATACAATGCGCACCACCCCGTGATGTTTTTCTCACTCCTACTAGTGAATGTAATGTAACACACACCCATACAATGCGCACCACCCCGTGATGTTTTTCTCACTCCTACTAGTGAATGTAATGTAACACACACCCATACAATGCGCACCACCCCGTGATGTTTTTCTCACTCCTACTAGTGAATGTAATGTAACACACACCCATACAATGCGCACCACCCCGTGAAGTTTTTCTCACTCCTACTAGTGAATGTAATGTAACACACACGCATACAATGCGCACCACCCCGTGATGTTTTTCTCACTCCTACTAGTGAATGTAATGTAACACACACCCATAAAATGCGCACCACCCCGTGATGTTTTTCTCACTCCTACTAGTGAATGTAATGTAACACACACCCATACAGTGGGCACCACCCCGTGATGTTTTTCTCACTCCTACTAGTGAATGTAATGTAACACACACCCATACAATGGGCACCACCCCGTGATGATTTTCTCACTCCTACTAGTGAATGTAATGTAACACACACCCATACAATGCGCACCACCCCGTGATGTTTTTCTGACTCCTACTAGTGAATGTAACGTAACACACACCCATACAATGCGCACCACCCCGTGATGTTTTTCTCACTCCTACTCGTGAATGTAATGTAACACACACCCATACAATGCGCACCACCCCGTGATGTTTTTCTCACTCTTACTAGTGAATGTAATGTAACACACACCCATACAATGCGCACCACCCCGTGATGTTTTTCTCACTCCTACTAGTGAATGTAATGTAACACACACCCATACAATGCGCACCACCCCGTGATGTTTTTCTCACTCCTACTAGTGAATGTAATGTAACACACACCCGTACAATGCGCACCACCCCGTGATGTTTTTCTCACTCCTACTAGTGAATGTAATGTAACACACACCCGTACAATGCGCACCACCCCGTGATGTTTTTCTCACTCCTACTAGGGAATGTAATGTAACCCACACCCGTACAATGCGCACCACCCCGTGATGTTTTTCTCACTCCTACTAGTGAATCTAATGTAACACACACCCATAAAATGCGCATCACCCCGTGATATTTTTCTCACTCCTACTAGTGAATGTAATGTAACACACACCCATACAATGCGCACCACCCCGTGATGTTTTTCTCACTCCTACTAGTGAATCTAATGTAACACACACCCATACAATGCGCACCACCCCGTGATGTTTTTCTCACTCCTACTAGTGAATGTAATGTAACCCACACCCATACAATGCGCACCACCCCGTGATGTTTTTCTCACTCCTACTAGTGAATGTAATGTAACACACACCCATACAATGCGCACCACCCCGTGATGTTTTTCTCACTCCTACTAGTGAATGTAATGTAACACACACCCATACAATGCGCACCACCCCGTGATGTTTTTCTCACTCCTACTAGTGAATCTAATGTAACACACACTCATACAATGCGCACCACCCCGTGATGTTTTTCTCACTCCTACTAGTGAATGTAATGTAACACACACCCGTACAATGCGCACCACCCCGTGATGTTTTTCTCACTCCTACTAGTGAATGTAATGTAACACACGTCCATACAATGCGCACCACCCCGTGATGTTTTTCTCACTCCTACTAGTGAATGTAATGTAACACACACCCATACAATGCGCACCACCCCGTGATGTTTTTCTCACTCCTACTAGTGAATCTAATGTAACACACACCCATACAATGCGCACCACCCCGTGATGTTTTTCTCACTCCTACTAGTGAATTTAATGTAATACACACCCATACAATGCGCACCACCCCGTGATGTTTTTCTCACTCCTACTAGTGAATGTAATGTAACACACACCCATAAAATGCGCACCACCCCGTGATGTTTTTCTCACTCCTACTAGTGAATGTAATGTAACACACACCCATACAATGCGCACCACCCCGTGATGTTTTTTCACTCCTACTAGTGAATTTAATGTAATACACACCCATACAATGCGCACCACCCCGTGATGTTTTTCTCACTCCTACTAGTGAATGTAATGTAACACACACCCATAAAATGCGCACCACCCCGTGATGTTTTTCTCCCTCCTACTAGTGAATGTAATGTAACACACACCCATACAATGCGCACCACCCCGTGATGTTTTTTCACTCCTACTAGTGAATGTAATGTAACACACACCCATACAATGCGCACCACCCCGTGATGTTTTTCTCACTCCTACTAGTGAATGTAATGTAACACACACCCATACAATGCGCACCACCCCGTGATGTTTTTCTCACTCCTACTAGTGAATGTAATGTAACACACACCCATACAATGCGCACCACCCCGTGATGTTTTTCTCACTCCTACTAGTGAATGTAATGTAACACACCCATACAATGCGCACCACCCCGTGATGTTTTCCTCACTCCTACTAGTGAATGTAATGTAACACACGCCCATACAATGCGCACCACCCCGTAATGTTTTTCTCACTCCTACTAGTGAATGTAATGTAACACACGCCCATACAATGCGCACCACCCCGTGATGTTTTTCTCACTCCTACTAGTGAATGTAATGTAACACACACCCATACAATGCGCACCACCCCGTGATGTTTTTCTGACTCCTAGTAGTGAATGTAATGTAACACACACCCATACAATGCGCACCACCCCGTGATGATTTTCTCACTCCTACTAGTGAATCTAATGTAACAAACACCCATACAATGCGCACCACCCCGTGATGTTTTTCTCACTCCTACTAGTGAATGTAATGTAACCCACACCCATACAATGCGCACCACCCCGTGATGTTTTTCTCACTCCTACTAGTGAATGTAATGTAACACACACCCATACAATGCGCACCACCCCGTGATGTTTTTCTCACTCCTACTAGTGAATGTAATGTAACACACACCCATACAATGCGCACCACCCCGTGATGTTTTTTCACTCCTACTAGTGAATGTAATGTAACACACACCCATACAATGCGCACCACCCCGTGATGTTTTTCTCACTCCTACTAGTGAATGTAATGTAACACACACCCATACAATGCGCACCACCCCGTGATGTTTTTCTCACTCCTACTAGTGAATGTAATGTAACACACCCATACAATGCGCACCACCCCGTGATGTTTTCCTCACTCCTACTAGTGAATGTAATGTAACACACGCCCATACAATGCGCACCATCCCGTAATGTTTTTCTCACTCCTACTAGTGAATGTAATGTAACACACGCCCATACAATGCGCACCACCCCGTGATGTTTTTCTCACTCCTACTAGTGAATGTAATGTAACACACACCCATACAATGCGCACCACCCCGTGATGTTTTTCTGACTCCTACTAGTGAATGTAATGTAACACACACCCATACAATGCGCACCACCCCGTGATGATTTTCTCACTCCTACTAGTGAATCTAATGTAACAAACACCCATACAATGCGCACCACCCCGTGATGTTTTTCTCACTCCTACTAGTGAATGTAATGTAACGCACACCCATACAATGCGCACCACCCCGTGATGTTTTTCTCACTCCTACTAGTGAATGTAATGTAACACACACCCATACAATGCGCACCACCCCGTGATGTTTTTCTCACTCCTACTAGTGAATGTAATGTAACACACACCCATACAATGCGCACCACCCCGTGATGTTTTTCTCACTCCTACTAGTGAATCTAATGTAACACACACCCATACAATGCGCACCACCCCGTGATGTTTTTCTCACTCCTACTAGTGAATGTAATGTAACACACACCCATACAATGCGCACCACCCCGTGATGATTTTCTCACTCCCTCTAGTGAATCTAATGTAACAAACACCCATACAATGCGCACCACCCCGTGATGTTTTTCTCACTATTACTAGTGAATGTAATGTAACAAACAACCGTACAATGCGCACCGCCCCGTGATGTATTTCTCACTACTACTAGTGAATCTAATGTAACACACACCCATACAATGCGCACCGCCCCATGATGTTTTTCTCACTCCTACTAGTGAATGTAATGTAACACACACCCATACAATGCGCACCACCCCGTGATGTTTTTCTCACTCCTACTAGTGAATGTAATGTAACACACACCCATACAATGCGCACCACCCCGTGATGTTTTTCTCACTCCTACTAGTGAATGTAATGTAACACACACCCATACAATGCGCACCACCCCGTGATGTTTTTCTCACTCCTACTAGTGAATGTAATGTAACACACACCCATACAATGCGCACCACCCCGTGAAGTTTTTCTCACTCCTACTAGTGAATGTAATGTAACACACACGCATACAATGCGCACCACCCCGTGATGTTTTTCTCACTCCTACTAGTGAATGTAATGTAACACACACCCATAAAATGCGCACCACCCCGTGATGTTTTTCTCACTCCTACTAGTGAATGTAATGTAACACACACCCATACAGTGGGCACCACCCCGTGATGTTTTTCTCACTCCTACTAGTGAATGTAATGTAACACACACCCATACAATGGGCACCACCCCGTGATGATTTTCTCACTCCTACTAGTGAATGTAATGTAACACACACCCATACAATGCGCACCACCCCGTGATGTTTTTCTGACTCCTACTAGTGAATGTAACGTAACACACACCCATACAATGCGCACCACCCCGTGATGTTTTTCTCACTCCTACTCGTGAATGTAATGTAACACACACCCATACAATGCGCACCACCCCGTGATGTTTTTCTCACTCTTACTAGTGAATGTAATGTAACACACACCCATACAATGCGCACCACCCCGTGATGTTTTTCTCACTCCTACTAGTGAATGTAATGTAACACACACCCATACAATGCGCACCACCCCGTGATGTTTTTCTCACTCCTACTAGTGAATGTAATGTAACACACACCCGTACAATGCGCACCACCCCGTGATGTTTTTCTCACTCCTACTAGTGAATGTAATGTAACACACACCCGTACAATGCGCACCACCCCGTGATGTTTTTCTCACTCCTACTAGGGAATGTAATGTAACACACACCCGTACAATGCGCACCACCCCGTGATGTTTTTCTCACTCCTACTAGTGAATCTAATGTAACACACACCCATAAAATGCGCATCACCCCGTGATATTTTTCTCACTCCTACTAGTGAATGTAATGTAACACACACCCATACAATGCGCACCACCCCGTGATGTTTTTCTCACTCCTACTAGTGAATCTAATGTAACACACACCCATACAATGCGCACCACCCCGTGATGTTTTTCTCACTCCTATTCGTGAATGTAATGTAACACACACCCGTACAATGCGCACCACCCCGTGATGTTTTTCTCACTCCTACTAGTGAATGTAATGTAACACATGTCCATACAATGCGCACCACCCCGTGATGTTTTTCTCACTCCTACTAGTGAATGTAATGTAACACACACCCATACAATGCGCACCACCCCGTGATGTTTTTCTCACTCCTACTAGTGAATCTAATGTAACACACACCCATACAATGCGCACCACCCCGTGATGTTTTTCTCACTCCTACTAGTGAATTTAATGTAATACACACCCATACAATGCGCACCACCCCGTGATGTTTTTCTCACTCCTACTAGTGAATGTAATGTAACACACACCCATAAAATGCGCACCACCCCGTGATGTTTTTCTCACTCCTACTAGTGAATGTAATGTAACACACACCCATACAATGCGCACCACCCCGTGATGTTTTTTCACTCCTACTAGTGAATGTAATGTAACACACACCCATACAATGCGCACCACCCCGTGATGTTTTTCTCACTCCTACTAGTGAATGTAATGTAACACACACCCATACAATGCGCACCACCCCGTGATGTTTTTCTCACTCCTACTAGTGAATGTAATGTAACACACCCATACAATGCGCACCACCCCGTGATGTTTTCCTCACTCCTACTAGTGAATGTAATGTAACACACGCCCATACAATGCGCACCACCCCGTAATGTTTTTCTCACTCCTACTAGTGAATGTAATGTAACACACGCCCATACAATGCGCACCACCCCGTGATGTTTTTCTCACTCCTACTAGTGAATGTAATGTAACACACACCCATACAATGCGCACCACCCCGTGATGTTTTTCTGACTCCTACTAGTGAATGTAATGTAACACACACCCATACAATGCGCACCACCCCGTGATGATTTTCTCACTCCTACTAGTGAATCTAATGTAACAAACACCCATACAATGCGCACCACCCCGTGATGTTTTTCTCACTCCTACTAGTGAATGTAATGTAACCCACACCCATACAATGCGCACCACCCCGTGATGTTTTTCTCACTCCTACTAGTGAATGTAATGTAACACACACCCATACAATGCGCACCACCCCGTGATGTTTTTCTCACTCCTACTAGTGAATGTAATGTAACACACACCCATACAATGCGCACCACCCCGTGATGTTTTTCTCACTCCTACTAGTGAATCTAATGTAACACACACCCATACAATGCGCACCACCCCGTGATGTTTTTCTCACTCCTACTAGTGAATGTAATGTAACACACACCCATACAATGCGCACCACCCCGTGATGATTTTCTCACTCCCACTAGTGAATCTAATGTAACAAACACCCATACAATGCGCACCACCCCGTGATGTTTTTCTCACTATTACTAGTGAATGTAATGTAACAAACAACCGTACAATGCGCACCACCCCGTGATGTTTTTCTCACTCCTACTAGTGAATGTAGTGTAACACACACCCATACAATGCGCACCACCCGGGGATGTTTTTCTCACTCCTACTAGTGAATGTAATGTAACACACACCCATACAATGCGCACCACCCCGTGATGTTTTTCTCACTCCTACTAGTGAATGTAATGTAACACACACCCATACAATGCGCACCGCCCCGTGATGTTTTTCTCACTCCTACTAGTGAATGTAATGTAACACACACCCATACAATGCGCACCGCCCCGTGATGTTTTTCTCACTCCTACTAGTGAATGTAATGTAACACACACCCATACAATTGGCACCGCCCCGTGATGTTTTTCTAACTCCTACTAGTGAATGTAATGTAACACACACCCATACAATGCGCACCGCCCCGTGATGTTTTTCTCACTCCTACTAGTGAATCTAATGTAACACACACCCATACAATGCGCACCGCCCCGTGATGTATTTCTCACTCCTACTAGTGAATCTAATGTAACACACACCCATACAATGCGCACCGCCCCGTGTGTTTTTCTCACTCCTACTAGTGAATGTAATGTAACACACACCGATACAATGCGCACCACCCCGTGATGTTTTTCTCACTCCTACTAGTGAATGTAATGTAACACACACCCATACAATGCGCACCACCCCGTGATGTTTTTCTCACTCCTACTAGTGAATGTAATGTAACACACACCCATACAATGCGCACCACCCCGTGAAGTTTTTCTCACTCCTACTAGTGAATGTAATGTAACACACACGCATACAATGCGCACCACCCCGTGATGTTTTTCTCACTCCTACTAGTGAATGTAATGTAACACACACCCATAAAATGCGCACCACCCCGTGATGTTTTTCTCACTCCTACTAGTGAATGTAATGTAACACACACCCATACAGTGGGCACCACCCCGTGATGTTTTTCTCACTCCTACTAGTGAATGTAATGTAACACACACCCATACAATGGGCACCACCCCGTGATGTTTTTCTCACTCCTACTAGTGAATGTAATGTAACACACACCCATACAATGCGCACCACCCCGTGATGTTTTTCTGACTCCTACTAGTGAATGTAACGTAACACACACCCATACAATGCGCACCACCCCGTGATGTTTTTCTCACTCCTACTCGTGAATGTAATGTAACACACACCCATACAATGCGCACCACCCCGTGATGTTTTTCTCACTCTTACTAGTGAATGTAATGTAACACACACCCATACAATGCGCACCACCCCGTGATGTTTTTCTCACTCCTACTAGTGAATCTAATGTAACACACACCCATACAATGCGCACCACCACGTGATGTTTTTCTCACTCCTACTAGTGAATGTAATGTAACACACACCCATTCAATGCGCACCACCCCGTGATGTTTTTCTCACTCCTACTAGTGAATCTAATGTAACACACACCCATACAATGCGCACCACCCCGTGATGTTTTTCTCACTCCTACTAGTTAATGTAATGTAACACACACCCATTCAATGCGCACCACCCCGTGATGTTTTTCTCACTCCTACTAGTGAATGTAATGTAACACACACCCATACAATGCGCACCACCCCGTGATGTTTTTCTCACTCCTACTAGTGAATGTAATGTAACACACACCCATACAATGCGCACCACCCCGTGATGTTTTTCTCACTCCTACTAGTGAATCTAATGTAACACAAACCCATACAATGCGCACCACCCCGTGATGTTTTTCTCACTCCTACTAGTGAATGTAATGTAACACACACCCGTACAATGCGCACCACCCCGTGATGTTTTTCTCACTCCTACTAGTGAATCTAATGTAACAAACACCCATACAATGCGCACCACCCCGTGATGTTTTTCTCACTCCTAGTAGTGAATGTAATGTAACACACACGCATACAATGCGCACCACCCCGTGATGTTTTTCTCACTCCTACTAGTGAATGTAATGTAACACACACCCATACAATGGGCACCACCCCGTGATGTTTTTCTCACTCCTACAAGTGAATGTAATGTAACACAAACCCATACAATGCGCACCACCCCGTGATGTTTTTCTCACTCCTACTAGTGAATGTAATGTAACACACACCCATACAATGCGCACCACCCCGTGATGTTTTTCTCACTCCTACAAGTGAATGTAATGTAACACACACCCATACAATGCGCACCACCCCGTGATGTTTTTCTCACTCCTACTAGTGAATGTAATGTAACACACACCCATACAATGCGCACCACCCCGTGATGATTTTCTCACTCCTACTAGTGAATCTAATGTAACAAACACCCATACAATGCGCACCACCACGTGATGTTTTTCTCACTCCTACTAGTGAATCTAATGTAACACACACCCATACAATGCGCACCACCCCGTGATGTTTTTCTCACTCCTACTAGTGAATGTAATGTAACACACACCCATACAATGCGCACCACCCCGTGATGTTTTTCTCACTCCTACTAGTGAATCTAATGTAACACACACCCATACAATGCGCACCACCCCGTGATGTTTTTCTCACTCCTACTAGTGAATGTAATGTAACACACACCCATACAATGCGCACCACTCCGTGATGATTTTCTCACTCCTACTAGTGAATCTAATGTAACAAACACCCATACAATGCGCTCCGCCCCGTGATGTTTTTCTCACTCCTACTAGTGAATGTAATGTAACACACACCCATACAATGCGCACCGCCCCGTGATGTTTTTCTCACTCCTACTAGTGAATGTAATGTAACACACACCCATACAATGCGCACCGCCCCGTGATGTTTTTCTCGCTCCTACTAGTGAATGTAATGTAACACACACCCATACAATGCGCACCACCCCGTGATGTTTTTCTCACTCCTACTAGTGAATGTAATGTAACACACACCCATACAATGCGCACCACCCCGTGATGTTTTTCTCACTCCTACTAGTGAATGTAATGTAACACACACCCATAAAATGCGCACCACCCCGTGATGTTTTTCTCACTCCTACTAGTGAATCTAATGTAACAAACACCCATACAATGCGCACCGCCCCGTGATGTTTTTCTCACTCCTACTAGTGAATCTAATGTAACACACACCCATACAATGCGCACCACCTCGTGATGTTTTTCTCACTCCTACTAGTGAATGTAATGTAACACACACCCATACAATGCGCACCACTCCGTGATGATTTTCTCACTCCTACTAGTGAATCTAATGTAACAAACACCCATACAATGCGCACCGCCCCGTGATGTTTTTCTCACTCCTACTAGTGAATCTAATGTAACACACACCCATACAATGCGCACCACATCGTGATGTTTTTCTCACTCCTACTAGTGAATGTAATGTAACACACACCCATACAATGCGCACCACCACGTAATGTTTTTCTCACTCCTACTAGTGAATGTAATGTAACACACACCCATACAATGCGCACCAACCCGTGATGTTTTTCTCACTCCTACTAGTTAATGTAATGTAACACACACCCATACAATGCGCACCTCCCCGTGATGTTTTTCTCACTCCTACTAGTGAATGTAATGTAACACACACCCATAAAATGCGCACCACCCCGTGATGTTTTTCTCACTCTTACTAGTGAATGTAATGTAACACACACCCATACAATGCGCACCACCCCGTGATGTTTTTCTCACTCCTACTAGTGAATCTAATGTAACACTCACCCATACAATGCGCACCACCCCGTGATGTTTTTGTCACTCCTACTAGTGAATGTAATGTAACACACACCCATTCAATGCGCACCACCCCGTGATGTTTTTCTCACTGCTACTAGTGAATCTAATGTAACACACACCCATACAATGCGCACCACCCCGTGATGTTTTTCTCACTCCTACTAGTGAATGTAATGTAACACACACCCATTCAATGCGCACCACCCCGTGATGTTTTTCTCACTCCTACTAGTGAATGTAATGTAACACACACCCATACAATGCGCACCACCCCGTGATGTTTTTCTCACTCCTACTAGTGAATCTAATGTAACACACACCCGTACAATGCGCACCACCCCGTGATGTTTTTCTCACTCCTACTAGTGAATGTAATGTAACACACACCCGTACAATGCGCACCACCCCGTGATGTTTTTCTCACTCCTACTAGTGAATGTAATGTAACACACGTCCATACAATGCGCACCACCCCGTGATGTTTTTCTCACTCCTACTAGTGAATGTAATGTAACACACACCCATACAATGCGCACCACCCCGTGATGTTTTTCTCACTCCTACTAGTGAATGTAATGTAACACACACCCATACAATGCGCACCAACCCGTGATGTTTTTCTCACTCCTACTAGTGAATGTAATGTAACACACACCCATACAATGCGCACCACCCCGTGATATTTTTCTCACTCCTACTAGTGAATGTAATGTAACACACACCCATACAATGCGCACCACCCCATGATGTTTTTCTCACTCCTACTAGTGAATGTAATGTAACACACACCCGTAAAATGCGCACCACCCCGTGATGTTTTTCTCACTCCTACTACTGAATGTAATGTAACACATACCCATACAATGCGCACCACCCCGTGATGTTTTTCTCACTCCTACTAGTGAATCTAATGTAACACTCACCCATACAATGCGCACCACCCCGTGATGTTTTTCTCACTCCTACTAGTGAATGTAATGTAACACACACCCATTCAATGCGCACCACCCCGTGATGTTTTTCTCACTCCTACTAGTGAATCTAATGTAACACACACCCATAAAATGCGCACCACCCCGTGATGTTTTTCTCACTCCTACTAGTGAATCTAATGTAACAAACACCCATACAATGCGCACCGCCCCGTGATGTTTTTCTCACTCCTACTAGTGAATCTAATGTAACACACACCCATACAATGCGCACCACCTCGTGATGTTTTTCTCACTCCTACTAGTGAATGTAATGTAACACACACCCATACAATGCGCACCACTCCGTGATGATTTTCTCACTCCTACTAGTGAATCTAATGTAACAAACACCCATACAATGCGCACCGCCCCGTGATGTTTTTCTCACTCCTACTAGTGAATCTAATGTAACACACACCCATACAATGCGCACCACATCGTGATGTTTTTCTCACTCCTACTAGTGAATGTAATGTAACACACACCCATACAATGCGCACCACCACGTAATGTTTTTCTCACTCCTACTAGTGAATGTAATGTAACACACACCCATACAATGCGCACCAACCCGTGATGTTTTTCTCACTCCTACTAGTTAATGTAATGTAACACACACCCATACAATGCGCACCTCCCCGTGATGTTTTTCTCACTCCTACTAGTGAATGTAATGTAACACACACCCATAAAATGCGCACCACCCCGTGATGTTTTTCTCACTCTTACTAGTGAATGTAATGTAACACACACCCATACAATGCGCACCACCCCGTGATGTTTTTCTCACTCCTACTAGTGAATCTAATGTAACACTCACCCATACAATGCGCACCACCCCGTGATGTTTTTGTCACTCCTACTAGTGAATGTAATGTAACACACACCCATTCAATGCGCACCACCCCGTGATGTTTTTCTCACTGCTACTAGTGAATCTAATGTAACACACACCCATACAATGCGCACCACCCCGTGATGTTTTTCTCACTCCTACTAGTGAATGTAATGTAACACACACCCATTCAATGCGCACCACCCCGTGATGTTTTTCTCACTCCTACTAGTGAATGTAATGTAACACACACCCATACAATGCGCACCACCCCGTGATGTTTTTCTCACTCCTACTAGTGAATCTAATGTAACACACACCCGTACAATGCGCACCACCCCGTGATGTTTTTCTCACTCCTACTAGTGAATGTAATGTAACACACACCCGTACAATGCGCACCACCCCGTGATGTTTTTCTCACTCCTACTAGTGAATGTAATGTAACACACGTCCATACAATGCGCACCACCCCGTGATGTTTTTCTCACTCCTACTAGTGAATGTAATGTAACACACACCCATACAATGCGCACCACCCCGTGATGTTTTTCTCACTCCTACTAGTGAATGTAATGTAACACACACCCATACAATGCGCACCAACCCGTGATGTTTTTCTCACTCCTACTAGTGAATGTAATGTAACACATACCCATTCAATGCGCACCACCCCGTGATGTTGTTCTCACTCCTACTAGTGAATGTAATGTAACACACACCCATACAATGCGCACCACCCCGTGATGTTTTTCTCACTCCTACTAGTGAATTTAATGTAACACACACCCATACAATGCGCACCACCCCGTGGTGTTTTTCTCACTCCTACTAGTGAATCTAATGTAACACACACCCATACAATGCGCACCACCCCGTGATGTTTTTCTCACTCCTACTAGTGAATGTAATGTAACACACACCCATACAATGCGCACCACCCCGTGATGTTTTTCTCACTCCTACTAGTGAATGTAATGTAACACACACCCATACAATGCGCACCAACCCGTGATGTTTTTCTCACTCCTACTAGTTAATGTAATGTAACACACACCCATACAATGCGCACCTCCCCGTGATGTTTTTCTCACTCCTACTAGTGAATGTAATGTAACACACGCCCATACAATGCGCACCACCCCGTGATGTTTTTCTCACTCCTACTAGTGAATGTAATGTAACACACACGCATACAATGCGCACCACCCCGTGATGTTTTTCTCACTCCTACTAGTGAATCTAATGTAACAAACACCCATACAATGCGCACCACCCCGTGATGTTTTTCTCACTCTTACTAGTGAATGTAATGTAACACACACCCATACAATGCGCACCACCCCGTGATGTTTTTCTCACTCCTACTAGTGAATCTAATGTAACACACACCCATACAATGCGCACCACCCCGTGATGTTTTTCTCACTCCTACTAGTGAATGTAATGTAACACACACCCATTCAATGCGCACCACCCCGTGATGTTTTTCTCACTCCTACTAGTGAATCTAATGTAACACACACCCATACAATGCGCACCACCCCGTGATGTTTTTCTCACTCCTACTAGTGAATGTAATGTAACACACACCCATTCAATGCGCACCACCCCGTGATGTTTTTCTCACTCCTACTAGTGAATGTAATGTAACACACACCCATACAATGCGCACCACCCCGTGATGTTTTTCTCACTCCTACTAGTGAATGTAATGTAACACACACCCATACAATGCGCACCACCCCGTGATATTTTTCTCACTCCTACTAGTGAATGTAATGTAACACACACCCATACAATGCGCACCACCCCATGATGTTTTTCTCACTCCTACTAGTGAATGTAATGTAACACACACCCGTAAAATGCGCACCACCCCGTGATGTTTTTCTCACTCCTACTACTGAATGTAATGTAACACACACCCATACAATGCGCACCACCCCGTGATGTTTTTCTCACTCCTACTAGTGAATCTAATGTAACACTCACCCATACAATGCGCACCACCCCGTGATGTTTTTCTCACTCCTACTAGTGAATGTAATGTAACACACACCCATTCAATGCGCACCACCCCGTGATGTTTTTCTCACTCCTACTAGTGAATCTAATGTAACACACACCCATACAATGCGCACCACCCCGTGATGTTTTTCTCACTCCTACTAGTGAATGTAATGTAACACACACCCATTCAATGCGCACCACCCCGTGATGTTTTTCTCACTCCTACTAGTGAATGTAATGTAACACACACCCATACAATGCGCACCACCCCGTGATGTTTTTCTCACTCCTACTAGTGAATCTAATGTAACACACACCCGTACAATGCGCACCACCCCGTGATGTTTTTCTCACTCCTACTAGTGAATGTAATGTAACACACACCCGTACAATGCGCACCACCCCGTGATGTTTTTCTCAATCCTACTAGTGAATGTAATGTAACACACACCCGTACAATGTGCACCACCCCGTGATGTTTTTCTCACTCCTACTAGTGAATCTAATGTAACACACCCATACAATGCGCACCACCCGGTGATGTTTTTCTCACTCCTACTAGTGAATGTAATGTAACACACACCCATACAATGCGCACCACCCCGTGATGTTTTTCTCACTCCTACTAGTGAATCTAATGTAACACACACCCATACAATGCGCACCACCCCGTGATGTTTTTCTCACTCCTACTAGTGAATGTAATGTAACACATACCCATACAATGCGCACCACCCCGTGATGTTGTTCTCACTCCTACTAGTGAATGTAATGTAACACACACCCATACAATGCGCACCACCCCGTGATGTTTTTCTCACTCCTACTAGTGAATTTAATGTAACACACACCCATACAATGCGCACCACCCCGTGGTGTTTTTCTCACTCCTACTAGTGAATCTAATGTAACACACACCCATACAATGCGCACCACCCCGTGATGTTTTTCTCACTCCTACTAGTGAATGTAATGTAACACACACCCATACAATGCGCACAACCCCGTGATGTTTTTCTCACTCCTACTAGTGAATGTAATGTAACACACACCCATACAATGCGCACCAACCCGTGATGTTTTTCTCACTCCTACTAGTTAATGTAATGTAACACACACCCATACAATGCGCACCTCCCCGTGATGTTTTTCTCACTCCTACTAGTGAATGTAATGTAACACACACCCATAAAATGCGCACCACCCCGTGATGTTTTTCTCACTCTTACTAGTGAATGTAATGTAACACACACCCATACAATGCGCACCACCCCGTGATGTTTTTCTCACTCCTACTAGTGAATCTAATGTAACACTCACCCATACAATGCGCACCACCCCGTGATGTTTTTGTCACTCCTACTAGTGAATGTAATGTAACACACACCCATTCAATGCGCACCACCCCGTGATGTTTTTCTCACTGCTACTAGTGAATCTAATGTAACACACACCCATACAATGCGCACCACCCCGTGATGTTTTTCTCACTCCTACTAGTGAATGTAATGTAACACACACCCATTCAATGCGCACCACCCCGTGATGTTTTTCTCACTCCTACTAGTGAATGTAATGTAACACACACCCATACAATGCGCACCACCCCGTGATGTTTTTCTCACTCCTACTAGTGAATCTAATGTAACACACACCCGTACAATGCGCACCACCCCGTGATGTTTTTCTCACTCCTACTAGTGAATGTAATGTAACACACACCCGTACAATGCGCACCACCCCGTGATGTTTTTCTCACTCCTACTAGTGAATGTAATGTAACACACGTCCATACAATGCGCACCACCCCGTGATGTTTTTCTCACTCCTACTAGTGAATGTAATGTAACACACACCCATACAATGCGCACCACCCCGTGATGTTTTTCTCACTCCTACTAGTGAATGTAATGTAACACACACCCATACAATGCGCACCAACCCGTGATGTTTTTCTCACTCCTACTAGTGAATGTAATGTAACACATACCCATTCAATGCGCACCACCCCGTGATGTTGTTCTCACTCCTACTAGTGAATGTAATGTAACACACACCCATACAATGCGCACCACCCCGTGATGTTTTTCTCACTCCTACTAGTGAATTTAATGTAACACACACCCATACAATGCGCACCACCCCGTGGTGTTTTTCTCACTCCTACTAGTGAATCTAATGTAACACACACCCATACAATGCGCACCACCCCGTGATGTTTTTCTCACTCCTACTAGTGAATGTAATGTAACACACACCCATACAATGCGCACCACCCCGTGATGTTTTTCTCACTCCTACTAGTGAATGTAATGTAACACACACCCATACAATGCGCACCAACCCGTGATGTTTTTCTCACTCCTACTAGTTAATGTAATGTAACACACACCCATACAATGCGCACCTCCCCGTGATGTTTTTCTCACTCCTACTAGTGAATGTAATGTAACACACGCCCATACAATGCGCACCACCCCGTGATGTTTTTCTCACTCCTACTAGTGAATGTAATGTAACACACACGCATACAATGCGCACCACCCCGTGATGTTTTTCTCACTCCTACTAGTGAATCTAATGTAACAAACACCCATACAATGCGCACCACCCCGTGATGTTTTTCTCACTCTTACTAGTGAATGTAATGTAACACACACCCATACAATGCGCACCACCCCGTGATGTTTTTCTCACTCCTACTAGTGAATCTAATGTAACACACACCCATACAATGCGCACCACCCCGTGATGTTTTTCTCACTCCTACTAGTGAATGTAATGTAACACACACCCATTCAATGCGCACCACCCCGTGATGTTTTTCTCACTCCTACTAGTGAATCTAATGTAACACACACCCATACAATGCGCACCACCCCGTGATGTTTTTCTCACTCCTACTAGTGAATGTAATGTAACACACACCCATTCAATGCGCACCACCCCGTGATGTTTTTCTCACTCCTACTAGTGAATGTAATGTAACACACACCCATACAATGCGCACCACCCCGTGATGTTTTTCTCACTCCTACTAGTGAATGTAATGTAACACACACCCATACAATGCGCACCACCCCGTGATATTTTTCTCACTCCTACTAGTGAATGTAATGTAACACACACCCATACAATGCGCACCACCCCATGATGTTTTTCTCACTCCTACTAGTGAATGTAATGTAACACACACCCGTAAAATGCGCACCACCCCGTGATGTTTTTCTCACTCCTACTACTGAATGTAATGTAACACACACCCATACAATGCGCACCACCCCGTGATGTTTTTCTCACTCCTACTAGTGAATCTAATGTAACACTCACCCATACAATGCGCACCACCCCGTGATGTTTTTCTCACTCCTACTAGTGAATGTAATGTAACACACACCCATTCAATGCGCACCACCCCGTGATGTTTTTCTCACTCCTACTAGTGAATCTAATGTAACACACACCCATACAATGCGCACCACCCCGTGATGTTTTTCTCACTCCTACTAGTGAATGTAATGTAACACACACCCATTCAATGCGCACCACCCCGTGATGTTTTTCTCACTCCTACTAGTGAATGTAATGTAACACACACCCATACAATGCGCACCACCCCGTGATGTTTTTCTCACTCCTACTAGTGAATCTAATGTAACACACACCCGTACAATGCGCACCACCCCGTGATGTTTTTCTCACTCCTACTAGTGAATGTAATGTAACACACACCCGTACAATGCGCACCACCCCGTGATGTTTTTCTCAATCCTACTAGTGAATGTAATGTAACACACACCCGTACAATGTGCACCACCCCGTGATGTTTTTCTCACTCCTACTAGTGAATCTAATGTAACACACCCATACAATGCGCACCACCCGGTGATGTTTTTCTCACTCCTACTAGTGAATGTAATGTAACACACACCCATACAATGCGCACCACCCCGTGATGTTTTTCTCACTCCTACTAGTGAATCTAATGTAACACACACCCATACAATGCGCACCACCCCGTGATGTTTTTCTCACTCCTACTAGTGAATGTAATGTAACACATACCCATACAATGCGCACCACCCCGTGATGTTGTTCTCACTCCTACTAGTGAATGTAATGTAACACACACCCATACAATGCGCACCACCCCGTGATGTTTTTCTCACTCCTACTAGTGAATTTAATGTAACACACACCCATACAATGCGCACCACCCCGTGGTGTTTTTCTCACTCCTACTAGTGAATCTAATGTAACACACACCCATACAATGCGCACCACCCCGTGATGTTTTTCTCACTCCTACTAGTGAATGTAATGTAACACACACCCATACAATGCGCACAACCCCGTGATGTTTTTCTCACTCCTACTAGTGAATGTAATGTAACACACACCCATACAATGCGCACCAACCCGTGATGTTTTTCTCACTCCTACTAGTTAATGTAATGTAACACACACCCATACAATGCGCACCTCCCCGTGATGTTTTTCTCACTCCTACTAGTGAATGTAATGTAACACACACCCATACAATGCGCACCACCCCGTGATATTTTTCTCACTCCTACTAGTGAATGTAATGTAACACACACCCATACAATGCGCACCACCCCGTGATGTTTTTCTCACTCCTACTATTTAATGTAATATAACACACACCCATACAATGCGCCCCAACCCGTGATGTTTTTCTCACTCCTACTAGTGAATGTAACGTAACAAACACCCATACAATGCGCACCACCCCGTGATGTTTTTCTCACTCCTACTAGTGAATCTAATGTAACACACACCCATACAATGCGCACCACCCCGTGATGTTTTTCTCACTCCTACTAGTGAATGTAATGTAACACACACCCATACAATGCGCACCACCCCGTGATGTTTTTCTCACTCCTACTAGTTAATGTAATGTAACACACACCCATACAATGCGCACCACCCCGTGATGTTTTTCTCACTCCTACTAGTGAATGTAATGTAACACACACCCATACAATGCGCACCACCCCGTGATGTTTTTCTCACTCCTACTAGTGAATGTAATGTAACACACACCCATACAATGCGTACCTCCCCGTGATGTTTTTCTCACTCCTACTAGTGAATGTAATGTAACACACACCCATACAATGCGCACCACCCCGCAATGTTTTTCAGAAACCTATCCTACATTGCCACAGCATGTTCCCTGACCTCCCCATGCTGACCACCCCGCGGTGCTTTTCTCATTCCTACATTGCCACTCACTGCCTATCCTATTTCAGACCCTCCAATTCACACCACCCCGTGATGTTTTTCTCACTCCTAGTAGTGAATGTAATGTAACACACACCCCTACAATGCGCACCACACCGTGATGTTTTTCTCACTCCTACTAGTGAATGTACTGTAACACACACCCATACAATGCGCACCACCCCGTGATGTTTTTCTCACTCCTACTAGTGAATGTAATGCAACACACACCCATACAATGCGCACCACCCCGTGATGTTTTTCTCACTCGTACTAGTGAATGTAATGTAACACACACCCATACAATGCGCACCACCCCGTGATGTTTTTCTCACTCCTACTAGTGAATGTAATGTAACACACACCCATACAATGCGCACCACCCCGTGATGTTTTTCTCACTCCTACTAGTGAATGTAATGTAACACACACCCATACAATGCGCACCACCCCGTGATGTTTTTCTCACTCCAGTAGTGAATGTAATGTAACACACACCCATACAATGCGCACCACCCCGTGATGATTTTCTCACTCCTACTAGTGAATCTAATGTAACAAACACCCATACAATGCGCACCACCCCGTGATGTTTTTCTCACTCCTACTAGTGAATGTAATGTAACACACACCCATACAATGCGCACCACCCCGTGATGTTTTTTTCACTGCTACTAGTGAATGTAATGTAACACACGCATACAATGAGCACCACCCCGTGATGTTTTTCTCACTCCTACTAGTGAATCTAATGTAACACACACCCATACAATGCGCACCATCCCGCGATGTTTTTCAGAACCTATCCTACATTGCCACTGCATGTTCCCTGACCTCCCCATGCTGACCACCCCGCGGTGCTTTTCTCCATCCTACATTGCCACTCACTGATTATCCTAATTCAGACCACTCGATTCACACCACACCGTGATGTTTTTCTCACTCCTATTAGTGAATGTAATGTAACACACACCCATACAATGCGCACCACCCCGTGATGTTTTTCTCACTCCTACTAGTGAATGTACTGTAACACACACCCATACAATACGCACCACCCCGTGATGTTTTTCTCACTCCTACTAGTGAATGTAATGTAACACACACCCAAACAATGCGCACCACCCCGTGATGTTTTTCTCACTCCTACTAGTGAATGTAATGTAACACACACCCATACAATGCGCACCACCCCGTGATGTTTTTCTCACTCCTACTAGTGAATGTAATGTAACACACACCCATACAATGCGCACCACCCCGTGACGTTTTTCTCACTCCTACTAGTGAATGTAATGTAACACACACCCATACAATGCGTACCTCCCCGTGATGTTTTTCTCACTCCTACTAGTGAATGTAATGTAACACACACCCATACAATGCGCACCACCCCGTGATGTTTTTCTCACTCCTACTAGTGAATGTAATGTAACACACACCCATACAATGCGCACCACCCCGTGATGTTTTTCTCACTCCTACTAGTGAATGTAATGTAACACACCCATACAATGCGCACCACCCCATGATGTTTTTCTCACTCCTACTAGTGAATGTAATGTAACACACACCCATACAATGCGCACCACCCCGTGATGTTTTTCTCACTTCTACTAGTGAATGTAATGTAACACACACCCATACATTGCGCACCACCCCGTGATGTTTTTCTCACTCCTACTAGTGAATCTAATGTAACACACACCCATACAATGCGCACCACCCCGCGATGATTTTCAGAAACCTATCCTACATTGCCACTGCATGTTCCCTGACCTCCCCATGCTGACCACCCCGCGGTGCTTTTCTCCATCCTACATTGCCACTCACTGATTATCCTAATTCAGACCCTCCGATTCACACCACACCGTGATGTTTTTCTCACTCCTATTAGTGAATGTAATGTAACACACACCCATACAATGCGCACCACCCCGTGATGTTTTTCTCACTCCTACTAGTGAATGTAATGTAACACACACCCATACAATGCGCACCACCCCGTGATGTTTTTCTCACTCCTACCAGTGAATGTAATGTAACACACACCCATACAATGCGCACCACCCCGTGATGTTTTTCTCACTCCTACTAGTGAATGTAATGTAACACACACCCATACAATGCGCACCACACCGTGATGTTTTTCTCACTCCTACTAGTGAATGTACTGTAACACACACCCATACAATGCGCACCACCCCGTGATGTTTTTCTCACTCCTACTAGTGAATGTAATGCAACACACACCCATACAATGCGCACCACCCCGTGATGTTTTTCTCACTGCTACTAGTGAATGTAATGTAACACACAGCCATACAATGCGCACCACCCCGTGATGTTTTTCTCGCTCCTACTAGTGAATGTAATGTAACACACACCCATACAATGCGCACCACCCCGTGATGTTTTTCTCACTCCTACTAGTGAATGTAATGTAACACACACCCATACAATGCGCACCACCCCGTGATGTTTTTCTCACTCCTACTATTTAATGTAATATAACACACACCCATACAATGCGCCCCACCCCGTGATGTTTTTCTCACTCCTACTAGTGAATGTAAAGTAACACACACCCATACAATGCGCACCACCCCGTGATGTTTTTCTCACTCCTAATAGTGAATGTAATGTAACACACACCCATACAATACGCACCACCCCGTGATGATTTTCTCACTCCTACTAGTGAATCTAATGTAACAAACACCCATACAATGCGCACCACCCCGTGATGTTTTTCTCACACCTACTAGTGAATGTAATGTAACACACACCCATACAATGCGCACCACCCCGTGATGTTTTTCTCACTCCTACTAGTGAATGTAATGTAACACACACCCGTACAATGCGCACCACTCCGTGATGATTTTCTCACTCCTACTAGTGAATCTAATGTAACAAACACCCATACAATTCGCACCACCCCGTGATGTTTTTCTCACTCCTACTAGTGAATGAAATGTAACAAACACCCATACAATGCGCACCACCCCGTGATGTTTTTCTCACTCCTACTAGTGAATGTAATGTAACACACACCCATACAATGCGCACCACCCCGTGATGTTTTTCACACTCCTACTAGTGAATGTAATGTAACACACACCCATAAAATTCGCACCACCCCGTGATGTTTTTCTCACTCCTACTAGTGAATGAAATGTAACACACACCCATACAATGCGCACCACCCCGTGATGTTTTTCTCACTCCTACTAGTGAATGTAATGTAACACACACCCATACAATGCGCACCACCCCGTGATGTTTTTCTCACTCCTACTAGTGAATGTAATGTAACACACACCGATACAATGCGCACCACCCCGTGATGTTTTTCTCACTCCTACTATTTAATGTAATATAACACACACCCATACAATGCGCCCCACCCCGTGATGTTTTTCTCACTCCTACTAGTGAATGTAATGTAACAAACACCCATACAATGCGCACCACCCCGTGATGTTTTTCTCACTCCTACTAGTGAATCTAATGTAACACACACCCATACAATGCGCACCACCCCGTGATGTTTTTCTCACTCCTACTAGTGAATGAAATATAACACACACCCATACAATGCGCACCACCCCATGATATTTTTCTCACTCCTACTAGTGAATGTAATGTAACACACACCCATACAATGCGCACCACCCCGTGATGTTTTTCTCACACCTACTAGTGAATGTAATGTAACACACACCCATACAATGCGCACCACCCCGTGATGTTTTTCTCACTCCTACTAATGAATGTAATGTAACACACACTCATACAATGAGCACCACCCTGTGATGTTTTTCTCACTCCTACTAGTGAATGTAATGTAACACATACCCATACAATGCGCACCACCCCGTGATGTTTTTCTCACTCCTACTAGTGAATGTAATGTAACACACACCCATACAATGCGCACCACCCCGTGATGTTTTTCTCACTCCTACTAGTGAATGTAATGTAACACACAGCCATACAATGCGCACCACCCCGTGATGTTTTTCTCACACGTAATAGTGAATGTAATGTAACACACACCCATACAATGCGCACCACACCGTGATGTTTTTCTCACTCCTACTAGTGAATGTAGTGTAACACACACCCATACAATGCGCACCACCCCGTGATGTTTTTCTCACTCCTACTAGTGAATGTAATGCAACACACACCCATACAATGCGCACCACCCCGAGATGTTTTTCTCACTGCTACTAGTGAATGTAATGTAACACACACCCATACAATGCGCACCACCCCGTGATGTTTTTCTCACTCCTACTAGTGAATGTAATGTAACACACACCCATACAATGCGCACCACCCCGTGATGTTTTTCTCACTCCTATTAGTGAATGTAATGTAACACACACCCATACAATGCGAACCACCCCGTGATGTTTTTCTCACTCCTACTATTTAATGTAATATAACACACACCCATACAATGCGCCCCACCCCGTGATGTTTTTCTCACTCCTACTAGTGAATGTAATGTAACAAACACCCATACAATGCGCACCACCCCGTGATATTTTTCTCACTCCTACTAGTGAATCTAATGTAACACACACCCATACAATGCGCACCACCCCGTGATGTTTTTCTCACTCCTACTAGTGAATCTAATGTAACACACACCCATACAATGCGCACCACCCCGTGATGTTTTTCTCACTCCTACTAGTGAATGTAATGTAACACACACCCATACAATGCGCACCACCCCGTGATGTTTTTCTCACTCCTACTAGTGAATGTAATGTAACACACACCCATACAATTCGCACCACCCCGTGATGTTTTTCTCACTCCGACTAGTGAATGAAATGTAACACACACCCATACAATGCGCACCACCCCGTGATGTTTTTCTCACTCCTACTAGTGAATGTAATGTAACACACACCCATACAATGCGCACCACCCCGTGATGTTTTTCTCACTCCTACTAGTGAATGTAATGTAACACACACCCATACAATGCGCACCACGCCGTGATGTTTTTTTCACTGCTACTAGTGAATGTAATGTAACACACGCATACAATGAGCACCACCCCGTGATGTTTTTCTCACTCCTACTAGTGAATCTAATGTAACACACACCCATACAATGCGCACCATCCCGCGATGTTTTTCAGAACCTATCCTACATTGCCACTGCATGTTCCCTGACCTCCCCATGCTGACCACCCCGCAGTGCTTTTCTCCATCCTACATTGCCACTCACTGATTATCCTAATTCAGACCCTCCGATTCACACCACACCGTGATGTTTTTCTCACTCCTATTAGTGAATGTAATGTAACACACACCCATACAATGCGCACCACCCCGTGATGTTTTTCTCACTCCTACTAGTGAATGTACTGTAACACACACCCATACAATACGCACCACCCCGTGATGTTTTTCTCACTCCTACTAGTGAATGTAATGTAACACAAACCCAAACAATGCGCACCACCCCGTGATGTTTTTCTCACTCCTACTAGTGAATGTAATGTAACACACACCCATACAATGCGCACCACCCCGTGATGTTTTTCTCACTCCTACTAGTGAATGTAATGTAACACACACCCATACAATGCGCACCACCCCGTGATGTTTTTCTCACTCCTACTAGTGAATGTAATGTAACACACACCCATACAATGCGTACCTCCCCGTGATGTTTTTCTCACTCCTACTAGTGAATGTAATGTAACACACACCCATACAATGCGCACCACCCCGTGATGTTTTTCTCACTCCTACTAGTGAATGTAATGTAACACACACCCATACAATGCGCACCACCCCGTGATGTTTTTCTCACTCCTACTAGTGAATGTAATGTAACACACCCATACAATGCGCACCACCCCATGATGTTTTTCTCACTCCTACTAGTGAATGTAATGTAACACACACCCATACAATGCGCACCACCCCGTGATGTTTTTCTCACTTCTACTAGTGAATGTAATGTAAAACACACCCATACATTGCGCACCACCCCGTGATGTTTTTCTCACTCCTACTAGTGAATCTAATGTAACACACACCCATACAATGCGCACCACCCCGCGATGATTTTCAGAAACCTATCCTACATTGCCACTGCATGTTCCCTGACCTCCCCATGCTGACCACCCCGCGGTGCTTTTCTCCATCCTACATTGCCACTCACTGATTATCCTAATTCAGACCCTCCGATTCACACCACACCGTGATGTTTTTCTCACTCCTATTAGTGAATGTAATGTAACACACACCCATACAATGCGCACCACCCCGTGATGTTTTTCTCACTCCTACTAGTGAATGTAATGTAACACACACCCATACAATGCGCACCACCCCGTGATGTTTTTCTCACTCCTACCAGTGAATGTAATGTAACACACACCCATACAATGCGCACCACCCCGTGATGTTTTTCTCACTCCTACTAGTTAATGTAATGTAACACACACCCATACAATGCGCACCACACCGTGATGTTTTTCTCACTCCTACTAGTGAATGTACTGTAACACACACCCATACAATGCGCACCACCCCGTGATGTTTTTCTCACTCCTACTAGTGAATGTAATGCAACACACACCCATACAATGCGCACCACCCCGTGATGTTTTTCTCACTGCTACTAGTGAATGTAATGTAACACACAGCCATACAATGCGCACCACCCCGTGATGTTTTTCTCGCTCCTACTAGTGAATGTAATGTAACACACACTCATACAATGCGCACCACCCCGTGATGTTTTTCTCACTCCTACTAGTGAATGTAATGTAACACACACCCATACAATGCGCACCACCCCGTGATGTTTTTCTCACTCCTACTATTTAATGTAATATAACACACACCCATACAATGCGCCCCACCCCGTGATGTTTTTCTCACTCCTACTAGTGAATGTAATGTAACACACACCCATACAATGCGCACCACCCCGTGATGTTTTTCTCACTCCTAATAGTGAATGTAATGTAACACACACCCATACAATACGCACCACCCCGTGATGATTTTCTCACTCCTACTAGTGAATCTAATGTAACAAACACCCATACAATGCGCACCACCCCGTGATGTTTTTCTCACACCTACTAGTGAATGTAATGTAACACACACCCATACAATGCGCACCACCCCGTGATGTTTTTCTCACTCCTACTAGTGAATGTAATGTAACACACACCCGTACAATGCGCACCACTCCGTGATGATTTTCTCACTCCTACTAGTGAATCTAATGTAACAAACACCCATACAATTCGCACCACCCCGTGATGTTTTTCTCACTCCTACTAGTGAATGAAATGTAACACACACCCATACAATGCGCACCACCCCGTGATGTTTTTCTCACTCCTACTAGTGAATGTAATGTAACACACACCCATACAATGCGCACCACCCCGTGATGTTTTTCACACTCCTACTAGTGAATGTAATGTAACACACTCCCATAAAATTCGCACCACCCCGTGATGTTTTTCTCACTCCTACTAGTGAATGAAATGTAACACACACCCATACAATGCGCACCACCCCGTGATGTTTTTCTCACTCCTACTAGTGAATGTAATGTAACACACACCCATACAATGCGCACCACCCCGTGATGTTTTTCACACTTCTACTAGTGAATGTAATGTAACACACACCCATACAATGCGCACCACCCCGTGATGTTTTTTTCACTGCTACTAGTGAATGTAATGTAACACACACATACAATGCGCACCACCCCGTGATGTTTTTCTCACTCCTACTAGTGAATGTAATGTAACACACACCCATACAATGCGCACCTCCCCGTGATGTTTTTCTCACTCCTACTAGTGAATGTAATGTAACACACACCCATACAATGCGCACCACCCCGTGATGTTTTTCTCACTCCTACTAGTGAATGTAATGTAACACACACCCATACAATGCGCACCAACCCGTGATGTTTTTCTCACTCCGACTAGTGAATGTAATGTAACACACACCCATACAATGCGCACCTCCCCGTGATGTTTTTCTCACTCCTACTAGTGAATGTAATGTAACACACACCCATACAATGCGCACCACCCCGTGATATTTTTTTCTCACTCCTACTAGTGAATCTAATGTAACACACACCCATACAATGCGCACCACCCCGCGATGTTTTTCAGAAACCTATCCTACATTGCCACTGCATGTTCCCTGACCTCCCCATGCTGACCACCCCGCGGTGCTTTTCTCCATCCTACATTGCCACTCACTGATTATCCTAATTCAGACCCTCCGATTCACACCACACCGTGATGTTTTTCTCACTCCTATTAGTGAATGTAATGTAACACACACCCATCCAATGCGCACCACCCCGTGATGTTTTTCTCACTCCTACTAGTGAATGTACTGTAACACACACCCATACAATACGCACCACCCCGTGATGTTTTTCTCACTCCTAGTAGTGAATGTACTGTAACACACACCAATACAATACGCACCACCCCGTGATGTTTTTCTCACTCCTACTAGTGAATGTAATGTAACACACACCCATACAATGCGCACCACCCCGTGATGTTTTTCTCACTCCTACTAGTGAATGTAATGTAACACACACCCATACAATGCGCACCACCCCGTGATGTTTTTCTCACTCCTACTAGTGAATGTAATGTAAAACACACATACAATGCGCACCACCCCGTGATGTTTTTCTCACTCCTACTAGTGAATGTAATGTAACACACACCCATACAATGCGTACCTCCCCGTGATGTTTTTCTCACTCCTACTAGTGAATGTAATGTAACACACACTCATACAATGCGCACCACCCCGTGATGTTTTTCTCACTCCTACTAGTGAATGTAATGTAACACACCCATACAATGCGCACCACCCCATGATGTTTTTCTCACTCCTACTAGTGAATGTAATGTAACACACACCCATACAATGCGCACCACCCCGTGATGTTTTTCTCACTTCTACTAGTGAATGTAATGTAACACACACCCATACATTGCGCACCACCCCGTGATGTTTTTCTCACTCCTACTAGTGAATCTAATGTAACACACACCCATACAATGCGCACCACCCCGCAATGATTTTCAGAAACCTATCCTACATTGCCACTGCATGTTCCCTGACCTCCCCATGCTGACCACCCCGCGGTGCTTTTCTCCATCCTACATTGCCACTCACTGATTATCCTAATTCAGACCCTCCGATTCACACCACACCGTGATGTTTTTCTCACTCCTATTAGTGAATGTAATGTAACACACACCCATACAATGCGCACCACCCCGTGATGTTTTTCTCACTCCTACTAGTGAATGTAATGTAACATACACCCATACAATGCGCACCACCCCGTGATGTTTTTCTCACTCCTACCAGTGAATGTAATGTAACACACACCCATACAATGCGCACCACCCCGTGATGTTTTTCTCACTCCTACTAGTGAATGTAATGTAACACACACCCATACAATGCGCACCACACCGTGATGTTTTTCTCACTCCTACTAGTGAATGTACTGTAACACACACCCATACAATGCGCACCACGCCGTGATGTTTTTCTCACTCCTACTAGTGAATGTAATGCAACACACACCCATTCAATGCGCACCACCCCGTGATGTTTTTCTCACTGCTACTAGTGAATGTAATGTAACACACACCCATACAATGCGCACCACCCCGTGATGTTTTTCTCACTCCTACTAGTGAATGTAATGTAACACACACCTATACAATGCGCACCACCCAGTGATGTTTTTCTCACTCCTACTAGTGAATGTAATGTAACACACACCCATACAATGCGCACCACCCCGTGATGTTTTTCTCACTCCTACTATTTAATGTAATATAACACACACCCATACAATGCGCCCCACCCCGTAATGTTTTTCTCACTCCTACTAGTGAATGTAATGTAACAAACAAACATACAATGCGCACCACCCCGTGATGTTTTTCTCACTCCTACTAGTGAATCTAATGTAACACACATCCATACAATGCGCACCACCCCGTGATGTTTTTCTCACTCCTACTAGTGAATGAAATATAACACACACCCATACAATGCGCACCACCCCGTGATGTTTTTCTCACTCCTACTAGTGAATGTAATGTAACACACACCCATACATTGCGCACCACCCCGTGATGTTTTTCTCACTCCTACTAGTGAATGTAATGTAACACACACCCATACAATGCGCACCACCCCGTGATGTTTTTCTCACTCCTACTAGGGAATGTAACGTAACACACACCCATACAATGCGCACCACCCCATGATATTTTTCTCACTCCTACTAGTGAATGTAATGTAACACACACCCATACAATGCGCACCACCCCGTGATGTTTTTCTCACACCTACTAGTGAATGTAATGTAACACACACCCATACAATGCGCACCACCCCGTGATGTTTTTCTCACTCCTACTAATGAATGTAATGTAACACACACTCATACAATGCGCACCACCCTGTGATGTTTTTCTCACTCCTACTAGTGAATGTAATGTAACACATACCCATACAATGCGCACCACCCCGTGATGTTTTTCTCACTCCTACTAGTGAATGTAATGTAACACACACCCATACAATGCGCACCACCCCGTGATGTTTTTCTCACTCCTACTAGTGAATGTAATGTAACACACACTCATACAATTCGCACCACCCCGTGATGTTTTTCTCACTCCTACTAGTGAATGAAATGTAACACACACCCATACAATGCGCACCACCCCGTGATGTTTTTCTCACTCCTACTAGTGAATGTAATGTAACACACACCCATACAATGCGCACCACCCCGTGATGTTTTTCACACTCCTACTAGTGAATGTAATGTAACACACACCCATACAATGCGCACCACCCCGTGATGTTTTTTTCACTGCTACTAGTGAATGTAATGTAACACACACATACAATGCGCACCACCCCGTGATGTTTTTCTCACTCCTACTAGTGAATGTAATGTAACACACACCCATACAATGCGCACCACCCCGTGATGTTTTTCTCACTCCTACTAGTGAATGTAATGTAACACACACCCATACAATGCGCACCACCCCGTGATGTTTTTCTCACTCCTACTAGTGAATGTAATGTAACACACACCCATACAATGCGCACCACCCCGTGATGTTTTTCTCACTCCGACTAGTGAATGTAATGTAACACACACCCATACAATGCGCACCTCCCCGTGATGTTTTTCTCACTCCTACTAGTGAATGTAATGTAACACACACCCATACAATGCGCACCACCCCGTGATGTTTTTTTCTCACTCCTACTAGTGAATCTAATGTAACACACACCCATACAATGCGCACCACCCCGCGATGTTTTTCAGAAACCTATCCTACATTGCCACTGCATGTTCCCTGACCTCCCCATGCTGACCACCCCGCGGTGCTTTTCTCCATCCTACATTGCCACTCACTGATTATCCTAATTCAGACCCTCCGATTCACACCACACCGTGATGTTTTTCTCACTCCTATTAGTGAATGTAATGTAACACACACCCATACAATGCGCACCACCCCGTGATGTTTTTCTCACTCCTACTAGTGAATGTACTGTAACACACACCCATACAATACGCACCACCCCGTGATGTTTTTCTCACTCCTACTAGTGAATGTAACGTAACACACACCCATACAATGCGCACCACGCCGTGATGTTTTTCTCACTCCTACTAGTGAATGTAATGTAACACACACCCATACAATGCGCACCACCCCGTGATGTTTTTATCACTCCTACTAGTGAATGTAATGCAACACACACCCATACAATGCGCACCACCCCGTGATGTTTTTCTCACTCCTACTAGTGAATGTAATGTAACACACACCCATACAATTCGCAGCACCCCGTGATGCTTTTTTCACTCCTGCTAGTGAATGAAATGTAACACACACCCATACAATGCGCACCACCCCGTGATGTTTTTCTCACTCCTACTAGTGAATGTAATGTAACACACACCCATACAATGCGCACCACCCCGTGATGTTTTTCTCACTCCTACTAGTGAATGTAATGTAACACACACCCATACAATGCGCACCACCCCGTGATGTTTTTTTCACTGCTACTAGTGAATGTAATGTAACACACACATACAATGCGCACCACACCGTGATGTTTTTCTCACTCCTACTAGTGAATGTAATGTAACACACACCCATACAATGCGCACCTCCCCGTGATGTTTTTCTCACTCCTACTAGTGAATGTAATGTAACACACACCCATAAAATGCGCACCACCCCGTGATGTTTTTCTCACTCCTACTAGTGAATGTAATGTAACACACACCCATACAATGCGCACCAACCTGTGATGTTTTTCTCACTCCGACTAGTGAATGTAATGTAACACACACCCATACAATGCGCACCTCCCCGTGATGTTTTTCTCACTCCTACTAGTGAATGTAATGTAACACACACCCATACAATGCGCACCACCCCGTGATGTTTTTCTCACTCCTACGAGTGAATGTAATGTAACACACACCCATACAATGCGCACCACCCCGTGATGTTTTTCTCACTCCTACTAGTGAATCTAATGTAACACACACCCATACAATGCGCACCACCCCGCGATGTTTTTCAGAAACCTATCCTACATTGCCACTGCATGTTCCCTGACCTCCCCATGCTGACCACCCCGCGGTGCTTTTCTCCATCCTACATTGCCACTCACTGATTATCTTAATTCAGACCCTCCGATTCACACCACACCGTGATGTTTTTCTCACTCCTATTAGTGAATGTAATGTAACACACACCCATACAATGCGCACCACCCAGTGATGTTTTTCTCACTCCTACTTGTGAATGTACTATAACACACACCCATACAATACGCACCACCCCGTGATGTTTTTCTCACTCCTAGTAGTGAATGTAATGTAACACACACCCATACCATGCGCACCACCCCGTGATGTTTTTCTCACTTCTACTAGTGAATGTAATGTAACACACACCCATACAATGCGCACCACCCCGTGATGTTTTTCTCACTCCTACTAGTGAATGTAATGTAACACACACCCATACAATGCGCACCACCCCGTGATGTTTTTCTCACTCCTACTAGTGAATGTAATATAAAACACACCCATACAATGCGCACCACCCCGTGATGTTTTTCTCACTCCTTCTATTTAATGTAATGTAACACACACCCATACAATGCGCACCACCACTTGATGATTTTCTCACTCCTACTAGTGAATGTAATGTAACACACACCCATACAATGCGCACCACCCCGTGATGTTTTTCTCACTCCTACTAGTGAATGTAATGTAATACACACCCATACAATGCGCACCACCCCGTGATGATTTTCTCACTCCTACTAGTGAATGTAATGTAACACACACCCATACAATGCGCACCACCCCGTGATGTTTTTCTCCCTCCTACTAGTGAATGTACTGTAACACACACCCATACAATGCGCACCACCCCGTGATGTTTTTCTCACTCCTACTAGTGAATGTAATGTAACAGACACCCATACAATGCGCACCACCCCGTGATGTTTTTCGCACTCCTCCTAGTGAATGTAATGTAACACACACCCATACAATGCGCACCACCCCGTGATGTTTTTCTCACTCCTACTATTTAATGTAATGTAACACACACCCATACAATGCGCACCACCCCTTGATGATTTTCTCACTCCTACTAGTGAATGTAATGTAACACACACCCTTACAATGCGCACCACCCCGTGATGTTTTTCTCAATCCTACTAGTGAATGTAATGTAATACGCACCCATATAATGCGCACCACCCCGTGATGTTTTTCTCACTCCTACTAGTGAATGTAATATAAAACACACCCATACAATGCGCACCACCCCGTGATGTTTTTCTCACTCCTTCTATTTAATGTAATGTAACACACACCCATACAATGCGCACCACCACTTGATGATTTTCTCACTCCTACTAGTGAATGTAATGTAACACACACCCATACAATGCGCACCACCCCATGATGTTTTTCTCACTCCTACTAGTGAATGTAATGTAACACACACCCATACAATGCGCACCACCACTTGATGATTTTCTCACTGCTACTAGTGAATGTATTGTAACACACACCCATACAATGCGCCCCACCCCGTGATGTTTTTCTCACTCCTACTAGTGTATGTAATGTAACACACACCCATACAATGCGCACCACCGCGTGATATTTTTCTCACTCCTAGTAGTGAATGTAATGTAACACACACCCATACAATGCGCACCACCCCGTGACGTTTTTCTCACTCCTACTAGTGAATGTAATGTAACACACACCCATACAATGCGCACCACCACGTGATGTTTTTCTCACTGCTACTAGTGAATGTAATGTAACACACACCCATACAATGCGCCCCATCCCGTGATGTTTTTCTCACTCCTACTAGTGAATGTAATGTAACAAACACCGATACAATGCGCACCACCCCGTGATGTTTTTCTCACTCCTACTAGTGTATCTAATGTAACACACACCCATACAATGCGCACCACCCCGTGATGTTTTTCTCACTGCTACTAGTGAATGTAATGTAACACACCCATACAATGCGCACCACCCCGTGATGTTTTTCTCACTCCTACTAGTGAATGTAATGTAACACACACCCATAAAATGCGCACCACCCCGTGATGTTTTTCTCATTCCTACTAGTGAATCTAATGTAACACACACCCATACAATGCGCACCACCCCGTGATGTTTTCCTCACTCCTACTAGTGAATCTAATGTAACACACACCCATACAATGCGCACCACCCCGTGATGTTTTTCTCACTCCTACTAGTGAATCTAATGTAACAAACACCCATACAATGCGCACCACCCCGTGATGTTTTTCTCACTCCTACTAGTGAATGTAATGTAACACACACCCATACAATGCGCACCACCCCGTGATGTTTTTCTCACTCCTACTAGTGAATGTAATGTCACACACACATACAATGCGCACCTCCCCGTGATGTTTTTCTCACTCCTACTAGTGAATGTAATGTAACACACACCCATACAATGCGCACCACCCCGTGATGTTTTTTTCTCACTCCTACTAGTGAATCTAATGTAACACACACCCATACAATGCGCACCACCACGCGATGTTTTTCAGAAACCTATCCTACATTGCCACTGCATGTTCCCTGACCTCCCCATGCTGACCACCCCGCGGTGCTTTTCTCCATCCTACATTGCCACTCACTGATTATCCTAATTCAGACCCTCCGATTCACACCACAACGTGATGTTTTTCTCACTCCTATTAGTGAATGTAATGTAACACACACCCATACAATGCGCACCACCCCGTGATGTTTTTCTCACTCCTACTAGTGAATGTACTGTAACACACACCCATGCAATACGCACCACCCCGTGATGTTTTTCTCACTCCTACTAGTGAATGTAACGTAACACACACCCATACAATGCGCACCACCCCGTGATATTTTTCTCACTCCTACTAGTGAATGTAACGTAACACACACCCATAAAATGCGCACCGCCCCGTGATGTTTTTCTCACACCTACTAGTGAATGTAATGTAACACACACCCACAAAATGCGCACCACCCCGTGATGTTTTTCCTCACTCCTACTAGTGAATGTAATGTAACACACACCCATACAATGCGCACCACCCCGTGATGTTTTTCTCACTCCTACTAGTGAATGTAATGTAACACACACCCATACAATGTGCACCACCCCGTGATGTTTTTCTCACTCCTACTAGTGAATGTAATGTAACACACACCCATACAATGCGCACCACCCCGTGATGTTTTTCTCACTCCTACTAGTGAATGTAATGCAACACACACCCATACAATGCGCACCACCCCGTGATGTTTTTCTCACTCCTACTAGTGAATGTAATGTAACACACACCCATACAATTCGCAGCACCCCGTGATGCTTTTCTCACTCCTGCTAGTGAATGAAATGTAACACACACCCATACAATGCGCACCACCCCGTGATGTTTTTCTCACTCCTACTAGTGAATGTAATGTAACACACACCCATACAATGCGCACCACCCCGTGATGTTTTTCTCACTCCTACTAGTGAATGTAATGTAACACACACCCATACAATGCGCACCACCCCGTGATGTTTTTTTCACTGCTACTAGTGAATGTAATGTAACACACACATACAATGCGCACCACCCCGTGATGTTTTTCTCACTCCTACTAGTGAATGTAATGTAACACACACCCATACAATGCGCACCTCCCCGTGATGTTTTTCTCACTCCTGCTAGTGAATGAAATGTAACACACACCCATACAATGCGCACCTCCCCGTGATGTTTTTCTCACTCCTACTAGTGAATGTAATGTAACACACACCCATACAATGCGCACCACCCCGTGATGTTTTTCTCACTCCTACTAGTGAATGTAATGTAACACACACCCATACAATGCGCACCACCCCGTGATGTTTTTCTCACTCCTACTAGTGAATCTAATGTAACACACACCCATACAATGCGCACCACCCCGCGATGTTTTTCAGAAACCTATCCTACATTGCCACTGCATGTTCCCTGACCTCCCCATGCTGACAACCCCGCGGTGCTTTTCTCCATCCTACATTGCCACTCACTGATTATCTTAATTCAGACCCTCCGATTCACACCACACCGTGATGTTTTTCTCACTCCTATTAGTGAATGTAATGTAACACACACCCATACAATGCGCACCACCCCGTGATGTTTTTCTCACTCCTACTTGTGAATGTACTGTAACACACACCCATACAATATGCACCACCCCGTGATGTTTTTCTCACTCGTAGTAGTGAATGTAATGTAACACACACCCATACAATGCGCACCACCCCGTGATGTTTTTCTCACTCCTACTAGTGAATGTAATGTAACACACACCCATACAATGCGCACCACCCCGTGATGTTTTCCTCACTCCTACTAGTGAATCTAATGTAACACACACCCATACAATGCGCACCACCCCGTGATGTTTTTCTCACTCCTACTAGTGAATCTAATGTAACACACACCCATACAATGCGCACCACCCCGTGATGTTTTTCTCACTCCTACTAGTGAATGTAATGTAACACACACCCATACAATGCGCACCACCCCGTGATGTTTTTCTCACTCCTACTAGTGAATGTAATGTCACACACACATACAATGCGCACCTCCCCGTGATGTTTTTCTCACTCCTACTAGTGAATGTAATGTAACACACACCCATACAATGCGCACCACCCCGTGACGTTTTTCTCACTCCTACTAGTGAATGTAATGTCACACACACATACAATGCGCACCTCCCCGTGATGTTTTTCTCACTCCTACTAGTGAATGTAATGTAACACACACCCATACAATGCGCACCACCCCGTGATGTTTTTTTCTCACTCCTACTAGTGAATCTAATGTAACACACACCCATACAATGCGCACCACCACGCGATGTTTTTCAGAAACCTATCCTACATTGCCACTGCATGTTCCCTGACCTCCCCATGCTGACCACCCCGCGGTGCTTTTCGCCATCCTACATTGCCACTCACTGATTATCCTAATTCAGACCCTCCGATTCACACCACACCGTGATGTTTTTCTCACTCCTATTAGTGAATGTAATGTAACACACACCCATACAATGCGCACCACCCCGTGATGTTTTTCTCACTCCTACTAGTGAATGTACTGTAACACACACCCATACAATACGCACCACCCCGTGAAGTTTTTCTCACTCCTACTAGTGAATGTAACGTAACACACACCCATACAATGCGCACCACCCCGTGATATTTTTCTCACTCCTACTAGTGAATGTAACGTAACACACACCCATAAAATGCGCACCACCCCGTGATGTATTTCTCACACCTACTAGTGAATGTAATGTAACACACACCCATAAAATGCGCACCACCCCGTGATGTTTTTCTCACTCCTACTAGTGAATGTAATGTAACACACACCCATACAATGCGCACCACCCCGTGATGTTTTTCTCACTCCTACTAGTGAATGTAATGTAACACACACCCATACAATGCGCACCACCCCGTGATGTTTTTCTCACTCCTACTAGTGAATGTAATGTAACACACACCCATACAATGCGCAGCACCCCGTGATGCTTTTCTCACTCCTGCTAGTGAATGAAATGTAACACACACCCATACAATGCGCACCACCCCGTGATGTTTTTCTCACTCCTGCTAGTGAATGTAATGTAACACACACCCATACAATGCGCACCACCCCGTGATGCTTTTCTCACTCCTGCTAATGAATGAAATGTAACACACACCCATACAATGCGCACCACCCCGTGATGTTTTTCTCACTCCTACTAGTGAATGTAATGTAACACACACCCATACAATGCGCACCACCCCGTGATGTTTTTCTCACTCCTACTAGTGAATGTAATGTAACACACACCCATACAATGCGCACCACCCAGTGATGTTTTTTTCACTGCTACTAGTGAATGTAATGTAACACACACATACAATGCGCACCACCCCGTGATGTTTTTCTCACTCCTACTAGTGAATGTAATGTAACACACACCCATACAATGCGCACCTCCCCGTGATGTTTTTCTCACTCCTACTAGTGAATGTAATGTAACACACACCCATAAAATGCGCACCACCCCGTGATGTTTTTCTCACTCCTACTAGTGAATGTAATGTAACACACACCCATACAATGCGCACCAACCCGTGATGTTTTTCTCACTCCGACTAGTGAATGTAATGTAACACACACCCATACAATGCGCACCTCCCCGTGATGTTTTTCTCACTCCTACTAGTGAATGTAATGTAACACACACCCATACAATGCGCACCACCCCGTGATGTTTTTCTCACTCCTACTAGTGAATGTAATGTAACACACACCCATACAATGCGCACCACCCCGTGATGTTTTTCTCACTCCTACTAGTGAATCTAATGTAACACACCCCCATACAATGCGGACCACCCCGCGATGTTTTTCAGAAACCTATCCTACATTGCCACTGCATGTTCCCTGACCTCCCCATGCTGACCACCCCGCGGTGCTTTTCTCCATCCTACATTGCCACTCACTGATTATCTTAATTCAGACCCTCCGATTCACACCACACCGTGATGTTTTTCTCACTCCTATTAGTGAATGTAATGTAACACACACCCATACAATGCGCACCACCCCGTGATGTTTTTCTCACTCCTACTTGTGAATGTACTGTAACACACACCCATACAATACGCACCACCCCGTGATGTTTTTCTCACTCCTAGTAGTGAATGTAATGTAACACACACCCATACAATGCGCACCACCCCGTGATGTTTTTCTCACTCCTACTAGTGAATGTAATGTAACACACACCCATACAATGCGCACCACCCCGTGATGTTTTTCTCACTCCTACTAGTGAATGTAATGTAACACACACCCATACAATGCGCACCACCCCGTGATGTTTTTCTCACTCCTACTAGTGAATGTAATATAACACACACCCATACAATGCGCACCACCTCGTGATGTTTTTCTCACTCCTTCTATTTAATGTAATGTAACACACACACATACAATGCGCACCACCACTTGATGATTTTCTCACTCCTACTAGTGAATGTAATGTAACACACACCCATACAATGCGCACCACCCCGTGATGTTTTTCTCACTCCTACTAGTGAATGTAATGTAATACACACCCATATAATGCGCACCACCCCGTGAAGTTTTTCTCACTCCTACTAGTGAATGTAATGTAACACACACCCATACAATGCGCACCACCCCGTGATGTTTTTCTCACTCCTACTATTGAATGTAATGTAACACACACCCATACAATGCGCACCACCCCGTGATGTTTTTCTCACTCCTACTAGTGAATGTAATGTAACACACACCCATACATTGCGCACCACCCCGTGATGTTTTTCTCACTCCTTCTAGTGAATGTAATGTAACACACACCCATGCAATGCGCACCACCCCGTGATGTTTTTCTCACTCCTACTAGTGAATGTAATGTAACACACACCCATACATTGCGCACCACCCCGTGATGTTTTTCTCACTCCTACTAGTGAATGTAATGTAACACACACCCAAACAATGCGCACTACGCCGTGATGTTTTTCTCACTCCTACTAGTGAATGTAATGTAACACACACCCATACAATGCGCACCACCCCGTGATGTTTTTCTCACTCCTACTAGTGAATGTAATGTAACACACACCCATACAATGCGCACCACCCCGTGATGTTTTTCTCACTCCTACAAGTGAATGTAATGTAACAAACACCCATACAAGGCGCACCACCCCGTGATGTTTTTCTCACTCCTACTAGTGAATGTAATGTAACACACACCCATACAATGCGCACCACCCCGTGATGTTTTTCTCACTCCTACTAGTGAATGTAATGTAACACACACCCATACAATGAGCACCACCCCGTGATGTTTTTCTCACTCCTACTAGTGAATGTAATGTAACACACACCCATACAATGCGCACCACCACGTGATGTTTTTCTCACTGCTACTAGTCAATGTATTGTAACACACACCCATACAATGCGCCCCACCCCGTGATGTTTTTCTCACTCCTACTGGTCTATGTAATGTAACACACACCCATACAATGCGCACCACCCCGTGATGTTTGTCTCACTGCTACTAGTGAATGTGATGTAACACACACCCATACAATGCGCACCACCCCATGACATATTTCTCTCTCCTACTAGTGAATGTAATGTAACACACACCCATACAATGCGCACCACCATGTGATGTTTTTCTCACTGCTACTAGTGAATGTAATGTAACACACACCCATACAATGCGCCCCACCCCGTGATGTTTTTCTCACTCCTACTAGTGAATGTAATGTAACAAACACCGATACAATGCGCACCACCCCGTGATGTTTTTCTCACTCCTACTAGTGAATCTAATGTAACACACACCCATACAATGCGCACCACCCCGTGATGTTTTTCTCACTGCTACTAGTGAATGTAATGTAACACAGCCATACAATGCGCACCACCCCGTGATGTTTTTCTCACACCTACTAGTGAATGTAATGTAACACACACCCATAAAATGCGCACCACCCCATGATGTTTTTCTCACTCCTACTAGTGAATCTAATGTAACACACACGCATACAATGCGCACCACCCCGTGATGTTTTTCTCACTCCTACTAGTGAATCTAATGTAACACACACCCATACAATGCGCACCACCCCGTGATGTTTTTCTCACTCCTACTAGTGAATCTAATGTAACACACACCCATACAATGCGCACCACCCCGTGATGTTTTTCTCACTCCTACTAGTGAATCTAATGTAACACACACCCATACAATGCGCACCACCCCGTGATGTTTTTCTCACTCCTACTAGTGAATGTAATGTCACACACACATACAATGCGCACCACCCCGTGATGTTTTTCTCACTCCTACTAGTGAATGTAATGTAACACACACCCATACAATGCGCACCACCCCGTGATGTTTTTCTCACTCCTACTAGTGAATGTAATGTAACACACACCCATACAATGCGCACCACCACGTGATGTTTTTTCACTGCTACTAGTGAATGTAATGTAACACACACCCATACAATGCGCACCACCCCGTGATGTTTTTCTCTCTCCTACTAGTGAATGTAATGTAACAAACACCCATACAATGCGCACCACCCCGTGATGTTTTTCTCACTCCTACTAGTGAATCTAATGTAACACACACCCATACAATGCGCACCACCCCGTGATGTTTTTCTCACTCCTACTAGTGAATGTAATGTAACACACACCCATACAATGCGCACCACCCCGTGATGTTTTTCTCTCTCCTACTAGTGAATGTAATGTAACAAACACCCATACAATGCGCACCACCCCGTGATGTTTTTCTCACTCCTACTAGTGAATGTAATGTTACACACACCCATACAATGCGCACCACCCCGTGATGTTTTTCTCACTCCTACTAGTGAATGTAATGTAACAAACACCCATACAAGGCGCACCACCCCGTGATGTTTTTCTCACTCCTACTAGTGAATGTAATGTAACACACACCCATACAATGCGCACCACCCCGTGATGTTTTTCTCACTCCTACTAGGGAATGTAATGTAACACACACCCATACAATGCGCACCACCCCGTGACGTTTTTCTCACTCCTACTAGTGAATGTAATGTAACACACACCCATACAATGCGCACCACCACGTGATGTTTTTCTCACTGCTACTAGTGAATGTAATGTAACACACACCCATACAATGCGCCCCACCCCGTGATGTTTTTCTCACTCCTACTAGTGAATGTAATGTAACAAACACCGATACAATGCGCACCGCCCCGTGATGTTTTTCTCACTCCTACTAGTGAATCTAATGTAACACACACCCATACAATGCGCACCACCCCGTGATGTTTTTCTCACTGCTACTAGTGAATGTAATGTAACACAGCCATACAATGCGCACCACCCCGTGATGTTTTTCTCACTCCTACTAGTGAATGTAATGTAACACACACCCATACAATGCGCACCACCCCGTGATGTTTTTCTCACTCCTACTAGTGAATGTAACGTAACACACACCCATACAATGCGCACCACCCCGTGATGTTTTTCTCACTCCTACTAGTGAATCTAATGTAACACACACCCATACAATGCGCACCACCCCGTGATGTTTTTCTCACTCCTACTAGTGAATCTAATGTAACACACACCCATACAATGCGCACCACCCCGTGATGTTTTTCTCACTCCTACTAGTGAATGTAATGTAACACACACCCATACAATGCGCACCACCCCGTGATGTTTTTCTCACTCCTACTAGTGAATGTAATGTCACACACACATACAATGCGCACCACCCCGTGATGTTTTTCTCACTCCTACTAGTGAATGTAATGTAACACACACCAATACAATGCGCACCACCCCGTGATGTTTTTCTCACTCCTACTAGTGAATGTAATGTAACACACACCCATACAATGCGCACCACCACGTGATGTTTTTTCACTGCTACTAGTGAATGTAATGTAACACACACCCATACAATGCGCCCCACCCCGTGATGTTTTTCTCACTCCTACTAGTGAATGTAATGTAACAAACACCCATACAATGCGCACCACCCCGTGATGTTTTTCTCACTCCTACTAGTGAATGTAATGTAACACACACCCATACAATGCGCACCACCCCGTGATGTTTTTCTCACTCCTACTAGTGAATGTAATGTAACACACCCATACAATGCGCACCACCCCGTGATGTTTTTCTCACTCCTACTAGTGAATGTAATGTAACACACACCCATACAATGCGCACCACCCCGTGATGTTTTTCTCACTCCTACTAGTGAATGTAATGTAACACACACCCATACAATGCGCACCACCACGTGATGTTTTTCTCACTGCTACTAGTGAATGTATTGTAACACACACCCATACAATGCGCCCCACCCCGTGATGTTTTTCTCACTCCTACTAGTGTATGTAATGTAACACACACCCATACAATGCGCACCACCCCGTGATGTTTTTCTCACTCCTACTAGTGAATGTAATGTAACACACACCCATACATTGCGCACCACCCCGTGATGTTTTTCTCACTTCTACTAGTGAATGTAATGTAACACACACCCAAACAATGTGCACAACCCCGTGATGTCTTTCTCACTCCTACTAGTGAATGTAATGTAACACACACCCATACAATGCGCACCACCCCGTGATGTTTTTCTCACTCCTACTAGTGAATGTAATGTAACACACAACCATACAATGCGCACCACCCCGTGATGTTTTTCTCACTCCTACTAGTGAATGTAATGTAACACACACCCATACAATGCGCACCACCCCGTGATGTTTTTCTCACTCCTACTAGTGAATGTAATGTAACACACACCCATACAATGAGCACCACCCCGCGATGTTTTTCTCACTCCTACTAGTGAATGTAATGTAACACACACCCATACAATGCCCACCACCCCGTGATGTTTTTCTCACTGCTACTAGTCAATGTATTGTAACACACACCCATACAATGCGCCCCACCCCGTGATGTTTTTCTCACTCCTACTGGTCTATGTAATGTAACACACACCCATACAATGCGCACCACCCCGTGATGTTTGTCTCACTGCTACTAGTGAATGTAATGTAACACACACCCATACAATGCGCACCACCCCGTGACGTTTTTCTCACTCCTACTAGTGAATGTAATGTAACACACACCCATACAATGCGCACCACCACGTGATGTTTTTCTCACTGCTACTAGTGAATGTAATGTAACACACACCCATACAATGCGCCCCACCCCGTGATGTTTTTCTCACTCCTACTAGTGAATGTAATGTAACAAACACCGATACAATGCGCACCACCCCGTGATGTTTTTCTCACTCCTACTAGTGAATCTAATGTAACACACACCCATACAATGCGCACCACACCGTGATGTTTTTCTCACTCCTACTAGTGAATCTAATGTAACACACACCCATACAATGCGCACCACCCCGTGATGTTTTTCTCACTGCTACTAGTCAATGTATTGTAACACACACCCATACAATGCGCCCCACCCCGTGATGTTTTTCTCACTCCTACTGGTCTATGTAATGTAACACACACCCATACAATGCGCACCACCCCGTGATGTTTGTCTCACTGCTACTAGTGAATGTAATGTAACACACACCCATACAATGCGCACCACCCCGTGACGTTTTTCTCACTCCTACTAGTGAATGTAATGTAACACACACCCATACAATGCGCACCACCACGTGATGTTTTTCTCACTGCTACTAGTGAATGTAATGTAACACAGCCATACAATGCGCACCACCCCGTGATGTTTTTCTCACTCCTACTAGTGAATGTAATGTAACACACACCCATAAAATGCGCACCACCCCGTGATGTTTTTCTCACTCCTACTAGTGAATCTAATGTAACACACACCCATACAATGCGCACCACACCGTGATGTTTTTCTCACTCCTACTAGTGAATCTAATGTAACACACACCCATACAATGCGCACCACCCCGTGATGTTTTTCTCACTCCTACTAGTGAATCTAATGTAACACACACCCATACAATGCGCACCACCCCGTGATGTTTTTCTCACTCTTACTAGTGAATGTAATGTAACACACACCCATACAATGCGCACCACCCCGTGATGTTTTTCTCACTCCTACTAGTGAATGTAATGTCACACACACATACAATGCGCACCACCCCGTGATGTTTTTCTCACTCCTACTAGTGAATGTAATGTAACACACACCCATACAATGCGCACCACCCCGTGATGTTTTTCTCACTCCTACTAGTGAATGTAATGTAACACACACCCATACAATGCGCACCACCACGTGATGTTTTTTCACTGCTACTAGTGAATGTAATGTAACACACACCCATACAATGCGCACCACCCCGTGATGTTTTTCTCACTCCTACTAGTGAATGTAATGTAACAAACACCCATACAATGCGCACCACCCCGTGATGTTTTTCTCACTCCTACTAGTGAATCTAATGTAACACACACCCATACAATGCGCACTACCCCGTGATGTTTTTCTCACTCCTACTAGTGAATGTAATGTAACACACCCATACAATGCGCACCACCCCATGATGTTTTTCTCACTCCTACTAGTGAATGTAATGTAACACACACCCATACAATGCGCACCACCCCGTGATGTTTTTCTCACTCCTACTAGTGAATGTAATGTAACACACACCCATACATTGCGCACCACTCCGTGATGTTTTTCTCACTCCTACTAGTGAATGTAATGTAACATACACCCAAACAATGCGCACTACCCCGTGATGTTTTTCTCACTCCTACTAGTGAATGTAATGTAACACACACCCATACAATGCGCACCACCCCGTGATGTTTTTCTCACTCCTACTAGTGAATGTAATGTAACACACACCCATACAATGCGCACCACCCCGTGATGTTTTTCTCACTCCTACTAGTGAATGTAATGTAACACACACCCATACAATGCGGACCACCCCGTGATGTTTTTCTCACTCCTACTAGTGAATGTAATGTAACACACACCCATACAATGCGCACCACCCCGTGATGTTTTTCTCACTCCTACTAGTGAATGTAATGTAACACACACCCATACAATGCGCACCACCCCGTGATGTTTTTTTCACTGCTACTAGTGAATGTAATGTAACACACACATACAATGCGCACCACCCCGTGATGTTTTTCTCACTCCTACTAGTGAATGTAATGTAACACACACCCATACAATGCGCAGCTCCCCGTGATGTTTTTCTCACTCCTACTAGTGAATGTAATGTAACACACACCCATAAAATGCGCACCACCCCGTGATGTTTTTCTCACTCCTACTAGTGAATGTAAAGTAACACACACCCATACAATGCGCACCAACCCGTGATGTTTTTCTCACTCCGACTAGTGAAAGTAATGTAACACACACCCATACAATGCGCACCTCCCCGTGATGTTTTTCTCACTCCTACTAGTGAATGTAATGTAACACACAGCCATACAATGCGCACCACCCCGTGATGTTTTTCTCACTCCTACTAGTGAATGTAATGTAACACACACCCATACAATGCGCACCACCCCGTGATGTTTTTCTCACTCCTACTAGTGAATCTAATGTAACACACACCCATACAATGTGCACCACCCCGCGATGTTTTTCAGAAACCTATCCTACATTGCCACTGCATGTTCCCTGACCTCCCCATGCTGACCACCCCGCGGTGCTTTTCTCCATCCTACATTGCCACTCACTGATTATCTTAATTCAGACCCTCCGATTCACACCACACCGTGATGTTTTTCTCACTCCTATTAGTGAATGTAATGTAACACACACCCATACAATGCGCACCACCCCGTGATATTTTTCTCACTCCTACTTGTGAATGTACTGTAACACACACCCATACAATACGCACCACCCCGTGATGTTTTTCTCAATCCTAGTAGTGAATGTAATGTAACACACACCAATACAATGCGCACCACCCCGTGATGTTTTTCTCACTCCTACTAGTGAATGTAATGTAACACACACCCATACAATGCGCACCACCCCGTGATGTTTTTCTCACTCCTACTAGTGAATGTAATGTAACACACACCCATACAATGCGCACCACCCCGTGATGTTTTTCTCACTCCTACTAGTGAATGTAATATAACACACACCCATACAATGCGCACCACCCCGTGATGTTTTTCTCACTCCTTCTATTTAATGTAATGTAACACACACCCATACAATGCGCACCACCACTTGATGATTTTCTCACTCCTACTAGTGAATGTAATGTAACACACACCCATACAATGCGCACCACCCCGTGATGTTTTTCTCACTCCTACTAGTGAATGTAATGTAATACACACCCATATAATGCGCACCACCCCGTGATGTTTTTCTCACTCCTACTAGTGAATGTAATGTAACACACACCCATACAATGCGCACCACCCCGTGATGTTTTTCTCACTCCTACTAGTGAATGTAATGTAACACACACCCATACAATGCGCACCACCCCGTGATGTTTTTCTCACTCCTACTAGTGAATGTAATGTAACACACACCCATAAAATGCGCACCACCCCGTGATGTTTTTCTCACTCCTACTAGTGAATGTAATGTAACAAACACTCATACAATGCGCACCACCCCGTGATGTTTTTCTCACTCCTACTAGTGAATCTAATGTAACACACACCCATACAATGCGCACCACCCCGTGATGTTTTTCTCACACCTACTAGTGAATTTAATGTAACACACCCATACAATGCGCACCACCCCATGATGTTTTTCTCACTCCTACTAGTGAATGTAATGTAACACACACCCATACATTGCGCACCACCCCGTGATGTTTTTCTCACTCCTACTAGTGAATGTAATGTAACACACACCCATACAATGCGCACCACCCCGTGATGTTTTTCTCACTCCTACTAGTGAATGTAATGTAACACACACCCATACATTGCGCACCACCCCGTGATGTTTTTCTCACTCCTACTAGTGAATGTAATGTAACACACACCCAAACAATGCGCACTACCCCGTGATGTTTTTCTCACTCCTACTAGTGAATGTAATGTAACACACACCCATACAATGCGCACCACCCCGTGATGTTTTTCTCACTCCTACTAGTGAATGTAATGTAACACACACCCATACAATGCGCACCACCCCGTGATGTTTTTCTCACTCCTACTAGTGAATGTAATGTAACAAACACCCATACAAGGCGCACCACCCGTGATGTTTTTCTCACTCCTACTAGTGAATGTAATGTAACACACACCCATACAATGCGCACCACCCCGTGATGTTTTTCTCACTCCTACTAGTGAATGTAATGTAACACACACCCATACAATGAGCACCACCCCGTGATGTTTTTCTCACTCTTACTAGTGAATGTAATGTAACACACACCCATACAATGCGCACCACCACGTGATGTTTTTCTCACTGCTACTAGTGAATGTATTGTAACACACACCCATACAATGCGCCCCACCCCGTGATGTTTTTCTCACTCCTACTAGTGTATGTAATGTAACACACACCCATACAATGCGCACCACCCCGTGATGTTTGTCTCACTGCTACTAGTGAATGTAATGTAACACACACATACAATGCGCACCACCCCGTGATGTTTTTCTCACTCCTACTAGTGAATGTAATGTAACACACACCCATACAATGCGCACCTCCCCGTGATGTTTTTCTCACTCCTACTAGTGAATGTAATGTAACACACACCCATTAAATGCGCACCACCCCGTGATGTTTTTCTCACTCCTACTAGTGAATGTAATGTAACACACACCCATACAATGCGCACCAACCCGTGATGTTTTTCTCACTCCGACTAGTGAATGTAATGTAACACACACCCATACAATGCGCACCTCCCCGTGATGTTTTTCTCACTCCTACTAGTGAATGTAATGTAACACACACCCATACAATGCGCACCACCCCATGATGTTTTTCTCACTCCTACTAGTGAATGTAATGTAACACACACCCATACAATGCGCACCACCCCGCGATATTTTTCAGAAACCTATCCTACATTGCCACTGCATGTTCCCTGACCTGCCCATGCTGACCACCCCGCGGTGCTTTTCTCCATCCTACATTGCCACTCACTGATTATCTTAATTCAGACCCTCCGATTCACACCACACCGTGATGTTTTTCTCACTCCTATTAGTGAATGTAATGTAACACACACCCATACAATGCGCACCACCCCGTGATATTTTTCTCACTCCTACTTGTGAATGTACTGTAACACACAACCATACAATACGCACCACCCCGTGATGTTTTTCTCACTCCTAGTAGTGAATGTAATGTAACACACACCCATACAATGCGCACCACCCCGTGATGTTTTTCTCACTCCTACTACTGAATGTAATGTAACACACACCCATACAATGCGCACCACCCCGTGATGTTTTTCTCACTCCTACTTATGAATGTAATGTAACACACACCCATACAATGCGCACCACCCCGTGATGTTTTTCTCACTCCTACTAGTGAATGTAATATAACACACACCCATACAATGCGCACCACCCCGTGATGTTTTTCTCACTCCTTCTATTTAATGTAATGTAACACACACCCATACAATGCGCACCACCACTTGATGATTTTCTCACTCCTACTAGTGAATGTAATGTAACACACACCCATACAATGCGCACCACCCCGTGATGTTTTTCTCACTCCTACTAGTGAATGTAATGTAATACACACCCATATAATGCGCACCACCCCGTGATGTTTTTCTCACTCCTACTAGTGAATGTAATGTAACACACACCCATACAATGCGCACCACCCCGTGATGTTTTTCTCACTCCTACTAGTGAATGTAATGTAACACACACCCATACAATGCGCACCACCCCGTGATGTTTTTCTCACTCCTACTAGTGAATGTAATGTAACACACACCCATAAAATGCGCACCACCCCGTGATGTTTTTCTCACTCCTACTAGTGAATGTAATGTAACAAACACCCATACAATGCGCACCACCCCGTGATGTTTTTCTCACTCCTACTAGTGAATCTAATGTAACACACACCCATACAATGCGCACCACCCAGTGATGTTTTTCTCACACCTACTAGTGAATTTAATGTAACACACCCATACAATGCGCACCACCCCATGATGTTTTTCTCACTCCTACTAGTGAATGTAATGTAACACACACCCATACATTGCGCACCACCCCGTGATGTTTTTCTCACTCCTACTAGTGAATGTAATGTAACACACACCCATACAATGCGCACCACCCCGTGATGTTTTTCTCACTCCTACTAGTGAATGTAATGTAACACACACCCATACATTGCGCACCACCCCGTGATGTTTTTCTCACTCCTACTAGTGAATGTAATGTAACACACACCCAAACAATGCGCACTACCCCGTGATGTTTTTCTCACTCCTACTAGTGAATGTAATGTAACACACACCCATACAATGCGCACCACCCCGTGATGTTTTTCTCACTCCTACTAGTGAATGTAATGTAACACACACCCATACAATGCGCACCACCCCGTGATGTTTTTCTCACTCCTACTAGTGAATGTAATGTAACAAACACCCATACAAGGCGCACCACCCCGTGATGTTTTTCTCACTCCTACTAGTGAATGTAATGTAACACACACCCATACAATGCGCACCACCCCGTGATGTTTTTCTCACTCCTACTAGTGAATGTAATGTAACACACACCCATACAATGAGCACCACCCCGTGATGTTTTTCTCACTCCTACTAGTGAATGTAATGTAACACACACCCATACAATGCGCACCACCACGTGATGTTTTTCTCACTGCTACTAGTGAATGTATTGTAACACACACCCATACAATGCGCCCCACCCCGTGATGTTTTTCTCACTCCTACTAGTGTATGTAATGTAACACACACCCATACAATGCGCACCACCCCGTGATGTTTTTCTCACTCCTACTAGTGAATCTAATGTAACACACACCCATACAATGCGCACCACCCCGCGATGTATTTCAGAAACCTATCCTACATTGCCACTGCATGTTCCCTGACCTCCCCATGCTGACCACCCCGCGGTGCTTTTCTCCATCCTACATTGCCACTCACTGATTATCTTAATTCAGACCCTCCGATTCACACCACACCGTGATGTTTTTCTCACTCCTATTAGTGAATGTAATGTAACACACACCCATACAATGCGCACCACCCCGTGATATTTTTCTCACTCCTACTTGTGAATGTACTGTAACACACACCCATACAATACGCACCACCCCGTGATGTTTTTCTCACTCCTAGTAGTGAATGTAATGTAACACACACCCATACAATGCGCACCACCCCGTGATGTTTTTCTCACTCCTACTAGTGAATGTAATGTAACACACACCCATACAATGCGCACCACCCCGTGATGTTTTTCTCACTCCTACTAGTGAATGTAATGTAACACACACCCATACAATGCGCACCACCCCGTGATGTTTTTCTCACTCCTACTAGTGAATGTAATATAACACACACCCATACAATGCGCACCACCCCGTGATGTTTTTCTCACTCCTTCTATTTAATGTAATGTAACACACACCCATACAATGCGCACCACCACTTGATGATTTTCTCACTCCTACTAGTGAATGTAATGTAACACACACCCATACAATGCGCACCACCCCGTGATGTTTTTCTCACTCCTACTAGTGAATGTAATGTAATACACACCCATATAATGCGCACCACCCCGTGATGTTTTTCTCACTCCTACTAGTGAATGTAATGTAACACACACCCATATATTGCGCACCACCCCGTGATGTTTTTCTCACTCCTACTAGTGAATGTAATGTAACACACACCCATACAATGCGCACCACCCCGTGATGTTTTTCTCACTCCTACTAGTGAATGTAATGTAACACACACCCATACATTGCGCACGACCCCGTGATGTTTTTCTCACTCCTACTAGTGAATGTAATGTAACACACACCCATACATTGCGCACCACCCCGTGATGTTTTTCTCACTCCTACTAGTGAATGTAATGTAACACACACCCAAACAATGCGCACTACCCCGTGATGTTTTTCTCACTCCTACTAGTGAATGTAATGTAACACACACCCATACAATGGGCACCACCCCGTGATGTTTTTCTCACTCCTACTAGTGAATGTAATGTAACACACACCCATACAATGCGCACCACCCCGTGATGTTTTTCTCACTCCTACTAGTGAATGTAATGTAACAAACACCCATACAAGGCGCACCACCCCGTGATGTTTTTCTCACTCCTACTAGTGAATGTAATGTAACACACACCCATACAATGCGCACCACCCCGTGATGTTTTTCTCACTCCTACTAGTGAATGTAATGTAACACACACCCATACAATGAGCACCACCCCGTGATGTTTTTCTCACTCCTACTAGTGAATGTAATGTAACACACACCCATACAATGCGCACCACCACGTGATGTTTTTCTCACTGCTACTAGTGAATGTATTGTAACACACACCCATACAATGCGCCCCACCCCGTGATGTTTTTCTCACTCCTACTAGTGTATGTAATGTAACACACACCCATACAATGCGCACCACCCCGTGATGTTTTTCTCACTCCTACTAGTGAATCTAATGTAACACACACCCATACAATGCGCACCACCCCGCGATGTATTTCAGAAACCTATCCTACATTGCCACTGCATGTTCCCTGACCTCCCCATGCTGACCACCCCGCGGTGCTTTTCTCCATCCTACATTGCCACTCACTGATTATCTTAATTCAGACCCTCCGATTCACACCACACCGTGATGTTTTTCTCACTCCTATTAGTGAATGTAATGTAACACACACCCATACAATGCGCACCACCCCGTGATATTTTTCTCACTCCTACTTGTGAATGTACTGTAACACACACCCATACAATACGCACCACCCCGTGATGTTTTTCTCACTCCTAGTAGTGAATGTAATGTAACACACACCCATACAATGCGCACCACCCCGTGATGTTTTTCTCACTCCTACTAGTGAATGTAATGTAACACACACCCATACAATGCGCACCACCCCGTGATGTTTTTCTCACTCCTACTAGTGAATGTAATGTAACACACACCCATACAATGCGCACCACGCGGTGATGTTTTTCTCACTCCTACTAGTGAATGTAATATAACACACACCCATACAATGCGCACCACCCCGTGATGTTTTTCTCACTCCTTCTATTTAATGTAATGTAACACACACCCATACAATGCGCACCACCACTTGATGATTTTCTCACTCCTACTAGTGAATGTAATGTAACACACACCCATACAATGCGCACCACCACGTGATGTTTTTCTCACTGCTACTAGTGAATGTATTGTAACACACACCCATACAATGCGCCCCACCCCGTGATGTTTTTCTCACTCCTACTAGTGTATGTAATGTAACACACACCCATACAATGCGCACCACCCCGTGATGTTTGTCTCACTGCTACTAGTGAATGTAATGTAACACACACCCATACAATGCGCACCACCCCGTGACGTTTTTCTCACTCCTACTAGTGAATGTAATGTAACACACACCCATACAATGCGCACCACCACGTGATGTTTTTCTCACTGCTACTCATGAATGTAATGTAACACACACCCATACAATGCGCCCCACCCCGTGATGTTTTTCTCACTCCTACTAGTGAATGTAATGTAACAAACACCGATACAATGCGCACCACCCCGTGATGTTTTTCTCACTCCTACTAGTGAATCTAATGTAACACACACCCATACAATGCGCACCACCCCGTGATGTTTTTCTCACTGCTACTAGTGAATGTAATGTAACACACCCATACAATGCGCACCACCCCGTGATGTTTTTCTCACTCCTACTAGTGAATGTAATGTAACACACACCCATAAAATGCGCACCACCCCGTGATGTTTTTCTCACTCCTACTAGTGAATCTAATGTAACACACACCCATACAATGCGCACCACCCCGTGATGTTTTTCTCACTCCTACTAGTGAATCTAATGTAACACACACCCATACAATGCGCACCACCCCGTGATGTTTTTCTCACTCCTACTAGTGAATCTAATGTAACACACACCCATACAATGCGCACCTCCCCGTGATGTTTTTCTCACTCCTACTAGTGAATGTAATGTAACACACACCCATACAATGCGCACCACCCCGTGATGTTTTTCTCACTCCTACTAGTGAATGTAATGTCACACACACATACAATGCGCACCACCCCGTGATGTTTTTCTCACTCCTACTAGTGAATGTAATGTAACACACACGCATACAATGCGCACCACCCCGTGATGTTTTTCTCACTCCTACTAGTGAATGTAATGTAACACACACCCATACAATGCGCACCACCACGTGATGTTTTTTCACTGCTACTAGTGAATGTAATGTAACACACACCCATACAATGCGCACCACCCCGTGATGTTTTTCTCACTCCTACTAGTGAATGTAATGTAACAAACACCCATACAATGCGCACCACCCCGTGATGTTTTTCTCACTCCTACTAGTGAATCTAATGTAACACACACCCATACAATGCGCACCACCCCGTGATGTTTTTCTCACTCCTACTAGTGAATGTAATGTAACACACCCATACAATGCGCACCACCCCATGATGTTTTTCTCACTCCTACTAGTGAATGTAATGTAACACACACCCATACAATGCGCACCACCCCGTGATGTTTTTCTCACTCCTACTAGTGAATGTAATGTAACACACACCCATACATTGCGCACCACTCCGTGATGTTTTTCTCACTCCTACTAGTGAATGTAATGTAACACACACCCAAACAATGCGCACTACCCCGTGATGTTTTTCTCACTCCTACTAGTGAATGTAATGTAACAAACACCCATACAATGCGCACCACCCCGTGATGTTTTTCTCACTCCTACTAGTGAATGTAATGTAACACACACCCATACAATGCGCACCACCACGTGATGTTTTTCTCACTGCTACTAGTGAATGTAATGTAACACACACCCATACAATGCGCCCCACCCGTGATGTTTTTCTCACTCCTACTAGTGAATGTAATGTAACAAACACCGATACAATGCGCACCACCCCGTGATGTGTTTCTCACTCCTAATAGTGAATCTAATGTAACACACACCCATACAATGCGCACCACCCCGTGATGTTTTTCTCACTGCTACTAGTGAATGTAATGTAACACACCCATACAATGCGCACCACCCCGTGATGTTTTTCTCACTCCTACTAGTGAATGTAATGTAACACACACCCATATAATGCGCACCACCCCGTGATGTTTTTCACACTCCTACTAGTGAATCTAATGTAACACACACCCATACAATGCGCACCACCCCGTGATGATTTTCTCACTCCTACTAGTGAATCTAATGTAACACACACCCATACAATGCGCACCACCCCGTGATGTTTTTCTCACTCCTACTAGTGAATCTAATGTAACACACACCCATACAATGCGCACCACCCCGTGATGTTTTTCTCACTCCTACTAGTGTATGTAATGTAACACACACCCATACAATGCGCACCACCCCGCGATGTTTTTCAGAAACGTATCCTACATTGCCACTGCATGTTCCCTGACATCCCCATTCTGACCACCCTGCTGTGCTGTTCTCCATCCAACATTGCCACTCTTTGCCTAACCTATTCAGACCCTCCTATTCACACCACCCCGTTATGTTTTTCTCACTCCTACTAGTGAATGTAATGTAACACACACCCATACAATGCGCACCACCCCGTGATGTTTTTCTCACTCCTACTAGTGAATGTAATGTCACACACACATACAATGCGCACCACCCCGTGATGTTTTTCTCACTCCTACTAGTGAATGTAATGTAACACACACCCATACAATGCGCACCACCCCGTGATGTTTTTCACACTACTACTAGTGAATCTAATGTAACACACACCCATACAATGCGCACCACCCCGTGATGATTTTCTCACTCCTACTAGTGAATCTAATGTAACACACACCCATACAATGCACACCACCCCGTGATGTTTTTCTCACTCCTACTAGTGAATGTAATGTAACACACACCCATACAATGCGCACCACCCCGTGATGTTTTTCTCACTCCTACTAGTGAATCTAATGTAACACACACCCATACAATGCGCACCACCCCGTGATGTTTTTCTCACTCCTACTAGTGAATGTAATGTAACACACCCATACAATGCGCACCACCCCATGATGTTTTTCTCACTCCTACTAGTGAATGTAATGTAACACACACCCATACAATGCGCACCACCCCGTGATGTTTTTCTCACTCCTACTAGTGAATGTAATGTAACACACACCCATACATTGCGCACCACTCCGTGATGTTTTTCTCACTCCTACTAGTGAATGTAATGTAACACACACCCAAACAATGCGCACTACCCCGTGATGTTTTTCTCACTCCTACTAGTGAATGTAATGTAACACACACCCATACAATGCGCACCACCCCGTGATGTTTTTCTCACTCCTACTAGTGAATGTAATGTAACAAACACCCATACAATGCGCACCACCCCGTGATGTTTTTCTCACTCCTACTAGTGAATGTAATGTAACACACACCCATACAATGCGGACTACCCCGTGATGTTTTTCTCACTCCTACTAGTGAATCTAATGTAACACACACCCATACAATGCGCACCACCCCGTGATGTTTTTCTCACTCCTACTAGTGAATGTAATGTAACACACACCCATACAATGCGCACCACCACGTGATGTTTTTCTCACTGCTACTAGTGAATGTAATGTAACACACAGCCATACAATGCGCCCCGCCCCGTGATGTTTTTCTCACTCCTACTAGTGAATGTAATGTAACACACACCCATACAATGCGCACCACCCTGTGATGTTTTTCTCACTGCTACTAGTGAATGTAATGTAACACACACCCATACAATGCGCACCACCCCGTGATGTTTTTCTCACTCCTACTAGTGAATGTAATGTAACACACACCCATACAATGCGCACCACAACGTGATGTTTTTCTCACTGCTACTAGTGAATGTAATGTAACACACACCCATACAATGCGCCCCACCCGTGATGTTTTTCTCACTCCTACTAGTGAATGTAATGTAACAAACACCGATACAATGCGCACCACCCCGTGATGTGTTTCTCACTCCTAATAGTGAATCTAATGTAACACACACCCATACAATGCGCACCACCCCGTGATGTTTTTCTCACTGCTACTAGTGAATGTAATGTAACACACCCATACAATGCGCACCACCCCGTGATGTTTTTCTCACTCCTACTAGTGAATGTAATGTAACACACACCCATACAATGCGCACCACCCCGTGATGATTTTCTCACTCCTACTAGTGAATCTAATGTAACACACACCCATACAATGCGCACCACCCCGTGATGTTTTTCTCACTCCTACTAGTGAATCTAATGTAACACACACCCATACAATGCGCACCACCCCGTGATGTTTTTCTCACTCCTACTAGTGTATGTAATGTAACACACACCCATACAATGCGCACCACTCCATGATGTTTTTCTCACTCCAACTAGTGAATGTAATGTAACACACACCCATACAATGCGCACCACCCAGTGATGTTTTTCTCACTCCTACTAGTGAATGTAATGTAACACACACCCATACAATGCGCACCACCCCGTGATGTTTTTCTCACTCCTACTAGTGAATGTAATGTAACACACACCCATACAATGCGCACCACCCCGTGATGATTTTCTCACTCCTACTAGTGAATGTAATGTAACACACACCCATACAATGCGCACCACCCCGTGATGTTTTTCTCACTCCTACTAGTGAATGTAATGTAACACACACCCATACAATGCGCACCTCCCCGTGATGTTTTTCTCACTCCTACTAGTGAATGTAATGTAACACACACCCATACAATGCGCACCAACCCGTGATGTTTTTCTCACTCCTACTAGTGAATCTAATGTAACACACACCCATACAATGCGCACCACCCCGCGATGTTTTTCAGAAACCTATCCTACATTGCCACTGCATGTTCCCTGACCTCCCCATGCTGACCACCCCGCGGTGCTTTTCTCCATCCTACATTGCCACTCACTGATTATCTTAATTCAGACCCTCCGATTCACACCACACCGTGATGTTTTTCTCACTCCTATTAGTGAATGTAATGTAACACACACCCATACAATGCGCACCACCCCGTGATATTTTTCTCACTCCTACTTGTGAATGTACTGTAACACACACCCATACAATACGCACCACCCCGTGATGTTTTTCTCACTCCTAGTAGTGAATGTAATGTAACACACACCCATACAATGCGCACCACCCCGTGATGTTTTTCTCACTCCTACTAGTGAATGTAATATAACACACACCCATACAATGCGCACCACCCCGTGATGTTTTTCTCACTCCTTCTATTTAATGTAATGTAACACACACCCATACAATGCGCACCACCACTTGATGATTTTCTCACTCCTACTAGTGAATGTAATGTAACACACACCCATACAATGCGCACCACCCCGTGATGTTTTTCTCACTCCTACTAGTGAATGTAATGTAATACACACCCATATAATGCGCACCACCCCGTGATGTTTTTCTCACTCCTACTAGTGAATGTAATGTAACACACACCCATACAATGCGCACCACCCCGTGATGTTTTTCTCACTCCTACTAGTGAATGTAATGTAACACACACCCATACAATGCGCACCACCCCGTGATGTTTTTCTCACTCCTACTAGTGAATGTAATGTAACACACACCCATAAAATGCGCACCACCCCGTGATGTTTTTCTCACTCCTACTAGTGAATGTAATGTAACAAACACCCATACAATGCGCACCACCCCGTGATGTTTTTCTCACTCCTACTAGTGAATCTAATGTAACACACACCCATACAATGCGCACCACCCCGTGATGTTTTTCTCACACCTACTAGTGTATGTAATGTAACACACACCCATACAATGCGCACCACCCCGTGATGTTTTTCTCACTCCTACTAGTGAATGTAATGTAACACACACCCATAAAATGCGCACCACCCCGTGATGTTTTTCTCACTCCTACTAGTGAATGTAATGTAACAAACACCCATACAATGCGCACCACCCCGTGATGTTTTTCTCACTCCTACTAGTGAATGTAATGTAACACACCCATACAATGCGCACCACCCCATGATGTTTTTCTCACTCCTACTAGTGAATGTAATGTAACACACACACATACAATGCGCACCACCCCGTGATGTTTTTCTCACTCCTACTAGTGAATGTAATGTAACACACACCCATACATTGCGCACCACTCCGTGATGTTTTTCTCACTCCTACTAGTGAATGTAATGTAACACACACCCAAACAATGCGCACTACCCCGTGATGTTTTTCTCACTCCTACTAGTGAATGTAATGTAACACACACCCATACAATGCGCACCACCCCGTGATGTTTTTCTCACTCCTACTAGTGAATGTAATGTAACAAACACCCATACAATGCGCACCACCCCGTGATGTTTTTCTCACTCCTACTAGTGAATGTAATGTAACACACACCCATACAATGCGGACTACCCCGTGATGTTTTTCTCACTCCTACTAGTGAATCTAATGTAACACACACCCATACAATGCGCACCACCCCGTGATGTTTTTCTCACTCCTACTAGTGAATGTAATGTAACACACACCCATACAATGCGCACCACCACGTGATGTTTTTCTCACTGCTACTAGTGAATGTAATGTAACACACAGCCATACAATGCGCCCCACCCCGTGATGTTTTTCTCACTCCTACTAGTGAATGTAATGTAACACACACCCATACAATGCGCACCACCCTGTGATGTTTTTCTCACTGCTACTAGTGAATGTAATGTAACACACACCCATACAATGCGCACCACCCCGTGATGTTTTTCTCACTCCTACTAGTGAATGTAATGTAACACACACCCATACAATGCGCACCACAACGTGATGTTTTTCTCACTGCTACTAGTGAATGTAATGTAACACACACCCATACAATGCGCCCCACTCGTGATGTTTTTCTCACTCCTACTAGTGAATGTAATGTAACAAACACCGATACAATGCGCACCACACCGTGATGTGTTTCTCACTCCTAATAGTGAATCTAATGTAACACACACCCATACAATGCGCACCACCCCGTGATGTTTTTCTCACTGCTACTAGTGAATGTAATGTAACACACCCATACAATGCGCACCACCCCGTGATGTTTTTCTCACTCCTACTAGTGAATGTAATGTAACACACACCCATACAATGCGCACCACCCCGTGATGTTTTTCACACTCCTACTAGTGAATCTAATGTAACACACACCCATACAATGCGCACCACCCCGTGATGATTTTCTCACTCCTACTAGTGAATCTAATGTAACACACACCCATACAATGCGCACCACCCCGTGATGTTTTTCTCACTCCTACTAGTGAATCTAATGTAACACACACCCATACAATGCGCACCACCCCGTGATGTTTTTCTCACTCCTACTAGTGTATGTAATGTAACACACACCCATACAATGCGCACCACCCAGTGATGTTTTTCTCACTCCTACTAGTGAATGTAATGTAACACACACCCATACAATGCGCACCACCCCGTGATGTTTTTCTCACTCCTACTAGTGAATGTAATGTAACACACACCCATACAATGCGCACCACCCCGTGATGTTTTTCTCACTCCTACTAGTGAATGTAATGTAACACACACCCATACAATGCGCACCACCCCGTGATGTTTTTCTCACTCCTACTAGTGAATGTAATGTAACACACACCCATACAATGCGCACCTCCCCGTGATGTTTTTCTCACTCCTACTAGTGAATGTAATGTAACACACACCCATACAATGCGCACCACACCGTGATGTTTTTCTCACTCCTACTAGTGAATGTAATGTAACACCCACCCATACAATGCGCACCACCCCGTGATGTTTTTCTCACTCCTACTAGTGAATCTAATGTAACACACACCCATACAATGCGCACCACCCCGCGATGTTTTTCAGAAACCTATCCTACATTGCCACTGCATGTTCCCTGACCTCCCCATGCTGACCACCCCGCGGTGCTTTTCTCCATCCTACATTGCCACTCACTGATTATCTTAATTCAGACCCTCCGATTCACACCACACCGTGATGTTTTTCTCACTCCTATTAGTGAATGTAATGTAACACACACCCATACAATGCGCACCACCCCGTGATATTTTTCTCACTCCTACTTGTGAATGTACTGTAACACACACCCATACAATACGCACCACCCCGTGATGTTTTTCTCACTCCTAGTAGTGAATGTAATGTAACACACACCCATACAATGCGCACCACCCCGTGATGTTTTTCTCACTCCTACTAGTGAATGTAATATAACACACACCCATACAATGCGCACCACCCCGTGATGTTTTTCTCACTCCTTCTATTTAATGTAATGTAACACACACCCATACAATGCGCACCACCACTTGATGATTTTCTCACTCCTACTAGTGAATGTAATGTAACACACACCCATACAATGCGCACCACCCCGTGATGTTTTTCTCACTCCTACTAGTGAATGTAATGTAATACAAACCCATATAATGCGCACCACCCCGTGATGTTTTTCTCACTCCTACTAGTGAATGTAATGTAACACACCCATACAATGCGCACCACCCCATGATGTTTTTCTCACTCCTACTAGTGAATGTAATGTAACACACACACATACAATGCGCACCACCCCGTGATGTTTTTCTCACTCCTACTAGTGAATGTAATGTAACACACACCCATACATTGCGCACCACTCCGTGATGTTTTTCTCACTCCTACTAGTGAATGTAATGTAACACACACCCAAACAATGCGCACTACCCCGTGATGTTTTTCTCACTCCTACTAGTGAATGTAATGTAACACACACCCATACAATGCGCACCACCCCGTGATGTTTTTCTCACTCCTACTAGTGAATGTAATGTAACAAACACCCATACAATGCGCACCACCCCGTGATGTTTTTCTCACTCCTACTAGTGAATGTAATGTAACACACACCCATACAATGCGGACTACCCCGTGATGTTTTTCTCACTCCTACTAGTGAATCTAATGTAACACACACCCATACAATGCGCACCACCCCGTGATGTTTTTCTCACTCCTACTAGTGAATGTAATGTAACACACACCCATACAATGCGCACCACCACGTGATGTTTTTCTCACTGCTACTAGTGAATGTAATGTAACACACAGCCATACAATGCGCCCCACCCCGTGATGTTTTTCTCACTCCTACTAGTGAATGTAATGTAACACACACCCATACAATGCGCACCACCCTGTGATGTTTTTCTCACTGCTACTAGTGAATGTAATGTAACACACACCCATACAATGCGCACCACCCCGTGATGTTTTTCTCACTCCTACTAGTGAATGTAATGTAACACACACCCATACAATGCGCACCACCCCGTGATGTTTTTCTCACTCCTACTAGTGAATGTAATGTAACACACACCCATACAATGCGCACCACCCCGTGATGTTTTTCTCACTCCTACTAGTGAATCTAATGTAACACACACCCATACAATGCGCACCACCCCGTGATGTTTTTCTCACTCCTACTAGTGAATGTAATGTAACACACACCCATACAATGCGCACCACCCCGTGATGTTTTTCTCACTCCTACTAGTGAATGTAATGTAACACACACCCATACAATGCGCACCTCCCCGTGATGTTTTTCTCACCCCTACTAGTGAATGTAATGTAACACACACCCATACAATGCGCACCACACCGTGATGTTTTTCTCACTCCTACTAGTGAATGTAATGTAACACCCACCCATACAATGCGCACCACCCCGTGATGTTTTTCTCACTCCTACTAGTGAATCTAATGTAACACACACCCATACAATGCGCACCACCCCGCGATGTTTTTCAGAAACCTATCCTACATTGCCACTGCATGTTCCCTGACCTCCCCATGCTGACCACCCCGCGGTGCTTTTCTCCATCCTACATTGCCACTCACTGATTATCTTAATTCAGACCCTCCGATTCACACCACACCGTGATGTTTTTCTCACTCCTATTAGTGAATGTAATGTAACACACACCCATACAATGCGCACCACCCCGTGATATTTTTCTCACTCCTACTTGTGAATGTACTGTAACACACACCCATACAATACGCACCACCCCGTGATGTTTTTCTCACTCCTAGTAGTGAATGTAATGTAACACACACCCATACAATGCGCACCACCCCGTGATGTTTTTCTCACTCCTACTAGTGAATGTAATATAACACACACCCATACAATGCGCACCACCCCGTGATGTTTTTCTCACTCCTTCTATTTAATGTAATGTAACACACACCCATACAATGCGCACCACCACTTGATGATTTTCTCACTCCTACTAGTGAATGTAATGTAACACACACCCATACAATGCGCACCACCCCGTGATGTTTTTCTCACTCCTACTAGTGAATGTAATGTAATACACACCCATATAATGCGCACCACCCCGTGATGTTTTTCTCACTCCTACTAGTGAATGTAATGTAACACACACCCATACAATGCGCACCACCCCGTGATGTTTTTCTCACTCCTACTAGTGAATGTAATGTAACACACACCCATACAATGCGCACCACCCCGTGATGTTTTTCTCACTCCTACTAGTGAATGTAATGTAACACACACCCATAAAATGCGCACCACCCCGTGATGTTTTTCTCACTCCTACTAGTGAATGTAATGTAACAAACACCCATACAATGCGCACCACCCCGTGATGTTTTTCTCACTCCTACTAGTGAATCTAATGTAACACACACCCATACAATGCGCACCACCCCGTGATGTTTTTCTCACACCTACTAGTGAATTTAATGTAACACACCCATACAATGCGCACCACCCCATGATGTTTTTCTCACTCCTACTAGTGAATGTAATGTAACACACACCCATACATTGCGCACCACCCCGTGATGTTTTTCTCACTCCTACTAGTGAATGTAATGTAACACACACCCATACAATGCGCACCACCCCGTGATGTTTTTCTCACTCCTACTAGTGAATGTAATGTAACACACACCCATACAATGCGCACCACCCCGTGATGTTTTTCTCACTCCTACTAGTGAATGTAATGTAACACACACCCATACAATGCGCACCACCCCGTGATGTTTTTCTCACTCCTACTAGTGAATGTAATGTAACACACACCCATACAATGCGCACCACCCCGTGATGTTTTTCTCACTCCTACTAGTGTATGTAATGTAACACACACCCATACAATGCGCACCACCCCGTGATGTTTTTCTCACTCCTACTAGTGAATGTAATGTAACACACACCCATACAATGCGCACCACCCCGTGATGTTTTTCTCACTCCTACTAGTGAATGTAATGTAACACACACCCATACAATGCGCACCACCCCGTGATGTTTTTCTCACTCCTACTAGTGAATGTAATGTAACACACACCCATACAATGCGCACCACCCCGTGATGTTTTTCTCACTCCTACTAGTGAATGTATTGTAACACACACCCATACAATGCGCACCACACCGTGATGTTTTTCTCACTCCTACTAGTGAATGTAATGTAACACACACCAATACAATGCGCACCACCCCGTGATGTTTTTCTCACTCCTACTAGTGAATGTAATGTAACACACACCCATACAATGCGCACCACCCCGTGATGTTTTTCTCACTCCTACTAGTGAATGTAATGTAACACACACCCATACAATGCGCACCACCCCGTGATGTTTTTCTCACTCCTACTAGTGAATGTAATGTAACACACACCCATACAATGCGCACCACCCCGTGATGTTTTTCTCACTCCTACTAGTGAATCAAAAGTAACACACACCGATACAATTCGCACCACCCCTCGATGTTTTTCAGAAACCTATCCTACATTGCCACTGCATGTTCCCTGACCTCCCCATGGTGACCACCCGCGGTGCTTTTCTCCATCCTACATTGCCAATCACTGCCTATCCTATTTCAGACCCTCCGGTTCACACCACCCCATCATGTTTTTCTCACTCCTACTAGTGAATGTAATGTAACACAAACCCATACAATGCGCACCACACCGTGATGTTTTTCTCACTCCTACTAGTGAATGTAATGTAACACACACCCATACAATGCCCACCACCCCGTGATGTTTTTCTCACTCCTACTAGTGAATGTAATGTAACACACACCCATACAATGCGCACCTCCCCGTGATGTTTTTCTCACTCCTACTAGTGAATGTAATGTAACACACACCCCTACAATTCGCACCACCCCGCGATGTTTTTCAGAAACCTATCCTACATTGCCACAGCATGTTCCCTGACTTCCCCATGCTGACTACCCAGCGGTGCTTTTCTCCATCCTACATTGCCACTCACTGCCTATCCTAATTCAGACCCTCCGATTCACACCACCCCGTGATGATTTTCTCACTCCTAGTAGTGAATGTAATGTAACACACACCCATACAATGCGCACCACCCCGTGATGTTTTTCTCACTCCTACTAGTGAATGTACTGTAACACACACCCATACATTGCGTACCACCCCGTGATGTTTTTCTCACTCCTACTAGTGAATGTAATGTAACACACACCCAAACAATGCGCACCACCCCGTGATGTTTTTCTCACTGCTATTAGTGAATGTAATGTAACACACACCCATACAATGCGCACCACCCCGTGATGTTTTTCTCACTCCTACTAGTGAATGCAATGTAACACACACCCATAAAATGCGCACCACCACGTGATGTTTTTCTCACTGCTACTAGTGAATGTAATGTAACACACACCCATACAATGCGCACCACCCCGTGATGTTTTTCTCACTGCTACTAGTGAATGTAATGTAACACACACCCATACAATGTGCACCACCCCGTGATGTTTTTCTCACTCCTACTAGTGAATGTAATGTAACACACACCCATACAATGCGCACCACCCCGTGATGTTTTTCTCACTCCTACTAGTGAATGTAATGTAACACACACCCATACAATGCGCACCACCCCTTGATGTTTTTCTCACTCCTACTAGTGAATGTAATGTAACACACACCCATACAATGCGCACCACCCCGCGATGTTTTTCAGAAACCTATCCAACATTGCCATTGCATGTTCCCTGACCTCCCCATGCTGACCACCCCCGGTGCTTTTCTCCATCCTACATTGCCAATCACTGCCTATCCTAATTCAGACCCTCCGGTTCACACCACCCCGTCATGTTTTTCTCACTCCTACTAGTGAATGTAATGTAACACAAACCCATACAATGCGCACGACCCCGTGATGTTTTTCTCACTCCTACTAGTGAATGTAATGTAACACACACCCATACAATGCGCACCTCCCCGTGATGTTTTTCTCACTCCTACTAGTGAATGTAATGTAACACACACCCATACAATGCGCACCTCCCCGTGATGTTTTTCTCACTCCTACTAGTGAATGTAATGTAACACACACCCATACAATGCGCACCACCCCGTGATGTTTTTCTCACTCCTACTAGTGAATGTAATGTAACACACACCCCTACAATGCGCATCACCCCGCGATATTTTTCGGAAACCTATCCTACATTGCCACAGCATGTTCCCTGACTTCCCCATGCTGACCACCCCGCGGTGCTTTTCTCCATCCTACATTGCCACTCACTGCCTATCCTAATTCAGACCCTCCGATTCACACGACCCCGTGATGTTTTTCTCACTCCTAGTAGTGAATGTAATGTAACACACACCCATACAATGCGCACCACCCCGTGATGTTTTTCTCACTCCTACTAGTGAATGTACTGTAACACACACCCATACAATACGCACCAACCCGTGATGTTTTTCTCACTCCTACTCATGAATGTAATGTAACACACACCCATACAATGCGCACCACCCCATGATATTTTTCTCACTCCTACTAGTGAATGTAATGTAACACACACCCATACAATGCGCACCACCCCGTGAGGCTTTTCTCACTCCTACTAGTGAATGTAATGTAACACACACCCATACAATGCGCACCACCCCGTGATGTTTTTCTCACTCCTACTAGTGAATGTAATGTAACACACACCCATACAATACGCACCAACCCGTGATGTTTTTCTCACTCCTACTCGTGAATGTAATGTAACACACACCCATACAATGCGCACCACCCCGTGATGTTTTTCTCACTCCTACTAGTGAATGTACTGTAACACACACCCATACAATGCGCACCACCCCGTGATGTTTTTCTCACTCCTACTAGTGAATGTAATGTAACACACACCCATACAATGCGCACCACACCGTGATGTTTTTCTCACTCCTACTAGTGAATGTAATGTAACACACACCCATACAATGCCCACCACCCCGTGATGTTTTTCTCACTCCTACTAGTGAATGTAATGTAACACACACCCATACAATGCGCACCTCCCCGTGATGTTTTTCTCACTCCTACTAGTGAATGTAATGTAACACACACCCCTACAATTCGCACCACCCCGCGATGTTTTTCAGAAACCTATCCTACATTGCCACAGCATGTTCCCTGACTTCCCCATGCTGACTACCCAGCGGTGCTTTTCTCCATCCTACATTGCCACTCACTGCCTATCCTAATTCAGACCCTCCGATTCACACCACCACGTGATGATTTTCTCACTCCTAGTAGTGAATGTAATGTAACACACACCCATACAATGCGCACCACCCCGTGATGTTTTTCTCACTCCTACTAGTGAATGTACTGTAACACACACCCATACATTGCGTACCACCCCGTGATGTTTTTCTCACTCCTACTAGTGAATGTAATGTAACACACACCCAAACAATGCGCACCACCCCGTGATGTTTTTCTCACTGCTATTAGTGAATGTAATGTAACACACACCCATACAATGCGCACCACCCCGTGATGTTTTTCTCACTCCTACTAGTGAATGCAATGTAACACACACCCATAAAATGCGCACCACCACGTGATGTTTTTCTCACTGCTACTAGTGAATGTAATGTAACACACACCCATACAATGCGCACCACCCCGTGATGTTTTTCTCACTGCTACTAGTGAATGTAATGTAACACACACCCATACAATGCGCACCACCCCGTGATGTTTTTCTCACTCCTACTAGTGAATGTAATGTAACACACACCCATACAATGCGCACCACCCCGTGATGTTTTTCTCACTCCTACTAGTGAATGTAATGTAACACACACCCATACAATGCGCACCACCCCTTGATGTTTTTCTCACTCCTACTAGTGAATGTAATGTAACACACACCCATACAATGCGCACCACCCCGCGATGTTTTTCAGAAACCTATCCTACATTGCCATTGCATGTTCCCTGACCTCCCCATGCTGACCACCCCCGGTGCTTTTCTCCATCCTACATTGCCAATCACTGCCTATCCTAATTCAGACCCTCCGGTTCACACCACCCCGTCATGTTTTTCTCACTCCTACTAGTGAATGTAATGTAACACAAACCCATACAATGCGCACGACCCCGTGATGTTTTTCTCACTCCTACTAGTGAATGTAATGTAACACACACCCATACAATGCCCACCACCCCGTGATGTTTTTCTCACTCCTACTAGTGAATGTAATGTAACACACACCCATACAATGCGCACCTCCCCGTGATGTTTTTCTCACTCCTACTAGTGAATGTAATGTAACACACACCCATACAATGCGCACCACCCCGTGATGTTTTTCTCACTCCTACTAGTGAATGTAATGTAACACACACCCCTACAATGCGCATCACCCCGCGATATTTTTCGGATACCTATCCTACATTGCCACAGCATGTTCCCTGACTTCCCCATGCTGACCACCCCGCGGTGCTTTTCTCCATCCTACATTGCCACTCACTGCCTATCCTAATTCAGACCCTCCGATTCACACGACCCCGTGATGTTTTTCTCACTCCTAGTAGTGAATGTAATGTAACACACACCCATACAATGCGCACCACCCCGTGATGTTTTTCTCACTCCTACTAGTGAATGTACTGTAACACACACCCATACAATACGCACCAACCCGTGATGTTTTTCTCACTCCTACTCATGAATGTAATGTAACACACACCCATACAATGCGCACCACCCCATGATGTTTTTCTCACTCCTACTAGTGAATGTAATGTAACACACACCCATACAATGCGCACCACCCCGTGAGGCTTTTCTCACTCCTACTAGTGAATGTAATGTAACACACACCCATACAATGCGCACCACCCCGTGATGTTTTTCTCACTCCTACTAGTGAATGTAATGTAACACACACCCATACAATACGCACCAACCCGTGATGTTTTTCTCACTCCTACTCGTGAATGTAATGTAACACACACCCATACAATGCGCACCACCCCGTGATGTTTTTCTCACTCCTACTAGTGAATGTAATGTAACACACACCCATACAATGCGCACCACACCGTGATGTTTTTCTCACTCCTACTAGTGAATGTAATGTAACACACACCCATACAATGCCCACCACCCCGTGATGTTTTTCTCACTCCTACTAGTGAATGTAATGTAACACACACCCATACAATGCGCACCTCCCCGTGATGTTTTTCTCACTCCTACTAGTGAATGTAATGTAACACACACCCCTACAATTCGCACCACCCCGCGATGTTTTTCAGAAACCTATCCTACATTGCCACAGCATGTTCCCTGACTTCCCCATGCTGACTACCCAGCGGTGCTTTTCTCCATCCTACATTGCCACTCACTGCCTATCCTAATTCAGACCCTCCGATTCACACCACCCCGTGATGATTTTCTCACTCCTAGTAGTGAATGTAATGTAACACACACCCATACAATGCGCACCACCCCGTGATGTTTTTCTCACTCCTACTAGTGAATGTACTGTAACACACACCCATACATTGCGTACCACCCCGTGATGTTTTTCTCACTCCTACTAGTGAATGTAATGTAACACACACCCAAACAATGCGCACCACCCCGTGATGTTTTTCTCACTGCTATTAGTGAATGTAATGTAACACACACCCATACAATGCGCACCACCCCGTGATGTTTTTCTCACTCCTACTAGTGAATGCAATGTAACACACACCCATAAAATGCGCACCACCACGTGATGTTTTTCTCACTGCTACTAGTGAATGTAATGTAACACACACCCATACAATGCGCACCACCCCGTGATGTTTTTCTCACTGCTACTAGTGAATGTAATGTAACACACACCCATACAATGCGCACAACCCCGTGATGTTTTTCTCACTCCTACTAGTGAATGTAATGTAACACACACCCATACAATGCGCACCACCCCGTGATGTTTTTCTCACTCCTACTAGTGAATGTAATGTAACACACACCCATACAATGCGCACCACCCCTTGATGTTTTTCTCACTCCTACTAGTGAATGAAATGTAACACACACCCATACAATGCGCACCACCCCGGGATGTTTTTCAGAAACCTATCCTACATTGCCATTGCATGTTCCCTGACCTCCCCATGCTGACCACCCCCGGTTCTTTTCTCCATCCTACATTGCCAATCACTGCCTATCCTAATTCAGACCCTCCGGTTCACACCACCCCGTCATGTTTTTCTCACTCCTACTAGTGAATGTAATGTAACACAAACCCATACAATGCGCACGACCCCGTGATGTTTTTCTCACTCCTACTAGTGAATGTAATGTAACACACACCCATACAATGCCCACCACCCCGTGATGTTTTTCTCACTCCTACTAGTGAATGTAATGTAACACACACCCATACAATGCGCACCTCCCCGTGATGTTTTTCTCACTCCTACTAGTGAATGTAATGTAACACACACCCATACAATGCGCACCACCCCGTGATGTTTTTCTCACTCCTACTAGTGAATGTAATGTAACACACACCCCTACAATGCGCATCACCCCGCGATATTTTTCGGAAACCTATCCTACATTGCCACAGCATGTTCCCTGACTTCCCCATGCTGACCACCCCGCGGTGCTTTTCTCCATCCTACATTGCCACTCACTGCCTATCCTAATTCAGACCCTCCGATTCACACGACCACGTGATGTTTTTCTCACTCCTAGTAGTGAATGTAATGTAACACACACCCATACAATGCGCACCACCCCGTGATGTTTTTCTCACTCCTACTAGTGAATGTACTGTAACACACACCCATACAATACGCACCAACCCGTGATGTTTTTCTCACTCCTACTCATGAATGTAATGTAACACACACCCATACAATGCGCACCACCCCATGATGTTTTTCTCACTCCTACTAGTGAATGTAATGTAACACACACCCATACAATGCGCACCACCCCGTGAGGCTTTTCTCACTCCTACTAGTGAATGTAATGTAACACACACCCATACAATGCGCACCACCCCGTGATGTTTTTCTCACTCCTACTAGTGAATGTAATGTAACACACACCCATACAATACGCACCAACACGTGATGTTTTTCTCACTGCTACTAGTGAATGTAATGTAACACACACCCATACAATGCGCACCACCCCGTGATGTTTTTCTCACTCCTACTAGTGAATGTACTGTAACACACACCCATACAATGCGCACCACCCCGTGATGTTTTTCTCACTCCTACTAGTGAATGTAATGTAACACACACCCATACAATGCGCACCACACCGTGATGTTTTTCTCACTCCTACTAGTGAATGTAATGTAACACACACCCATACAATGCCCACCACCCCGTGATGTTTTTCTCACTCCTACTAGTGAATGTAATGTAACACACACCCATACAATGCGCACCTCCCCGTGATGTTTTTCTCACTCCTACTAGTGAATGTAATGTAACACACACCCCTACAATTCGCACCACCCCGCGATGTTTTTCAGAAACCTATCCTACATTGCCACAGCATGTTCCCTGACTTCCCCATGCTGACTACCCAGCGGTGCTTTTCTCCATCCTACATTGCCACTCACTGCCTATCCTAATTCAGACCCTCCGATTCACACCACCCCGTGATGATTTTCTCACTCCTAGTAGTGAATGTAATGTAACACACACCCATACAATGCGCACCACCCCGTGATGTTTTTCTCACTCCTACTAGTGAATGTACTGTAACACACACCCATACATTGCGTACCACCCCGTGATGTTTTTCTCACTCCTACTAGTGAATGTAATGTAACACACACCCAAACAATGCGCACCACCCCGTGATGTTTTTCTCACTGCTATTAGTGAATGTAATGTAACACACACCCATACAATGCGCACCACCCCGTGATGTTTTTCTCACTCCTACTAGTGAATGCAATGTAACACACACCCATAAAATGCGCACCACCACGTGATGTTTTTCTCACTGCTACTAGTGAATGTAATGTAACACACACCCATACAATGCGCACCACCCCGTGATGTTTTTCTCACTGCTACTAGTGAATGTAATGTAACACACACCCATACAATGCGCACCACCCCGTGATGTTTTTCTCACTCCTACTAGTGAATGTAATGTAACACACACCCATACAATGCGCACCACCCCGTGATGTTTTTCTCACTCCTACTAGTGAATCTAATGTAACACACACCCATACAATGCGCACCACCCCGTGATGTTTTTCTCACTCCTACTAGTGAATCTAATGTAACACACACCCATACAATGCGCACCACCCCGTGATGCTTTTCTCACTCCTACTAGTGAATGTAATGTAACACACACCCATACAATGCGCACCACCCCGTGATGTTTTTCTCACTCCTACTAGTGAATGTAACGTAACACACACCCATACAATGCGCACCACCCCGCGATGTTTTTCAGAAACCTATCCTACATTGCCACTGCATGTTCCCGGACCTCCCCATGCTGACCACCCCCGGTGCTTTTCTCCATCCTACATTTCCAATCACTGCCTATCCTAATTCAGACCCTCCGGTTCACACCACCCCGTCATGTTTTTCTCACTCCTACTAGTGAATGTAATGTAACACAAACCCATACAATGCGCAAGACCCCGTGATGTTTTTCTCACTCCTACTAGTGAATGTAATGTAACACACACCCATACAATGCCCACCACCCCGTGATGTTTTTCTCACTCCTACTAGTGAATGTAATGTAACACACACCCATACAATGCGCACCTCCCCGTGATGTTTTTCTCACTCCTACTAGTGAATGTAATGTAACACACACCCATACAATGCGCACCACCCCGTGATGTTTTTCTCACTCCTACTAGTGAATGTAATGTAACACACACCCCTACAATGCGCATCACCCCGCGATATTTTTCGGAAACCTATCCTACATTGCCACAGCATGTTCCCTGACTTCCCCATGCTGACCACCCCGCGGTGCTTTTCTCCATCCTACATTGCCACTCACTGCCTATCCTAATTCAGACCCTCCGATTCACACGACCCCGTGATGTTTTTCTCACTCCTAGTAGTGAATGTAATGTAACACACACCCATACAATGCGCACCACCCCGTGATGTTTTTCTCACTCCTACTAGTGAATGTACTGTAACACACACCCATACAATACGCACCAACCCGTGATGTTTTTCTCACTCCTATTCGTGAATGTAATGTAACACACACCCATACAATGCGCACCACCCCATGATGTTTTTCTCACTCCTACTAGTGAATGTAATGTAACACACACCCATACAATGCGCACCACCCCGTGAGGCTTTTCTCACTCCTACTAGTGAATGTAATGTAACACACACCCATACAATGCGCACCACCCCGTGATGTTTTTCTCACTCCTACTAGTGAATGTAATGTAACACACACCCATACAATACGCACCAACCCGTGATGTTTTTCTCACTCCTACTCGTGAATGTAATGTAACACACACCCATACAATGCGCACCACCCCGTGATGTTTTTCTCACTCCTACTAGTGAATGTACTGTAACACACACCCATACAATGCGCACCACCCTGTGATGTTTTTCTCACTCCTACTAGTGAATGTAATGTAACACACACTGATACAGTGCGCACCACCCCGTGACGTTTTTCTCACTCCTACTAGTGAATCTAATGTAACACACACCCATACAATGCGCACCACCCCGTGATGTTTTTCTCACTCCTACTAGTGAATGTAATGTAACACACACCCATACAATGCGCACCACCCCGTGATGTTTTTCTCACTCCTACTAGTGAATGTAATGTAACACACACCCATACAATGCGCACCACCCCGTGATGTTTTTCTCACTCCTACTAGTGAATGTAATGTAACACACACCCATACAATGCGCACCACCCCGTGATGTTTTTCTCACTCCTACTAGTGAATGTAATGTAACACACACCCGTACAATGCGCACCACCCCGTGATGTTTTTCTCACTCCTACTAGTGAATGTAATGTAACACACACCCATACAATGCGCACCACCCCGTGATGTTTTTCTCACTCCTACTAGTGAATGTAATGTAACACACACCCGTACAATGCGCACCACCCCGTGATGTTTTTCTCACTCCTACTAGTGAATGTAATGTAACACACACCCATACAATGCGCACCACCCCGTGATGTTTTTCTCACTCCTACTAGTGAATGTAATGTAACACACACCCATACAATTCGCACCACCCCGTGATGTTTTTCTCACTCCTACTAGTGAATGTAATGTAACACACACCCGTACAATGCGCACCACCCCGTGATGTTTTTCTCACTCCTACTAGTGAATGTAATGTAACACACACCCATACAATGCGCACCACCCCGTGATGTTTTTCTCACTCCTACTAGTGAATGTAATGTAACACACACCCATACAATGCGCACCACCCCGTGATGTTTTTCTCACTCCTACTAGTGAATGTAATGTAACACACACCCATACAATGCGCACCACCCCGTGATGTTTTTCTCACTCCTACTAGTGAATGTAATGTAACACACACCCATACAATTCGCACCACCCCGTGATGTTTTTCTCACTCCTACTAGTGAATGTAATGTAACACACACCCATACAATGCGCACCACCCTGTGATGTTTTTCTCACTCCTACTAGTGAATGTAATGTAACACACACCCATACATTGCGTACCACCCCGTGATGTTTTTCTCGCTCCTACTAGTGAATGTAATGTAACACACACCCAAACAATGCGCACCACACCGTGATGTTTTTCTCACTGCTACTAGTGAATGTAATGTAACACACACCCATACAATGCGCACCACCCTGTGATGTTTTTCTCAATCCTACTAGTGAATGTAATGTAACACACACCCATACAATGCGCACCACCACGTGATGTTTTTCTCACTGCTACTAGTGAATGTAATGTAACACACACCCATACAATGCGCACCACCCCGTGATGTTTTTCTCACTCCTACTAGTGAATGTAATGTAACACACACCCATACAATGCGGACCACCACGTGATGTTTTTCTCACTGCTACTAGTGAATGTAATGTAACACACACCCATACAATGCGCCCCACCCCGTGATGTTTTTCTCACTCCTACTAGTGAATGTAATGTAACAAACACTGATACAATGCGCACCACCCCGTGATGTTTTTCTCACTCCTACTAGTGAATCTAATGTAACACACACCCATACAATGCGCACCACCCTGTGATGTTTTTCTCACTGCTACTAGTGAATGTAATGTAACACACCCATACAATGCGCACCACCCCGTGATGTTTTTCTCACTCCTACTAGTGAATGTAATGTAACACACACCCATACAATGCGCACCACCCCGTGATGTTTTTCTCACTCCTACTAGTGAATCTAATGTAACACACACCCATACAATGCGCACCACCCCGTGATGTTTTTCTCACTCCTACTAGTGAATGTAATGTAACACACACCCATACATTGCTTACCACCCCGTGATGTTTTTCTCACTCCTACTAGTGAATGTAATGTAACACACACCCAAACAATGCGCACCACACCGTGATGTTTTTCTCACTGCTACTAGTGAATGTAATGTAACACACACCCATACAATGCGCACCACCCCGTGATGTTTTTCTCAATCCTACTAGTGAATGTAATGTAACGCACACCCATACAATGCGCACCACCACGTGATGTTTTTCTCACTGCTACTAGTGAATGTAATGTAACACACACCCATACAATGCGCACCACCCCGTGATGTTTTTCTCACTCCTACTAGTGAATGTAATGTAACACACACCCATACAATGCGGACCACCACGTGATGTTTTTCTCACTGCTACTAGTGAATGTAATGTAACACACACCCATACAATGCGCCCCACCCCGTGATGTTTTTCTCACTCCTACTAGTGAATATAATGTAACAAACACTGATACAATGCGCACCACCCCGTGAAGTTTTTCTCACTCCTACTAGTGAATCTAATGTAACACACACCCATACAATGCCCACCACACTGTGATGTTTTTCTCACTGCTACTAATGAATGTAATGTAACACACCCATACAATGCGCACCACCCCGTGATGTTTTTCTCACTCCTACTAGTGAATGTAATGTAACACACACCCATACAATGCGCACCACCCCGTGATGTTTTTCTCACTCCTACTAGTGAATCTAATGTAACACACACCCATACAATGCGCACCACCCCGTGATGTTTTTCTCACTCCTACTAGTGAATCTAATGTAACACACACCCGTACAATGCGCACCACCCCGTGATGTTTTTCTCACTCCTACTAGTGAATGTAATGTAACACACACCCATACAATTCGCACCACCCCGTGATGTTTTTCTCACTCCTACTAGTGAATGTAATGTAACACACACCCGTACAATGCGCACCACCCCGTGATGTTTTTCTCACTCCTACTAGTGAATGTAATGTAACACACACCCATACAATGCGCACCACCCCGTGATGTTTTTCTCACTCCTACTAGTGAATGTAATGTAACACACACCCATACAATGCGCACCACCCCGTGATGTTTTTCTCACTCCTACTAGTGAATGTAATGTAACACACACCCATACAATGCGCACCACCCCGTGATGTTTTTCTCACTCCTACTAGTGAATGTAATGTAACACACACCCATACAATTCGCACCACCCCGTGATGTTTTTCTCACTCCTACTAGTGAATGTAATGTAACACACACCCATACAATGCGCACCACCCCGTGATGTTTTTCTCACTCCTACTAGTGAATGTAATGTAACACACACCCATACATTGCGTACCACCCCGTGATGTTTTTCTCGCTCCTACTAGTGAATGTAATGTAACACACACCCAAACAATGCGCACCACACCGTGATGTTTTTCTCACTGCTACTAGTGAATGTAATGTAACACACACCCATACAATGCGCACCACCCCGTGATGTTTTTCTCAATCCTACTAGTGAATGTAATGTAACACACACCCATACAATGCGCACCACCACGTGATGTTTTTCTCACTGCTACTAGTGAATGTAATGTAACACACACCCATACAATGCGCACCACCCCGTGATGTTTTTCTCACTCCTACTAGTGAATGTAATGTAACACACACCCATACAATGCGGACCACCACGTGATGTTTTTCTCACTGCTACTAGTGAATGTAATGTAACACACACCCATACAATGCGCCCCACCCCGTGATGTTTTTCTCACTCCTACTAGTGAATGTAATGTAACAAACACTGATACAATGCGCACCACCCCGTGATGTTTTTCTCACTCCTACTAGTGAATCTAATGTAACACACACCCATACAATGCGCACCACCCTGTGATGTTTTTCTCACTGCTACTAGTGAATATAATGTAACACACCCATACAATGCGCACCACCCCGTGATGTTTTTCTCACTCCTACTAGTGAATGTAATGTAACACACACCCATACAATGCGCACCACCCCGTGATGTTTTTCTCACTCCTACTAGTGAATCTAATGTAACACACACCCATACAATGCGCACCACCCCGTGATGTTTTTCTCACTCCTACTAGTGAATGTAATGTAACACACACCCATACATTGCTTACCACCCCGTGATGTTTTTCTCACTCCTACTAGTGAATGTAATGTAACACACACCCAAACAATGCGCACCACACCGTGATGTTTTTCTCACTGCTACTAGTGAATGTAATGTAACACACACCCATACAATGCGCACCACCCCGTGATGTTTTTCTCAATCCTACTAGTGAATGTAATGTAACGCACACCCATACAATGCGCACCACCACGTGATGTTTTTCTCACTGCTACTAGTGAATGTAATGTAACACACACCCATACAATGCGCACCACCCCGTGATGTTTTTCTCACTCCTACTAGTGAATGTAATGTAACACACACCCATACAATGCGGACCACCACGTGATGTTTTTCTCACTGCTACTAGTGAATGTAATGTAACACACACCCATACAATGCGCCCCACCCCGTGATGTTTTTCTCACTCCTACTAGTGAATATAATGTAACAAACACTGATACAATGCGCACCACCCCGTGAAGTTTTTCTCACTCCTACTAGTGAATCTAATGTAACACACACCCATACAATGCCCACCACACTGTGATGTTTTTCTCACTGCTACTAATGAATGTAATGTAACACACCCATACAATGCGCACCACCCCGTGATGTTTTTCTCACTCCTACTAGTGAATGTAATGTAACACACACCCATACAATGCGCACCACCCCGTGATGTTTTTCTCACTCCTACTAGTGAATCTAATGTAACACACACCCATACAATGCGCACCACCCCGTGATGTTTTTCTCACTCCTACTAGTGAATCTAATGTAACACACACCCATACAATGCGCACCACCCCGTGATGTTTTTCTCACTCCTACTAGTGAATCTAATGTAACACACACCCATACAATGCGCACCACCCCGTGATGTTTTTCTCACTCCTACTAGTGTATGCAATGTAACACACACCCATACAATGTGCACCACCCCGTGATGTTTTTCTCACTCCTACTAGTGAATGTAATGTAACACACACCCATACAATGCGCACCACCCCGTGATGTTTTTCTCACTCCTACTAGTGAATGTAATGTAACACACACCCATACAATGCGCACCACCCCGTGATGTTTTTCTCACTCCTACTAGTGAATGTAATGTAACACACACCCATACAATGCGCACCACCCCGTGATGTTTTTCTCACTCCTACTAGTGAATGTAATGTAACACACACCCATACAATGCGCACCACACCGTGATGTTTTTCTCACTCCTACTATTGAATGTAATGTAACACACACCAATACAATGCGCACCACCCCGTGATGTTTTTCTCACTCCTACTAGTGAATGTAATGTAACACACACCCATACAATGCGCACCACCCCGTGATGTTTTTCTCACTCCTACTAGTCAATGTAATGTAACGCACACCCATACAATGCGCACCACCCCGTGATGTTTTTCTCACTCCTACTAGTGAATGTAATGTAACACACACCCATACAATGCGCACCACCCCGTGATGTTTTTCTCACTCCTACTAGTGAATCAAATGTAACACACACCGATACAATTCGCACCACCCCGCGATGTTTTTCAGAAACCTATCCTACATTGCCAATGCATGTTCCCTGACCTCCCCATGCTGACCAGCCGCGGTGCTTTTCTCCATCCTACATTGCCAATCACTGCCTATCCTAATTCAGACCCTCCGGTTCACACCACCCCGTCATGTTTTTCTCACTCCTACTAGTGAATGTAATGTAACACACACCCATACAATACGCACCAACCCGTGATGTTTTTCTCACTCCTACTAGTGAATGTAATGTAACACACACCCATACAATGCGCACCGCCCCGTGATGTCTTTCTCACTCCTACTAGTGAATGTAATGTAACACACACCCATACAATGCGCACCACCCTGTGAGGTTTTTCTCACTCCTACTAGTGAATGTAATGTAACACACACCCATACAATGCGCACCACCCCGTGATGTTTTTCTCACTCCTACTAGTGAATGTAATGTAACACACACCCATACAATGCGAACCACCCCATGATGTTTTTCTCACTCCTACTATTTAATGTAATGTAACACACACCCATACAATGCGAACCACCCCTTGATGATTATCTCACTCCTACTAGTCAATGTAATGTAACACACACCCATACAATGCGCACCACCCCGTGATGTTTTTCTCACTCCTACTAGTGAATGTAATGTAACACACACCCATACAATGCGCACCTCCCCGTGATGTTTTTCTCACTCCTACTAGTGAATGTAATGTAACACACACCCATACAATGCGCACCAGCCCGTGATGTTTTTCTCACTCCTACTAGTGAATGTAATGTAACACACACCCATACAATGCGCACCACCTCGCGATATTTTTCAGAAACCTATCCTACATTGCCACAGCATGTTCCCTGACTTCCCCATGCTGACCACCCCGTGGTGCTTTTCTCCATCCTACATTGCCACTCACTGCCTATCCTAATTCAGACCCTCCGATTCACACCACCCCGTGATGTTTTTCTCACTCCTAGTAGTGAATGTAATGTAACACACACCCATACAATACGCACCACCCCGTGATGTTTGTCTCACTCCTACTAGTGAATGTAATGTAACACACACCCATACAATGCGCACCACCCCGTGATGTTTTTCTCACTCCTACTAGTGAATGTAATGTAACACACACCCATACAATGCGCACCACCCCATGATGTTTTTCTCACTCCTACTAATTAATGTAATGTAACACACACCCATACAATGCGCACCACCCCTTGATGATTTTCTCACTCCTACTAGTGAATGTAATGTAACACACACCGATACAATGCGCACCACCCCGTGATGTTTTTCTCACTCCTACTAGTGAATGTAATGTAACACACACCCATACAATGCGCACCTCCCAGTGATGTTTTTCTCACTCCTACTAGTGAATGTAATGTAACACACACCCATACAATGCGCACCACCCCGTGATGTTTTTCTCACTCCTACTAGAGAATGTAATGTAACACACACCCATACATTGCGCACCACCACGTGATGTTTTTCTCACTCCTACTAGAGAATGTAATGTAACACACACCCATACATTGCGCACCACCACGTGATGTTTTTCTCACTCCTACTAGTGAATCTAATGTAACACACACCCATACAATGCGCACCACCCCGTGATGTTTTTCTCACTCCTACTAGTGAATCTAATGTAACACACACCCATACAATGCGCACCACCCCGTGATGTTTTTCTCACTCCTACTAGTGAATGTACTGTAACACACACCCATACATTGCGTACCACCCCGTGATATTTTTCTCACTCCTACTAGTGAATGCAATGTAACACACACCCAAACAATGCCCACCACCCCGTGATGTTTTTCTCACTCCTACTAGTGAATGCAATGTAACACACACCCATACAATGCGCACCACCCCGTGATGTTTTTCTCACTCCTACTAGTGAATGCAATGTAACACACACCCATACAATGCGCACCACCCCGTGATGTTTTTCTCACTGCTACTAGTGAATGCAATGTAACACACACCCATACAATGCGCACCACCCCGTGATGTTTTTCTCACTGCTACTAGTGAATGTAATGTAACACACACCCATACAATGCGCACCACCCCGTGATGTTTTTCTCACTGCTACTAGTGAATGTAATGTAACACACACCCATACAATGCGCACCAACCCGTGATGTTTTTCTCACTCCTACTAGTGAATCTAATGTAACACACACCCATACAATGCGCACCACCCCGTGATGTTTTTCTCACTCCTACTAGTGAATCTAATGTAACACACACCCATACAATGCGCACCACCCCGTGATGTTTTTCTCACTCCTACTAGTGAATCTAATGTAACACACACCCATACAATGCGCACCACCCCGTGATGTTTTTCTCACTCCTACTAGTGAATGTAATGTAACACACACCCATACAATGCGCACCACCCCTTGATGTTTTTCTCACTCCTACTAGTGAATGTAATGTAACACACACCCATACAATGCGCACCACCCCGTGATGTTTTTCTCACTCCTACTAGTGAATCTGATGTAACACACACCGATACAATTCGCACCACCCCGCGATGTTTTTCAGAAACCTATCCTACATTGCCACTGCATGTTCCCTGACCTCCCCATGCTGACCACCCCCGGTGCTTTTCTCCATCCTACATTGCCAATCACTGCCTATCCTAATTCAGACCCTCCGGTTCACACCACCCCGTCATGTTTTTCTCACTCCTACTAGTGAATGTAATGTAACACAAACCCATACAATGCGCACGACCCCGTGATGTTTTTCTCACTCCTACTAGTGAATGTAATGTAACACACACCCATACAAAGCCCACCACCCCGTGATGTTTTTCTCACTCCTACTAGTGAATGTAATGTAACACACACCCATACAATGCGCACCTCCCCGTGATGTTTTTCTCACTCCTACTAGTGAATGTAATGTAACACACACCCCTACAATGCGCATCACCCCGCGATATTTTTCGGAAACCTATCCTACATTGCCACAGCATGTTCCCTGACTTCCCCATGCTGACCAGCCCGCGGTGATTTTCTCCATCCTACATTGCCACTCACTGCCTATCCTAATTCAGACCCTCCGATTCACACGACCCCGTGATGTTTTTCTCACTCCTAGTAGTGAATGTAATGTAACACACACCCATACAATGCGCACCACCCCGTGATGTTTTTCTCACTCCTACTAGTGAATGTACTGTAACACACACCCATACAATACGCACCAACCCGTGATGTTTTTCTCACTCCTACTCGTGAATGTAATGTAACACACACCCATACAATGCGCACCACCCCATGATGTTTTTCTCACTCCTACTAGTGAATGCAATGTAACACACACCCATACAATGCGCACCACCCCGTGAGGCTTTTCTCACTCCTACTAGTGAATGTAATGTAACACACACCCATACAATGCGCACCACCCCGTGATGTTTTTCTCACTCCTACTAGTGAATGTAATGTAACACACACCCATACAATGCGCACCACCCCGTGATGTTTTTCTCACTCCTACTAGTGAATGTAATGTAACACACACCCATACAATGCAGACCACCACGTGATGTTTTTCTCACTGCTACTAGTGAATGTAATGTAACACACACCCATACAATGCGCCCCACCCCGTGATGTTTTTCTCACTCCTACTAGTGAATGTAATGTAACAAACACTGATAAAATGCGCACCACCCCGTGATGTTTTTCTCACTCCTACTAGTGAATCTAATGTAACACACACCCATACAATGCGCACCACCCTGTGATGTTTTTCTCACTGCTACTAGTGAATGTAATGTAACACACCCATACAATACGCACCACCCCGTGATGTTTTTCTCACTCCTACTAGTGAATGTAATGTAACACACACCCATACAATGCGCACCACCCCGTGATGTTTTTCTCACTCCTACTAGTGAATCTAATGTAACACACACCCATACAATGCGCACCACCCCGTGATGTTTTTCTCACTCCTACTAGTGAATGTAATGTAACACACACCCATACATTGCTTACCACCCCGTGATGTTTTTCTCACTCCTACTAGTGAATGTAATGTAACACACACCCAAACAATGCGCACCACACCGTGATGTTTTTCTCACTGCTACTAGTGAATGTAATGTAACACACACCCATACAATGCGCACCACGCCGTGATGTTTTTCTCAATCCTACTAGTGAATGTAATGTAACACACACCCATACAATGCGCACCACCACGTGATGTTTTTCTCACTGCTACTAGTGAATGTAATGTAACACACACCCATACAATGCGCACCACCCCGTGATGTTTTTCTCACTCCTACTAGTGAATGTAATGTAACACACACCCATACAATGCGGACCACCACGTGATGTTTTTCTCACTGCTACTAGTGAATGTAATGTAACACACACCCATACAATGCGCCCCACCCCGTGATGTTTTTCTCACTCCTACTAGTGAATGTAATGTAACAAACACTGATACAATGCGCACCACCCCGTGATGTTTTTCTCACTCCTACTAGTGAATCTAATGTAACACACACCCATACAATGCGCACCACCCTGTGATGTTTTTCTCACTGCTACTAGTGAATGTAATGTAACACACCCATACAATGCGCACCACCCCGTGATGTTTTTCTCACTCCTACTAGTGAATGTAATGTAACACACACCCATACAATGCGCACCACCCCGTGATGTTTTTCTCACTCCTACTAGTGAATCTAATGTAACACACACCCATACAATGCGCACCACCCCGTGATGTTTTTCTCATTCCTACTAGTGAATGTAATGTAACACACACCCATACAATGCGCACCACCCCGTGTTTTTTTCTCACTCCTACTAGTGAATCTAGTGTAACACACACCCATACAATGCGCACCACCCCGTGATGTTTTTCTCACTCCTACTAGTGTATGCAATGTAACACACACCCATACAATGCGCACCACCCCGTGATGTTTTTCTCACTCCTACTAGTGAATGTAATGTAACACACACCCATACAATGCGCACCACCCCGTGATGTTTTTCTCACTCCTACTAGTGAATGTAATGTAACACACACCCATACAATGCGCACCACCCCGTGATGTTTTTCTCACTCCTACTAGTGAATGTAATGTAACACACACCCATACAATGCGCACCACCCCGTGATGTTTTTCTCACTCCTACTAGTGAATGTAATGTAACACACACCCATACAATGCGCACCACACCGTGATGTTTTTCTCACTCCTACTAGTGAATGTAATGTAACACACACCAATACAATGCGCACCACCCCGTGATGTTTTTCTCACTCCTACTAGTGAATGTAAGGTAACACACACCCATACAATGCGCACCACCCCGTGATGTTTTTCTCACTCCTACTAGTGAATGTAATGTAACGCACACCCATACAATGCGCACCACCCCGTGATGTTTTTCTCACTCCTACTAGTGAATGTAATGTAACACACACCCATACAATGCGCACCACCCCGTGATGTTTTTCTCACTCCTACTAGTGAATGTAATGTAACACACACCGATACAATTCGCACCACCCCGCGATGTTTTTCAGAAACCTATCCTACATTGCCACTGCATGTTCCCTGACCTCCCCATGCTGACCACCCGCGGTGCTTTTCTCCATCCTACATTGCCAATCACTGCCTATCCTAATTCAGACCCTACGGTTCACACCACCCCGTCATGTTTTTCTCACTCCTACTAGTGAATGTAATGTAACACAACCCATACAATGCGCACCACACCGTGATGTTTTTCTCACTCCTACTAGTGAATGTAATGTAACACACACCCATACAATGCCCACCACCCCGTGATGTTTTTCTCACTCCTACTAGTGAATGTAATGTAACACACACCCATACAATGCGCACCTCCCCGTGATGTTTTTGTCACTCCTACTAGTGAATGTAATGTAACACACACCCCTACAATTCGCACCACCCCGCGATGTTTTTCAGAAACCTATCCTACATTGCCACAGCATGTTCCCTGACTTCCCATGCTGACCACCCCGCGGTGCTTTTCTCCATCCTACATTGCCACTCACTGCCTATCCTAATTCAGACCCTCCGATTCACACCACCCCGTGATGATTTTCTCACTCCTAGTAGTGAATGTAATGTAACACACACCCATACAATGCGCACCACCCAGTGATGTTTTTCTCACTCCTACTAGTGAACGTACTGTAACACACACCCATACAATACGCACCAACCCGTGATGTTTTTCTCACTCCTACTAGTGAATGTAATGTAACACACACCCATACAATGCGCACCGCCCCGTGATGTCTTTCTCACTCCTACTAGTGAATGTAATGTAACACACACCCATACAATGCGCACCACCCTGTGAGGTTTTTCTCACTCCTACTAGTGAATGTAATGTAACACACACCCATACAATGCGCACCACCCCGTGATGTTTTTCTCACTCCTACTAGTGAATGTAATGTAACACACACCCATACAATGCGCACCACCCCATGATGTTTTTCTCACTCCTACTATTTAATGTAATGTAACACACACCCATACAATGCGAACCACCCCTTGATGATTTTCTCACTCCTACTAGTGAATGTAATGTAACACACACCCATACAATGCGCACCACCCCGTGATGTTTTTCTCACTCCTACTAGTGAATGTAATGTATCACACACCCATACAATGCGCACCTCCCCGTGATGTTTTTCTCACTCCTACTAGTGAATGTAATGTAACACACACCCATACAATGCGCACCAGCCCGTGATGTTTTTCTCACTCCTACTAGTGAATGTAATGTAACACACACCCATACAATGCGCACCACCTCGCGATATTTTTCAGAAACCTATCCTACATTGTCACAGCATGTTCCCTGACTTCCCCATGCTGACCACCCCGTGGTGCTTTTCTCCATCCTACATTGCCACTCACTGCCTATCCTAATTCAGACCCTCCGATTCACACCACCCCGTGATGTTTTTCTCACTCCTAGTAGTGAATGTAATGTAACACACACCCATACAATGCGCACCACCCCTTGATGTTTTTCTCACTCCTACTAGTGAATGTACTGTAACACACACCCATACAATACGCACCACCCTGTGATGTTTTTCTCACTCCTACTAGTGAATGTAATGTAACACACACCCATACAATGCGCACCACCCCCTGATGTTTTTCTCACTCCTACTAGTGAATGTAATGTAACACACACCCATACAATGCGCACCACCCCGAGATGTTTTTCTCACTCCTACTAGTGAATGTAATGTAACACACACCCATACAATGCGCACCACCCCGTGATGTTTTTCTCACTCCTACTAGTGAATGTAATGTAACACACACCCATACAATGCGCACCCCCCCGTGATGTTTTTCTCACTCCTACTAGTGAATGTAATGTAACACACACCCATACAATGCGCACCACCCCGTAATGTTTTTCTCACTCCTACTAGTGAATGTAATGTAACACACTCCCATACAATGCGCACCACCCCGTGATGTTTTTCTCACTCCTACTAGTGAATGTAATGTAACACACACCCATACAATGCGCACCACTCCGTGATGTTTTTCTCTCTCCTACTAGAGAATGTAATGTAACACACACCCATACATTGCGCACCACCACGTGATGTTTTTCTCACTCCTACTAGTGAATGTAATGTAACACACACCCATACAATGCGCACCACCCCGTGATGTTTTTCTCACTCCTACTAGTGAATGTAATGTAACACACACCCATACAATGCGCACCACCCCGTGATGTTTTTCTCACTCCTACTAGTGAATGTACTGTAACACACACCCATACATTGCGTACCACCCCGTGATGTTTTTCTCACTCCTACTAGTGAATCTAATGTAACACACACCCAAACAATGCGCACCACCCCGTGATGTTTTTCTCACTGCTACTAGTGAATGTAATGTAACACACACCCATACAATGCGCACCACCCCGTGATGTTTTTCTCACTCCTACTAGTGAATGCAATGTAACACACACCCATAAAATGCGCACCACCACGTGATGTTTTTCTCACTGCTACTAGTGAATGTAATGTAACACACACCCATACAATGCGCACCACCCCGTATTGTTTTTCTCACTGCTACTAGTGAATGTAATGTAACACACACCCATACAATGCGCACCACCCCGTGATGTTTTTCTCACTCCTACTAGTGAATGTAATGTAACACACACCCATACAATGCGCACCACCCCGTGATGTTTTTCTCACTCCTACTAGTGAATCTAATGTAACACACACCCATACAATGCGCACCACCCAGTGATGTTTTTCTCACTCCTACTAGTGAATCTAATGTAACACACACCCATTCAATGCGCACCACCCCGTGATGTTTTTCTCACTCCTACTAGTGAATGTAATGTAACACACACCCATACAATGCGCACCACCCCGTGATGTTTTTCTCACTCCTACTTGTGAATGTAATGTAACACACACCCATACAATGCGCACCACCCCGTGATGTTTTTCTCACTCCTACTAGTGAATGTAATGTAACACACACTCATACAATGCGCACCACCCCGTGATGTTTTTCTCACTCCTACTAGTGAATCTAATGTAACACACACCGATACAATTCGCACCACCCCGCGATGTTTTTCAGAAACCTATCCTACATTGCCACTGCATGTTCCCTGACCTCCCCATGCTGACCACCCCCGGTGCTTTTCTCCATCCTATATTGCCAATCACTGCCTATCCTAATTCAGACCCTCCGGTTCACACCACCCCGTCATGTTTTTCTCACTCCTACTAGTGAATGTAATGTAACACAAACCATACAATGCGCACGACCCCGTGATGTTTTTCTCACTCCTACTAGTGAATGTAATGTAACACACACCCATACAATGCGCACCTCCCCGTGATGTTTTTCTCACTCCTACTAGTGAATGTAATGTAACACACACCCATACAATGCGCACCACCCCGTGATGTTTTTCTCACTCCTACTAGTGAATGTAATGTAACACACACCCCTACAATGCGCATCACCCCGCGATATTTTTCGGAAATCTATCCTACATTGCCACAGCATGTTCCCTGACTTCCCCATGCTGACCACCCCGCGGTTCTTTTCTCCATCCTACATTGACACTCACTGCCTATCCTAATTCAGACACTCCGATTCACACCACCCCGTGATGTTTTTCTCACTCCTAGTAGTGAATGTAATGTAACACACACCCATACAATACGCACCAACCCGTGATGTTTTTCTCACTCCTACTCGTGAATGTAATGTAACACACACCCATACAATGCGCACCACCCCATGATGTTTTTCTCACTCCTACTAGTGAATGTAATGTAACACACACCCATACAATGCGCACCACCCCGTGAGGCTTTTCTCACTCCTACTAGTGAATGTAATGTAACACACACCCATACAATGCGCACCACCCCGTGATGTTTTTCTCACTCCTACTAGTGAATGTAATGTAACACACACCCATACAATACGCACCAACCCGTGATGTTTTTCTCACTCCTACTCGTGAATGTAATGTAACACACACCCATACAATGCGCACCACCCCGTGATGTTTTTCTCACTCCTACTCGTGAATGTAATGTAACACACACCCATACAATGCGCACCACCCCGTGTTTTTTTCTCACTCCTACTAGTGAATCTAGTGTAACACACACCCATACAATGCGCACCACCCCGTGATGTTTTTCTCACTCCTACTAGTGAATGTAATGTAACACACACCCATACAATGCGCACCACCCCGTGATGTTTTTCTCACTACTACTAGTGAATGTAATGTAACACACACCCATACAATGCGCACCACCCCGTGATGTTTTTCTCACTCCTACTCGTGAATGTAATGTAACACACACCCATACAATGCGCACCACCCCGTGTTTTTTTCTCACTCCTACTAGTGAATCTAATGTAACACACACCCATACAATGCGCACCACCCCGTGATGTTTTTCTCACTCCTACTAGTGAATGTAATGTAACACACACCCATACAATGCGCACCAACCCGTGATGTTTTTCTCACTCCTACTAGTGAATGTAATGTAACACACACCCATACAATGCGCACCACCCCGTGATGTTTTTCTCACTCCTACTAGTGAATGTAATGTAACACACACCCATACAATGCGCACCAACCCGTGATGTTTTTCTCACTCCTACTAGTGAATGTAATGTAACACACACCCATACAATGCGCACCACCCCGTGATGTTTTTCTCACTCCTACTAGTGAATGTAATGTAACACACAGCCATACAATGCGCACCACCCCGTGATGTTTTTCTCACTCCTACTAGTGAATGTAATGTAACACACACCCATTCATTGCTTACCACCCCGTGATGTTTTTCTCACTGCTACTAGTGAATGTAATGTAACACACACCCATACAATGCGCACCAACCCGTGATGTTTTTCTCACTCCTACTAGTGAATGTAATGTAACACACACCCATACAATGCGCACCACCCCGTGATGTTTTTCTCACTCCTACTAGTGAATGTAATGTAACACACACCCATACAATGCGCACCACCCCGTGATGTTTTTCTCACTCCTACTAGTGAATGTAATGTAACACACACCCATACAATGCGCACCAACCCGTGATGTTTTTCTCACTCCTACTAGTGAATGTAATGTAACACACACCCATACAATGCGCACCACCACGTGATGTTTTTCTCACTGCTACTAGTGAATGTAATGTAACACACACCCATACAATGCGCACCACCCCGTGATGTTTTTCTCACTCCTACTAGTGAATGTAATGTAACACACACCCATACAATGCGGACCACCACGTGATGTTTTTCTCACTGCTACTAGTGAATGTAATGTAACACACACCCATACAATGCGCCCCACCCCGTGATGTTTTTCTCACTCCTACTAGTGAATGTAATGTAACAAACACTGATACAATGCGCACCACCCCGTGATGTTTTTCTCACTCCTACTAGTGAATCTAATGTAACACACACCCATACAATGCGCACCACCCCGTGATGTTTTTCTCACTCCTACTAGTGAATCTAATGTAACACACACCCATACAATGCGCACCACCCCGTGATGTTTTTCTCACTCCTACTAGTGAATGTAATGTAACACACACCCATACAATGCGCACCACCCCGTGATGTTTTTCTCACTCCTACTAGTGAATGTAATGTAACACACACCCATACAATGCGCACCACCCCGTGATGTTTTTCTCACTCCTACTAGTGAATGTAATGTAACACACACCCATACAATGCGCACCACCCCGTGATGTTTTTCTCACTCCTACTAGTGAATCTAGTGTAACACACACCCATACAATGCGCACCACCCCGTGATGTTTTTCTCACTCCTACTAGTGAATGTAATGTAACACACACCCATACAATGCGCACCACACCGTGATGTTTTTCTCACTCCTACTAGTGAATGTAATGTAACACACACCAATACAATGCGCACCACCCCGTGATGTTTTTCTCACTCCTACTAGTGAATGTAATGTAACACACACCCATACAATGCGCACCACCCCGTGATGTTTTTCTCACTCCTACTAGTGAATGTAATGTAACGCACACCCATACAATGCGCACCACCCCGTGATGTTTTTCTCACTCCTACTAGTGAATGTAATGTAACACACACCCATACAATGCGCACCACCCCGTGATGTTTTTCTCACTCCTACTAGTGAATCAAATGTAACACACACCGATACAATTCGCACCACCCCGCGATGTTTTTCAGAAACCTATCCTACATTGCCACTGCATGTTCCCTGACCTCCCCATGCTGACCACCCGCGGTGCTTTTCTCCATCCTACATTGCCAATCACTGCCTATCCTAATTCAGACCCTCCGGTTCACACCACCCCGTCATGTTTTTCTCACTCCTACTAGTGAATGTAATGTAACACAAATCCATACAATGCGCACCACACCGTGATGTTTTTCTCACTCCTACTAGTGAATGTAATGTAACACACACCCATACAATGCCCACCACCCCGTGATGTTTTTCTCACTCCTACTAGTGAATGTAATGTAACACACACCCATACAATGCGCACCTCCCCGTGATGTTTTTCTCACTCCTACTAGTGAATGTAATGTAACACACACCCCTACAATTCGCACCACCCCGCGATGTTTTTCAGAAACCTATCCTACATTGCCACAGCATGTTCCCTGACTTCCCCATGCTGACCACCCCGCGGTGCTTTTCTCCATCCTACATTGCCACTCACTGCCTATCCTAATTCAGACCCTCCGATTCACACCACCCCGTGATGATTTTCTCACTCCTAGTAGTGAATGTAATGTAACACACACCCATACAATACGCACCAACCCGTGATGTTTTTCTCACTCCTACTAGTGAATGTAATGTAACACACACCCATACAATGCGCACCGCCCCGTGATGTCTTTCTCACTCCTACTAGTGAATGTAATGTAACACACACCCATACAATGCACACCACCCTGTGAGGTTTTTCTCACTCCTACTAGTGAATGTAATGTAACACACACACATACAATGCGCACCACCCCGTGATGTTTTTCTCACTCCTACTAGTGAATGTAATGTAACACACACCCATACAATGCGCACCACCCCATGATGTTTTTCTCACTCCTACTATTTAATGTATGTAACACACACCCATACAATGCGAACCACCCCTTGATGATTTTCTCACTACTACTAGTGAATGTAATGTAACACACACCCATACAATGCGCACCACCCCGTGATGTTTTTCTCACTCCTACTAGTGAATGTAATGTAACACACACCCATACAATGCGCACCTCCCCGTGATGTTTTTCTCACTCCTACTAGTGAATGTAATGTAACACACACCCATACAATGCGCACCAACCCGTGATGTTTTTCTCACTCCTACTAGTGAATGTAATGTAACACACACCCATACAATGCGCACCACCTCGCGATATTTTTCAGAAACCTATCCTACATTGCCACAGCATGTTCCCTGACTTCCCCATGCTGACCACCCCGTGGTGCTTTTCTCCATCCTACATTTCCACTCACTGCCTATCCTAATTCAGACCCTCCGATTCACACCACCCCGTGATGTTTTTCTCACTCCTAGTAGTGAATGTAATGTAACACACACCCATACAATGCGCACCACCCCTTGATGTTTTTCTCACTCCTACTAGTGAATGTACTGTAACACACACCCATACAATACGCACCACCCCGTGATGTTTGTCTCACTCCTACTAGTGAATGTAATGTAACACACACCCATACAATGCGCACCACACCGTGATGTTTTTCTCACTCCTGCTAGTGAATGTAATGTAACACACACCCATACAATGCGCACCACCCCGTGATGTTTTTCTCACTCCTACTAGTGAATGTAATGTAACACACAGCCATACAATGCGCACCACCCCGTGATGTTTTTCTCACTCCTAGTAGTGAATGTAATGTAACACACACCCATTCATTGCTTACCACCCCGTGATGTTTTTCTCACTCCTACTAGTGAATGTAATGTAACACACACCCAAACAATGCGCACCACACCGTGATGTTTTTCTCACTCCTACTAGTGAATGTAATGTAACACACACCCATACAATGCGCACCACCCCGTGATGTTTTTCTCACTCCTACTAGTGAATGTAATGTAACACACACCCATACAATGCGCACCACCTCGCGATATTTTTCAGAAACCTATCCTACATTGCCACAGCATGTTCCCTGACTTCCCCATGCTGACCACCCCGTGGTGCTTTTCTCCATCCTACATTGCCACTCACTGCCTATCCTAATTCAGACCCTCCGATTCACACCACCCCGTGATGTTTTTCTCACTCCTACTAGTGAATGTAATGTAACACACACCCATACAATGCGCACCACCCCGTGAATTTTTTCTCACTCCTACTAGTGAATGTAATGTAACACACACCCATACAATGCGCACCAGCCCGTGATGTTTTTCTCACTCCTACTTGTGAATCTAATGTAACACACACCCATACAATGCGCACCACCCCGTGATGATTTTCTCACTCCTACTACTGAATGTAATGTAACACACACCCATACAATGCGCACCACCCCGTGATGTTTTTCTCACTCCTACTAGTGAATGCAATGTAACACACACCCATACAATGCGCACCACCCCGTGATATTTTTCTCACTCCTAGTAGTGAATGTAATGTAACACACACCCATACAATGCGCACCTCCCCGTGATGTTTTTCTCACTCCTACTAGTGAATGTAATGTAACACACACCCATACAATGCGCACCAGCCCGTGATGTTTTTCTCACTCCTACTAGTGAATGTAATGTAACACACACCCATACAATGCGCACCACCTCGCGATATTTTTCAGAAACCTATCCTACATTGCCACAGCATGTTCCCTGACTTCCCCATGCTGACCACCCCGTGGTGCTTTTCTCCATCCTACATTTCCACTCACTGCCTATCCTAATTCAGACCCTCCGATTCACACCACCCCGTGATGTTTTTCTCACTCCTAGTAGTGAATGTAATGTAACACACACCCATACAATGCGCACCACCCCTTGATGTTTTTCTCACTCCTACTAGTGAATGTACTGTAACACACACCCATACAATACGCACCACCCCGTGATGTTTGTCTCACTCCTACTAGTGAATGTAATGTAACACACACCCATACAATGCGCACCACCCCGTGATGTTTTTCTCACTCCTGCTAGTGAATGTAATGTAACACACACCCATACAATGCGCACCACCCCGTGATGTTTTTCTCACTCCTACTAGTGAATGTAATGTAACACACAGCCATACAATGCGCACCACCCCGTGATGTTTTTCTCACTCCTAGTAGTGAATGTAATGTAACACACACCCATTCATTGCTTACCACCCCGTGATGTTTTTCTCACTCCTACTAGTGAATGTAATGTAACACACACCCAAACAATGCGCACCACACCGTGATGTTTTTCTCACTGCTACTAGTGAATGTAATGTAACACACCCCCATACAATGCGCACCACCCCGTGATGTTTTTCTCAATCCTACTAGTGAATGTAATGTAACAAACACCCATACAATGCGCAACACCACGTGATGTTTTTCTCACTGCTACTAGTGAATGTAATGTAACACACACCCATACAATGCACACCACCCCGTGATGTTTTTCTCACTCCTACTAGTGAATGTAATGTAACACACACCCATACAATGCGGACCACCACGTGATGTTTTTCTCACTGCTACTAGTGAATGTAATGTAACACACACCCATACAATGCGCACCACCCCTTGATGATTTTCTCACTCCTACTAGTGAATGTAATGTAACACACACCCATACAATGCGCACCACCCCGTGATGTTTTTCTCACTCCTACTAGTGAATGTAATGTAACACACACCCATACAATGCGCACCACCTCGCGATATTTTTCAGAAACCTATCCTACATTGCCACAGCATGTTCCCTGACTTCCCCATGCTGACCACCCCGTGGTGCTTTTCTCCATCCTACATTGCCACTCACTGCCTATCCTAATTCAGACCCTCCGATTCACACCACCCCGTGATGTTTTTCTCACTCCTACTAGTGAATGTAATGTAACACACACCCATACAATGCGCACCACCCCGTGAATTTTTTCTCACTCCTACTAGTGAATGTAATGTAACACACACCCATACAATGCGCACCAGCCCGTGATGTTTTTCTCACTCCTACTTGTGAATCTAATGTAACACACACCCATACAATGCGCACCACCCCGTGATGATTTTCTCACTCCTACTACTGAATGTAATGTAACACACACCCATACAATGCGCACCACCCCGTGATGTTTTTCTCACTCCTACTAGTGAATGCAATGTAACACACACCCATACAATGCGCACCACCCCGTGATGTTTTTCTCACTCCTAGTAGTGAATGTAATGTAACACACACCCATACAATGTGCACCACCCCGTGATGTTTTTCTCACTCCTACTAGTGAATGTAATGTAACACACACCCATACAATGCGCACCACCCCGTGATGTTTTTCTCACTCCTACTAGTGAATGTAATGTAAAACACACCCATACAATGCGCACCACCCCGTGATGTTTTTCTCACTCCTACTAGTGAATGTAATGTAACACACACCCATACAATGCGCACCACCCCGTGGTGTTTTTCTCACTCCTACTAGTGAATGTAATGTAACACACACCCATACAATGCGCACCACCCCGTGATGTTTTTCTCACTCCTACTAGTGAATGTAATGTAACACACACCCATACAATGCGCACCACCCCGTGAATTTTTTCTCACTCCTACTAGTGAATGTAATGTAACACACACCCATACAATGCGCACCACCACTTGATGTTTTTCTCACTCCTACTAGTGAATGTAATGTAACACACACCCATACAATGCGCACAACCCCGTGATGTTTTTCTCACTCCTACTAGTGAATGTAATGTAACACACACCCATACAATGCGCACCACCCCGTGATGTTTTTCTCACTCCTACTAGTGAATGTAATGTAACACACACCCATACAATGCGCACCACCCCGTGATGTTTTTCTCACTCCTACTAGTGAATCTAATGTAACAAACACCCATACAATGCGCACCACCCCGTGATATTTTTCTCACTGCTACTAGTGAATGTAATGTAACACACACCCATACAATGCGCACCACCCCGTGATGTTTTTCTCACTCCTACTAGTGAATGTAATGTAACACACACCAATACAATTCGCACCACCCCGTGATGATTTTCTCACTCCCACTAGTGAATGTAATGTAACAAACACCCATACAATGCGCACCACCCCGTGATGTTTTTCTCACTCCTACTAGTGAATGTAATGTAACACACACCCATACAATGCGCACCACCCCGTGAATTTTTTCTCACTCCTACTAGTGAATGTAATGTAACACACACCCATACAATGCGCACCAGCCCGTGATGTTTTTCTCACTCCTACTTGTGAATCTAATGTAACACACACCCATACAATGCGCACCACCCCGTGATGATTTTCTCACTCCTACTAGTGAATGTATTGTAACACACACCCATACAATGCGCACCACCCCGTGATGTTTTTCTCACTCCTACTAGTGAATGCAATGTAACACACACCCATACAATGCGCACCACCCCGTGATGTTTTTCTCACTCCTACTAGTGAATGTAATGTAACACACACCCATACAATGTGCACCACCCCGTGATGTTTTTCTCACTCCTACTAGTGAATGTAATGTAACACACACTCATACAATGCGCACCACCCCGTGATGTTTTTCTCACTCCTGCTAGTGAATGTAATGTAACACACACCCATAAAATGCGCACCACCCCGTGATGTTTTTCTCACTCCTACTAGTGAATGTAATGTAACACACACCCATACAATGCGCACCACCCCGTGATGTTCTTCTCACTCCTACTAGTGAATGTAATGTAACACACACCCATACAATGCGCACAACCCCGTGATGATTTTCTCACTCCTACTAGTGAAAATAATGTAACAAACACCCATACAATGCGCACCACCCCGTGATGATTTTCTCACTCCTATTAGTGAATCTAATGTAACACACAGCCATACAATGCGCACCACCCCGTGATGTTTTTCTCACTCCTACTAGTGAATGTAATGTAACACACAGCCATACAATGCGCACCAGCCCGTGATGTTTTTCTCACTCCTACTAGTGAATGTAATGTAACACACACCCATACAATGCGCACCACCCCGTGATGTTTTTCTCACTCCTACTAGTGAATGTAATGTAACACACACCCATACAATGCGCACCACCCCGTGATGATTTTCTCACTCCTACTAGTGAATCTAATGTAACAAACACCCATACAATGCGCACCACCCCGTGATGTTTTTCTCACTCCTAGTAGTGAATGTAATGTAACACACACCCATACAATGCGCACCACCCCGTGATGTTTTTCTCACTCCTACTAGTGAATGTAATGTAACACACACCCATACAATGCGCACCACCCCGTGAATTTTTCTCACTCCTACTAGTGAATGTAATGTAACACACACCCATACAATGCGCACCACCCCGTGATGTTTTTCTCACTCCTACTAGTGAATGTAATGTAACACACACCCATACAATGCGCACCACCCCGTGATGTTTTTCTCACTCCTACTAGTGAATCTAATGTAACAAACACCCATACAATGCGCACAACCCCGTGATGTTTTTCTCACTGCTACTAGTGAATGTAATGTAACACACACCCATACAATGCGCACCACCACGTGATGTTTTTCTCACTCCTACTATTGAATGTAATGTAACAAACACCCATACAATGCGCACCACCCCGTGATGTTTTTCTCACTCCTACTAGTGAATGTAATGTAACACACACCCATACAATGCGCCCCACCCCGTGATGTTTTTCTCACTGCTACTAGTGAATGTCATGTAACACACACCCATACAATGCGCACCACCCCGTGATGTTTTTCTCACTCCTACTAGTGAATGTAATGTAACACACACCCATACAATGCGCACCACCCCGTGATGTTTTTCTCACTCCTACTAGTGAATGTAATGTAACACACACCCATACAATGCGCACCACCCCGTGATGTTTTTCTCACTCCTACTAGTGAATGTAATGTAACACACACCCATACAATGCGCACCACCGCGTGATGTTTTTCTCACTCCTACTAGTGAATCTAATGTAACAAACACCCATACAATGCGCACCACCCCGTGATGTTTTTCTCACTGCTACTAGTGAATGTAATGTAACACACACCCATACAATGCGCACCACCCCGTGATGTTTTTCTCACTCCTACTAGTGAATGTAATGTAACACACACCCATACAATGCGCACCACCCCGTGATGATTTTCTCACTCCCACTAGTGAATGTAATGTAACAAACACCCATACAATGCGCACCACCCCGTGATGTTTTTCTCACTCCTACTAGTGAATGTAATGTAACACACACCCATACAATGCGCACCACCCCGTGAATTTTTTCTCACTCCTACTAGTGAATGTAATGTAACACACACCCATACAATGCGCACCAGCCCGTGATGTTTTTCTCACTCCTACTTGTGAATCTAATGTAACACACACCCATACAATGCGCACCACCCCGTGATGATTTTCTCACTCCTACTAGTGAATGTAATGTAACACACACCCATACAATGCGCACCACCCCGTGATGTTTTTCTCACTCCTACTAGTGAATGCAATGTAACACACACCCATACAATGCGCACCACCCCGTGATGTTTTTCTCACTCCTACTAGTGAATGTAATGTAACACACACCCATACAATGTGCACCACCCCGTGATGTTTTTCTCACTCCTACTAGTGAATGTAATGTAACACACACCCATACAATGCGCACCACCCCGTGATGTTTTTCTCACTCCTATTTGTGAATGTAATGTAATACACACCCATAGAATGCGCACCACCCCGTGATGTTTTTCTCACTCCTACTAGTGAATGTAATGTAACACACACCCATACAATGCGCACCACCCCGTGATGTTTTTCTCACTCCTACTAGTGAATGTAATGTAACACACACCCATACAATGCGCACCACCCCGTGATGTTTTTCTCACTCCTACTAGTGAATGTAATGTAACACACACCCATACAATGCGCACCACCCCGTGATGTTTTTCTCACTCCTACTAGTGAATGTAATGTAAAACACACCCATACAATGCGCACCACCCCGTGATGTTTTTCTCACTCCTACTAGTGAATGTAATGTAACACACACCCATACAATGCGCACCACCCCGTGATGTTTTTCTCACTCCTACTAGTGAATGTAATGTAACACACACCCATACAATGCGCACCACCCCGTGATGTTTTTCTCACTCCTACTAGTGAATGTAATGTAACACACACCCAAACAATGCGCACCACCCCGTGAATTTTTTCTCACTCCTACTAGTGAATGTAATGTAACACACACCCATACAATGCGCACCACCCCGTGATGTTTTTCTCACTCCTACTAGTGAATGTAATGTAACACACACCCATACAATGCGCACCACCCCGTGATGTTTTTCTCACTCCTACTAGTGAATGTAATGTAACACACACCCATACAATGGGCACCACCCCGTGATGTTTTTCTCACTCCTACTAGTGAATCTAATGTAACAAACACCCATACAATGCGCACCACCCCGTGATGTTTTTCTCACTGCTACTAGTGAATGTAATGTAACACACACCCATACAATGTGCACCACCCCGTGATGTTTTTCTCACTCCTACTAGTGAATGTAATGTAACACACACCCATACAATGCGCACCACCCCGTGAATTTTTTCTCACTCCTACTAGTGAATGTAATGTAACACACACCCATACAATGCGCACCACCCCGTGATGTTTTTCTCACTCCTACTAGTGAATCTAATGTAACAAACACCCATACAATGCGCACCACCCCGTGATGTTTTTCTCACTCCTACTACTGAATGTAATGTAACACACACCCATACAATGCGCACCACCCCATGATGTTTTTCTCACTCCTACTAGTGAATGTAATGTAACACACACCCATACAATGCGCACCACCCCGTGATGTTTTTCTCACTCCTACTAGTGAATCTAATGTAACAAACACCCATACAATGCGCACCACCCCGTGATGTTTTTCTCACTCCTAGTAGTGAATGTAATGTAACACACACCCATACAATGCGCACCACCCCGTGATGTTTTTCTCACTCCTACTAGTGAATGTAATGTAACACACACCCATACAATGCGCACCACCCCGTGATGTTTTTCACACTCCTACTAGTGAATGTAATGTAACACACACCCATACAATGCGCACCACCACGTGCTGTTTTTCTCACTCCTACTAGTGAATGTAATGTAACACACAGCCATACAATGCGCACCAGCCCGTGATGTTTTTCTCACTCCTACTAGTGAATGTAATGTAACACACACCCATACAATGCGCACCACCCCGTGATGTTTTTCTCACTCCTACTAGTGAATGTAATGTAACACACACCCATACAATGCGCACCACCCCGTGATGATTTTCTCACTCCTACTAGTGAATCTAATGTAACAAACACCCATACAATGCGCACCACCCCGTGATGTTTTTCTCACTCCTACTAGTGAATGTAATGTAACACACACCCATACAATGCACACCACCCCGTGATGTTTTTCTCACTCCTACTAGTGAATCTAATGTAACAAACACCCATACAATGCGCACCACCCCGTGATGTTTTTCTCACTCCTGGTAGTGAATGTAATGTAACACACACCCATACAATGCGCACCACCCCGTGATGTTTTTCTCACTCCTACTAGTGAATGTAATGTAACACACACACATACAATGCGCACCACCCCGTGAATTTTTTCTCACTCCTACTAGTGAATGTAATGTAACACACACCCATACAATGCGCACCACCCCGTGATGTTTTTCTCACTCCTACTAGTGAATGTAATGTAACACACACCCATACAATGCGCACCACCCCGTGATGTTTTTCTCACTCCTACTAGTGAATCTAATGTAACAAACACCCATACAATGCGCACCACCCCGTGATGTTTTTCTCACTGCTACTAGTGAATGTAATGTAACACACACCCATACAATGCGCACCACCACGTGATGTTTTTCTCACTCCTACTATTGAATGTAATGTAACAAACACCCATACAATGCGCACCACCCCGTGATGTTTTTCTCACTCCTACTAGTGAATGTAATGTAACACACACCCATACAATGCGCCCCACCCCGTGATGTTTTTCTCACTGCTACTAGTGAATGTCATGTAACACACACCCATACAATGCGCACCACCCCGTGATGTTTTTCTCACTCCTACTAGTGAATGTAATGTAACACACACCCATACAATGCGCACCACCCCGTGATGTTTTTCTCACTCCTAATAGTGAATGTAATGTAACACACACCCATACAATGCGCACCACCCCGTGATGTTTTTCTCACTCCTACTAGTGAATGTAATGTAACACACACCCATACAATGCGCACCACCGCGTGATGTTTTTCTCACTCCTACTAGTGAATCTAATGTAACACACACCCATACAATGCGCACCACCCCGTGATGTTTTTCTCACTGCTACTAGTGAATGTCATGTAACACACACCCATACAATGCGCACCACCCCGTGATGTTTTTCTCACTCCTACTAGTGAATGTAATGTAACACACACCCATACAATGCGCACCACCCCGTGATGTTTTTCTCACTCCTAATAGTGAATGTAATGTAACACACACCCATACAATGCGCACCACCCCGTGATGTTTTTCTCACTGCTACTAGTGAATGTAATGTAACACACACCCATACAATGCGCACCACCCCGTGATGTTTTTCTCACTCCTACTAGTGAATGTAATGTAACACACACCCATACAATGCGCACCACCCCGTGATGATTTTCTCACTCCCACTAGTGAATGTAATGTAACAAACACCCATACAATGCGCACCACCCCGTGATGTTTTTCTCACTCCTACTAGTGAATGCAATGTAACACACACCCATACAATGCGCACCACCCCGTGATGTTTTTCTCACTCCTACTAGTGAATGTAATGTAACACACACCCATACAATGTGCACCACCCCGTGATGTTTTTCTCACTCCTACTAGTGAATGTAATGTAACACACACCCATACAATGCGCACCACCCCGTGATGTTTTTCTCACTCCTATTTGTGAATGTAATGTAATACACACCCATAGAATGCGCACCACCCCGTGATGTTTTTCTCACTCCTACTAGTGAATGTAATGTAACACACACCCATACAATGCGCACCACCCCGTGATGTTTTTCTCACTCCTACTAGTGAATGTAATGTAACACACACCCATACAATGCGCACCACCCCGTGATGTTTTTCTCACTCCTACTAGTGAATGTAATGTAACACACACCCATACAATGCGCACCACCCCGTGATGTTTTTCTCACTCCTACTAGTGAATGTAATGTAAAACACACCCATACAATGCGCACCACCCCGTGATGTTTTTCTCACTCCTACTAGTGAATGTAATGTAACACACACCCATACAATGCGCACCACCCCGTGATGTTTTTCTCACTCCTACTAGTGAATGTAATGTAACACACACCCATACAATGCGCACCACCCCGTGATGTTTTTCTCACTCCTACTAGTGAATGTAATGTAACACACACCCAAACAATGCGCACCACCCCGTGAATTTTTTCTCACTCCTACTAGTGAATGTAATGTAACACACACCCATACAATGCGCACCACCCCGTGATGTTTTTCTCACTCCTACTAGTGAATGTAATGTAACACACACCCATACAATGCGCACCACCCCGTGATGTTTTTCTCACTCCTACTAGTGAATGTAATGTAACACACACCCATACAATGGGCACCACCCCGTGATGTTTTTCTCACTCCTACTAGTGAATCTAATGTAACAAACACCCATACAATGCGCACCACCCCGTGATGTTTTTCTCACTGCTACTAGTGAATGTAATGTAACACACACCCATACAATGTGCACCACCCCGTGATGTTTTTCTCACTCCTACTAGTGAATGTAATGTAACACACACCCATACAATTCGCACCACCCCGTGATGATTTTCTCACTCCCACTAGTGAATGTAATGTAACAAACACACATACAATGCGCACCACCCCGTGATGTTTTTCTCACTCCTACTAGTGAATGTAATGTAACACACACCCATACAATGCGCACCACCCCGTGAATTTTTTCTCACTCCTACTAGTGAATGTAATGTAACACACACCCATACAATGCGCACCAGCCCGTGATGTTTTTCTCACTCCTACTTGTGAATCTAATGTAACACACACCCATACAATGCGCACCTCCCCGTGATGATTTTCTCACTCCTACTACTGAATGTAATGTAACACACACCCATACAATGCGCACCACCCCGTGATGTTTTTCTCACTCCTACTAGTGAATCCAATGTAACACACACCCATACAATGCGCACCACCCCGTGATGTTTTTCTCACTCCTAGTAGTGAATGTAATGTAACACACACCCATAAAATGCGCACCACCTCGTGATGTTTTTCTCACTCCTACTAGTGAATGTAATGTAACACACACCCATACAATGCGCACCACCCCGTGATGTTTTTCTCACTCCTACTAGTGAATGTAATGTAACACACACCCATACAATGCGCACAACCCCGTGATGTTTTTCTCACTCCTACTAGTGAATGTAATGTAACACACACCCATACAATGCGCACCACCCCGTGATGTTTTTCTCACTCCTACTAGTGAATGTAATGTAACACACACCCATACAATGCGCACCACCCCGTGATGTTTTTCTCACTCCTACTAGTGAATGTAATGTAACACACACCCATACAATGCGCACCACCCCGTGATGTTTTTCTCACTCCTACTAGTGAATCTAATGTAACAAACACCCATACAATGCGCACCACCCCGTGATATTTTTCTCACTGCTACTAGTGAATGTAATGTAACACACACCCATACAATGCGCACCACCCCGTGATGTTTTTCTCACTCCCACTAGTGAATGTAATGTAACACACACCCATACAATTCGCACCACCCCGTGATGATTTTCTCACTCCCACTAGTGAATGTAATGTAACAAACACCCATACAATGCGCACCACCCCGTGATGTTTTTCTCACTCCTACTAGTGAATGTAATGTAACACACACCCATACAATGCGCACCACCCCGTGAATTTTTTCTCACTCCTACTAGTGAATGTAATGTAACACACACCCATACAATGCGCACCAGCCCGTGATGTTTTTCTCACTCCTACTTGTGAATCTAATGTAACACACACCCATACAATGCGCACCACCCCGTGATGATTTTCTCACTCCTACTAGTGAATGTAATGTAACACACACCCATACAATGCGCACCACCCCGTGATGTTTTTCTCACTCCTACTAGTGAATGCAATGTAACACACACCCATACAATGCGCACCACCCCGTGATGTTTTTCTCACTCCTACTAGTGAATGTAATGTAACACACACACATACAATGTGCACCACCCCGTGATGTTTTTCTCACTCCTACTAGTGAATGTAATGTAACACACACCCATACAATGCGCACCACCCCGTGATGTTTTTCTCACTCTTACTAGTGAATGTAATGTAACACACACCCATACAATGCGCACCACCCCGTGATGTTTTTCTCACTCCTACTAGTGAATGTAATGTAACACACACCCATACAATGCGCACCACCCCGTGATGTTTTTCTCACTCCTACTAGTGAATGTAATGTAACACACACCCATACAATGCGCACAACCCCGTGATGATTTTCTCACTCCTACTAGTGAAAATAATGTAACAAACACCCATACAATGCGCACCACCCCGTGATGATTTTCTCACTCCTACTAGTGAATCTAATGTAACACACACCCATACAATGCGCACCGCCCCGTGATGTTTTTCACACTCCTACTAGTGAATGTAATGTAACACACACCCATACAATGCGCACCACCCCGTGATGTTTTTCTCACTCCTACTAGTGAATGTAATGTAACACACCCCCATACAATGCGCACCACCCTGTGATATTTTTCTCACTCCTACTAGTGAATGTAATGTAACACACACCCATACAATGCGCACCACCCCGTGATGATTTTCTCACTCCTACTAGTGAATCTAATGTAACACACACCCATACAATGCGCACCTCCCCGTGATGTTTTTCTCACTCCTACTAGTGAATCTAATGTAACACACACCCATACAATGCGCACCACCCCGTGATGTTTTTCTCACTCCTACTAGTGAATCTAATGTAACACACACCCATACAATGCGCACCACCCCGTGATGTTTTTCTCACTCCTACTAGTGAATGTAATGTAACACACACCCATACAATGCGCACCAGCCCGTGATGTTTTTCTCACTCCTACTAGTGAATGTAATGTAACACACACCCATACAATGCGCACCGCCCCGTGATGTTTTTCTCACTCCTACTAGTGAATCTAATGTAACACACACCCATACAATGCGCACCACCCCGTGATGTTTTTCTCACTCCTACTAGTGAATGTAATGTAACACACACCCATACAATGCGCACCGCCCCTTGATGTTTTTCTCACTCCTACTAGTGAATGTAATGTAACACACACCCATACAATGCGCACCACCCTGGGATGTTTTTCTCACTCCTACTAGTGAATGTAATGTAACACACACCCATACAATGCGCACCACCCCGTGATGTTTTTCTCACTCCTACTAGTGAATGTAATGTAACACACACCCATACAATGCGCACCACCCCGTGATGTTTTTCTCACTCCTACTAGTGAATCTAATGTAACACACACCCATACAATGCGCACCTCCCCGTGATGTTTTTCTCACTCCTACTAGTGAATGTAATGTAACACACACCCATACAATGCGCACCACCCCGTGATGTTTTTCTCACTCCTACTAGTGAATCTAATGTAACACACACCCATACAATGCGCACCACCCCGTGATGTTTTTCTCACTGCTACTAGTGAATGTAATGTAACACACACCCATAAAATGCGCACCGCCCCGTGATGTTTTTCTCACTCCTATTTGTGAATGTAATGTAACACACACCCATGCAATGCGCACCGCCCCGTGATGTTTTTCTCACTCCTATTTGTGAATGTAATGTAACACACACCCATACAATGCGCACTGCCCCGTGATGTTTTTCTCACTCCTACTAGTGAATGTAATGTAACACACACCCCTACAATGCGCACCATCCCGTGATGTTTTTCTCACTCCTACTAGTGAATGTAATGTAACACACACCCATACAATGCGCACCACCCCGTGATGTTTTTCTCACTCCTACTAGTGAATGTAATGTAACACACACCCATACAATGCGCACCACCCCGTGATGATTTTCTCACTCCTACTAGTGAATCTAATGTAACACACACCCATACAATGCGCACCTCCCCGTGATGTTTTTTTCACTCCTACTAGTGAATCTAATGTAACACACACCCATACAATGCGCACCTCCCCGTGATGTTTTTCTCACTCCTACTAGTGAATCTAATGTAACACACACCCATACAATGCGCACCGCCCCGTGATGTTTTTCTCACTCCTACTAGTGAATGTAATGTAACACACACCCATACAATGCGCACCACCCCGTGATGTTTTTCTCACTCCTACTAGTGAATGTAATGTAACACACACCCATACAATGCGCACCACCCCGTGATGTTTTTCTCACTCCTACTAGTGAATCTAATGTAACACACACCCATACAATGCGCACCTCCCCGTGATGTTTTTCTCACTCCTACTAGTGAATGTAATGTAACACACACCCATACAATGCGCACCTCCCCGTGATGTTTTTCTCACTGCTAGTAGGGAATGTAGTGTAACACACACCCATACAATGCGCACCACCCCGTGATGTTTTTCTCACTCCTACTAGTGAATGTAATGTAACACACACCCATACAATGCGCACCACCCCGTGATGTTTTTCTCACTGCTACTAGTGAATGTAATGTAACACACACCCATAAAATGCGCACCGCCCCCGTGATGTTTTTCTCACTCCTATTAGTGAATGTAATGTAACACACACCCATACAATGCGCACCGCCCCGTGATGTTTTTCTCACTCCTACTAGTGAATGTAATGTAACACACACCCATACAATGCGCACCGCCCCGTGATGTTTTTCACACTCCTACTAGTGAATGTAATGTAACACACACCCATACAATGCGCACCACCCCGTGATGTTTTTCTCACTCCTACTAGTGAATGTAATGTAACACACCCCCATACAATGCGCACCACCCCGTGATGTTTTTCTCACTCCTACTAGTGAATGTAATGTAACACACACCCGTACAATGCGCACCACCCCGTGATGATTTTCTCACTCCTACTAGTGAATCTAATGTAACACACACCCATACAATGCGCACCTCCCCGTGATGTTTTTCTCACTCCTACTAGTGAATGTAATGTAACACACACCCATACAATGCGCACCACCCCGTGATGTTTTTCTCACTCCTACTAGTGAATCTAATGTAACACACACCCATACAATGCGCACCTCCCCGTGATGTTTTTCTCACTCCTACTAGTGAATGTAATGTAACACACACCCATACAATGCGCACCACCCCGTGATGTTTTTCTCACTCCTACTAGTGAATCTAATGTAACACACACCCATACAATGCGCACCACCCCGTGATGTTTTTCTCACTGCTACTAGTGAATGTAATGTAACACACACCCATAAAATGCGCACCGCCCCGTGATGTTTTTCTCACTCCTATTTGTGAATGTAATGTAACACACACCCATGCAATGCGCACCGCCCCGTGATGTTTTTCTCACTCCTATTTGTGAATGTAATGTAACACACACCCATACAATGCGCACCGCCCCGTGATGTTTTTCTCACTCCTACTAGTGAATCTAATGTAACACACACCCATACAATGCGCACCACTCCGTGATGTTTTTCTCACTCCTACTAGTGAATGTAATGTAACACACACCCATACAATGCGCACCACCCCGTGATGTTTTTCTCACTCCTACTAGTGAATGTAATGTAACACACACCCATACAATGCGCACCACCCCGTGATGTTTTTCTCACTCCTACTAGTGAATCTAATGTAACACACACCCATACAATGCGCACCTCCCCGTGATGTTTTTCTCACTCCTACTAGTGAATCTAATGTAACACACACCCATACAATGCGCACCTCCCCGTGATGTTTTTCTCACTCCTACTGGTGAATCTAATGTAACACACACCCATACAATGCGCACCGCCCCGTGATGTTTTTCTCACTCCTACTAGTGAATGTAATGTAACACACACCCATACAATGCGCACCACCCCGTGATGTTTTTCTCACTCCTACTAGTGAATGTAATGTAACACACACCCATACAATGCGCACCACACCGTGATGTTTTTCTCACTCCTACTAGTGAATCTAATGTAACACACACCCATACAATGCGCACCTCCCCGTGATGTTTTTCTCACTCCTACTAGTGAATGTAATGTAACACACACCCATACAATGCGCACCTCCCCGTGATGTTTTTCTCACTGCTAGTAGTGAATGTAGTGTAACACACACCCATACAATGCGCACCACCCCGTGATGTTTTTCTCACTCCTACTAGTGAATGTAATGTAACACACACCCATACAATGTGCACCACCCCGTGATGTTTTTCTCACTCCTACTAGTGAATGTAATGTAACACACACCCATACAATGCGCACCACCCCGTGATGTTTTTCTCACTCTTACTAGTGAATGTAATGTAACACACACCCATACAATGCGCACCACCCCGTGATGTTTTTCTCACTCCTACTAGTGAATGTAATGTAGCACACACCCATACAATGCGCACCACCCCGTGATGTTTTTCTCACTCCTACTAGTGAATGTAATGTAACACACACCCATACAATGCGCACAACCCCGTGATGATTTTCTCACTCCTACTAGTGAAAATAATGTAACAAACACCCATACAATGCGCACCACCCCGTGATGATTTTCTCACTCCTACTAGTGAATCTAATGTAACACACACCCATACAATGCGCACCACCCCGTGATGTTTTTCTCACTCCTACTAGTGAATGTAATGTAACACACACCCATACAATGCGCACCACCCCGTGATGTTTTTCTCACTCCTACTAGTGAATGTAATGTAACACACACCCATACAATGCGCACCACCCCGTGATGTTTTTCTCACTCCTACTAGTGAATGTAATGTAACACACACCCATACAATGCGCACCACCCCGTGATGTTTTTCTCACTCCTACTAGTGAATGTAATGTAACACACACCCATACAATGCGCACCACCCCGTGATGTTTTTCTCACTCCTACTAGTGAATGTAATGTAACACACACCCATACAATGCGCACCACCCCGTGATGTTTTTCTCACTCCTACTACTGAATGTAATGTAACACACACCCATACAATGCGCACCACCCCATGATGTTTTTCTCACTCCTACTAGTGAATGTAATGTAACACACACCCATACAATGCGCACCACCCCGTGATGTTTTTCTCACTCCTACTAGTGAATCTAATGTAACAAACACCCATACAATGCGCACCACCCCGTGATGTTTTTCTCACTCCTAGTAGTGAATGTAATGTAACACACACCCATACAATGCGCACCACCCCGTGATGTTTTTCTCACTCCTACTAGTGAATGTAATGTAACACACACCCATACAATGCGCACCGCCCCGTGATGTTTTTCTCACTCCTACTAGTGAATCTAATGTAACACACACCCATACAATGCGCACCACCCCGTGATGTTTTTCTCACTCCTACTAGTGAATGTAATGTAACACACACCCATACAATGCGCACCACCCCGTGATGTTTTTCTCACTCCTACTAGTGAATCTAATGTAACACACACCCATACAATGCGCACCTCCCCGTGATGTTTTTCTCACTCCTACTAGTGAATGTAATGTAACACACACCCATACAATGCGCACCTCCCCGTGATGTTTTTCTCACTGCTAGTAGTGAATGTAGTGTAACACACACCCATACAATGCGCACCACCCCGTGATGTTTTTCTCACTCCTACTAGTGAATGTAATGTCACACACACCCATACAATGCGCACCACCCCGTGATGTTTTTCTCACTGCTACTAGTGAATGTAATGTAACACACACCCATAAAATGCGCACCGCCCCGTGATGTTTTTCTCACTCCTATTAGTGAATGTAATGTAACACACACCCATACAATGCGCACCGCCCCGTGATGTTTTTCTCACTCCTACTAGTGAATGTAATGTAACACACACCCATACAATGCGCACTGCCCCGTGATGTTTTTCACACTCCTACTAGTGAATGTAATGTAACACACACCCATACAATGCGCACCACCCCGTGATGTTTTTCTCACTCCTACTAGTGAATGTAATGTAACACACCCCCATACAATGCGCACCACCCCGTGATGTTTTTCTCACTCCTACTAGTGAATGTAATGTAACACACACCCATACAATGCGCACCACCCCGTGATGATTTTCTCACTCCTACTAGTGAATCTAATGTAACACACACCCATACAATGCGCACCTCCCCATGATGTTTTTCTCACTCCTACTAGTGAATCTAATGTAACACACACGCATACAATGCGCACCACCCCGTGATGTTGTTCTCACTCCTACTAGTGAATCTAATGTAACACACACCCATACAATGCGCACCACCCCGTGATGTTTTTCTCACTCCTACTAGTGAATGTAATGTAACACACACCCATACAATGCGCACCACCCCGTGATGTTTTTCTCACTCCTACTAGTGAATGTAATGTAACACACACCCATACAATGCGCACCGCCCCGTGATGTTTTTCTCACTCCTACTAGTGAATCTAATGTAACACACACCCATACAATGCGCACCACCCCGTGATGTTTTTCTCACTCCTACTAGTGAATGTAATGTAACACACACCCATACAATGCGCACCGCCCCGTGATGTTTTTCTCACTCCTACTAGTGAATGTAATGTAACACACACCCATACAATGCGCACCACCCCGTGATGTTTTTCTCACTCCTACTAGTGAATGTAATGTAACACACACCCATACAATGCGCACCGCCCCGTGATGTTTTTCTCACTCCTACTAGTGAATGTAATGTAACACACACCCATACAATGCGCACCACCCCGTGATGTTTTTCTCACTCCTACTAGTGAATCTAATGTAACACACACCCATACAATGCGCACCTCCCCGTGATGTTTTTCTCACTCCTACTAGTGAATGTAATGTAACACACACCCATACAATGCGCACCACCCCGTGATGTTTTTCTCACTCCTACTAGTGAATCTAATGTAACACACACCCATACAATGCGCACCACCCCGTGATGTTTTTCTCACTGCTACTAGTGAATGTAATGTAACACACACCCATAAAATGCGCACCGCCCCGTGATGTTTTTCTCACTCCTATTTGTGAATGTAATGTAACACACACCCATGCAATGCGCACCGCCCCGTGATGTTTTTCTCACTCCTATTTGTGAATGTAATGTAACACACACCCATACAATGCGCACCGCCCCGTGATGTTTTTCTCACTCCTACTAGTGAATGTAATGTAACACACACCCCTACAATGCGCACCACCCCGTGATGTTTTTCTCACTCCTACTAGTGAATGTAATGTAACACACACCCATACAATGCGCACCACCCCGTGATGTTTTTCTCACTCCTACTAGTGAATGTAATGTAACACACACCCATACAATGCGCACCACCCCGTGATGATTTTCTCACTCCTACTAGTGAATCTAATGTAACACACACCCATACAATGCGCACCTCCCCGTGATGTTTTTCTCACTCCTACTAGTGAATCTAATGTAACACACACCCATACAATGCGCACCTCCCCGTGATGTTTTTCTCACTCCTACTAGTGAATCTAATGTAACACACACCCATACAATGCGCACCGCCCCGTGATGTTTTTCTCACTCCTACTAGTGAATGTAATGTAACACACACCCATACAATGCGCACCGCCCCGTGATGTTTTTCTCACTCCTACTAGTGAATGTAATGTAACACACACCCATACAATGCGCACCACCCCGTGATGTTTTTCTCACTCCTACTAGTGAATCTAATGTAACACACACCCATACAATGCGCACCTCCCCGTGATGTTTTTCTCACTCCTACTAGTGAATGTAATGTAACACACACCCATACAATGCGCACCTCCCCGTGATGTTTTTCTCACTGCTAGTAGTGAATGTAGTGTAACACACACCCATACAATGCGCACCACCCCGTGATGTTTTTCTCACTCCTACTAGTGAATGTAATGTAACACACACCCATACAATGCGCACCACCCCGTGATGTTTTTCTCACTGCTACTAGTGAATGTAATGTAACACACACCCATAAAATGCGCACCGCCCCGTGATGTTTTTCTCACTCCTATTAGTGAATGTAATGTAACACACACCCATACAATGCGCACCGCCCCGTGATGTTTTTCTCACTCCTACTAGTGAATGTAATGTAACACACACCCATACAATGCGCACCGCCCCGTGATGTTTTTCACACTCCTACTAGTGAATGTAATGTAACACACACCCATACAATGCGCACCACCCCGTGATGTTTTTCTCACTCCTACTAGTGAATGTAATGTAACACACCCCCATACAATGCGCACCACCCCGTGATGTTTTTCTCACTCCTACTAGTGAATGTAATGTAACACACACCCGTACAATGCGCACCACCCCGTGATGATTTTCTCACTCCTACTAGTGAATCTAATGTAACACACACCCATACAATGCGCACCTCCCCGTGATGTTTTTCTCACTCCTACTAGTGAATGTAATGTAACACACACCCATACAATGCGCACCACCCCGTGATGTTTTTCTCACTCCTACTAGTGAATCTAATGTAACACACACCCATACAATGCGCACCTCCCCGTGATGTTTTTCTCACACCTACTAGTGAATGTAATGTAACACACACCCATACAATGCGCACCACCCCGTGATGTTTTTCTCACTCCTACTAGTGAATCTAATGTAACACACACCCATACAATGCGCACCACCCCGTGATGTTTTTCTCACTGCTACTAGTGAATGTAATGTAACACACACCCATACAATGCGCACCGCCCCGTGATGTTTTTCTCACTCCTATTTGTGAATGTAATGTAACACACACCCATGCAATGCGCACCGCCCCGTGATGTTTTTCTCACTCCTACTAGTGAATCTAATGTAACACACACCCATACAATGCGCACCTCCCCGTGATGTTTTTCTCACTCCTACTAGTGAATGTAATGTAACACACACCCATACAATGCGCACCTCCCCGTGATGTTTTTCTCACTGCTAGTAGGGAATGTAGTGTAACACACACCCATACAATGCGCACCTCCCCGTGATGTTTTTCTCACTCCTACTAGTGAATGTAATGTAACACACACCCATACAATGCGCACCACCCCGTGATGTTTTTCTCACTGCTACAAGTGAATGTAATGTAACACACACCCATAAAATGCGCACCGCCCCCGTGATGTTTTTCTCACTCCTATTAGTGAATGTAATGTAACACACACCCATACAATGCGCACCGCCCCGTGATGTTTTTCTCACTCCTACTAGTGAATGTAATGTAACACACACCCATACAATGCGCACCGCCCCGTGATGTTTTTCACACTCCTACTAGTGAATGTAATGTAACACACACCCATACAATGCGCACCTCCCCGTGATGTTTTTCTCACTGCTAGTAGGGAATGTAGTGTAACACACACCCATACAATGCGCACCTCCCCGTGATGTTTTTCTCACTCCTACTAGTGAATGTAATGTAACACACACCCATACAATGCGCACCACCCCGTGATGTTTTTCTCACTGCTACAAGTGAATGTAATGTAACACACACCCATAAAATGCGCACCGCCCCCGTGATGTTTTTCTCACTCCTATTAGTGAATGTAATGTAACACACACCCATACAATGCGCACCGCCCCGTGATGTTTTTCTCACTCCTACTAGTGAATGTAATGTAACACACACCCATACAATGCGCACCGCCCCGTGATGTTTTTCACACTCCTACTAGTGAATGTAATGTAACACACACCCATACAATGCGCACCACCCCGTGATGTTTTTCTCACTCCTACTAGTGAATGTAATGTAACACACCCCCATACAATGCGCACCACCCCGTGATGTTTTTCTCACTCCTACTAGTGAATGTAATGTAACACACACCCGTACAATGCGCACCACCCCGTGATGATTTTCTCACTCCTACTAGTGAATCTAATGTAACACACACCCATACAATGCGCACCTCCCCGTGATGTTTTTCTCACTCCTACTAGTGAATGTAATGTAACACACACCCATACAATGCGCACCACCCCGTGATGTTTTTCTCACTCCTACTAGTGAATCTAATGTAACACACACCCATACAATGCGCACCTCCCCGTGATGTTTTTCTCACTCCTACTAGTGAATGTAATGTAACACACACCCATACAATGCGCACCACCCCGTGATGTTTTTCTCACTCCTACTAGTGAATCTAATGTAACACACACCCATACAATGCGCACCACCCCGTGATGTTTTTCTCACTGCTACTAGTGAATGTAATGTAACACACACCCATACAATGCGCACCGCCCCGTGATGTTTTTCTCACTCCTATTTGTGAATGTAATGTAACACACACCCATGCAATGCGCACCGCCCCGTGATGTTTTTCTCACTCCTATTTGTGAATGTAATGTAACACACACCCATACAATGCGCACCGCCCCGTGATGTTTTTCTCACTCCTACTAGTGAATCTAATGTAACACACACCCATACAATGCGCACCACCCCGTGATGTTTTTCTCACTCCTACTAGTGAATGTAATGTAACACACACCCATACAATGCGCACCACCCCGTGATGTTTTTCTCACTCCTACTAGTGAATGTAATGTAACACACACCCATACAATGCGCACCACCCCGTGATGATTTTCTCACTCCTACTAGTGAATCTAATGTAACACACACCCATACAATGCGCACCTCCCCGTGATGTTTTTCTCACTCCTACTAGTGAATCTAATGTAACACACACCCATACAATGCGCACCTCCCCGTGATGTTTTTCTCACTCCTACTAGTGAATCTAATGTAACACACACCCATACAATGCGCACCGCCCCGTGATGTTTTTCTCACTCCTTCTAGTGAATGTAATGTAACACACACCCATACAATGCGCACCACCCCGTGATGTTTTTCTCACTCCTACTAGTGAATGTAATGTAACACACACCCATACAATGCGCACCACCCCGTGATGTTTTTCTCACTCCTACTAGTGAATCTAATGTAACACACACCCATACAATGCGCACCTCCCCGTGATGTTTTTCTCACTCCTACTAGTGAATGTAATGTAACACACACCCATACAATGCGCACCTCCCCGTGATGTTTTTCTCACTGCTAGTAGTGAATGTAGTGTAACACACACCCATACAATGCGCACCACCCCGTGATGTTTTTCTCACTCCTACTAGTGAATGTAATGTAACACACACCCATACAATGCGCACCTCCCCGTGATGTTTTTCTCACTCCTACTAGTGAATCTAATGTAACACACACCCATAAAATGCGCACCGCCCCGTGATGTTTTTCTCACTCCTATTAGTGAATGTAATGTAACACACACCCATACAATGCGCACCGCCCCGTGATGTTTTTCTCACTCCTACTAGTGAATGTAATGTAACACACACCCATACAATGCGCACCGCCCCGTGATGTTTTTCACACTCCTACTAGTGAATGTAATGTAACACACACCCATACAATGCGCACCACCCCGTGATGTTTTTCTCACTCCTACTAGTGAATGTAATGTAACACACCCCCATACAATGCGCACCACCCCGTGATGTTTTTCTCACTCCTACTAGTGAATGTAATGTAACACACACCCATACAATGCGCACCACCCCGTGATGATTTTCTCACTCCTACTAGTGAATCTAATGTAACACACACCCATACAATGCGCACCTCCCCGTGATGTTTTTCTCACTCCTACTAGTGAATCTAATGTAACACACACCCATACAATGCGCACCACCCCGTGATGTTTTTCTCACTCCTACTAGTGAATCTAATGTAACACACACCCATACAATGCGCACCACCCCGTGATGTTTTTCTCACTCCTACTAGTGAATGTAATGTAACACACACCCATACAATGCGCACCACCCCGTGATGTTTTTCTCACTCCTACTAGTGAATGTAATGTAACACACACCCATACAATGCGCACCGCCCCGTGATGTTTTTCTCACTCCTACTAGTGAATCTAATGTAACACACACCCATACAATGCGCACCACCCCGTGATGTTTTTCTCACTCCTACTAGTGAATGTAATGTAACACACACCCATACAATGCGCACCGCCCCGTGATGTTTTTCTCACTCCTACTAGTGAATGTAATGTAACACACACCCATACAATGCGCACCACCCCGTGATGTTTTTCTCACTCCTACTAGTGAATGTAATGTAACACACACCCATACAATGCGCACCACCCCGTGATGTTTTTCTCACTCCTACCAGTGAATGTAATGTAACACACACCCATACAATGCGCACCACCCCGTGATGTTTTTCTCACTCCTACTAGTGAATCTAATGTAACACACACCCATACAATGCGCACCTGCCGTGATGTTTTTCTCACTCCTACTAGTGAATGTAATGTAACACACACCCATACACAGCGCACCACCCCGTGATGTTTTTCTCACTCCTACTAGTGAATCTAATGTAACACACACCCATACAATGCGCACCACCACGTGATGTTTTTCTCAATCCTACTAGTGAATGTAATGTAACACACACCCATACAATGCGCACCACCCCGTGATGTTTTTCTCACTCCTACTAGTGAATGTAATGTAACACACACCCATACAATGCGAACCACCACGTGATGTTTTTCTCACTCCTACTAGTGAATGTAATGTAACACACACCCATACAATGCGCACCACCCCGTGATGTTTTTCTCACTCCTACTAGTGAATGTAATGTAACACACACCCATACAATGCGCACCACCCCGTGATGTTTTTCTCACTCCTACTAGTGAATGTAATGTAACACACACCCATACAATGCGCACCACCCCGTGATGTTTTTCTCACTCCTACTAGTGAATGTAATGTAACACACACCCATACAATGCGCACCGCCCCGTGATGTTTTTCTCACTCCTACTAGTGAATCTAATGTAACACACACCCATACAATGCGCACCGCCCCGTGATGTTTTTCTCACTCCTACTAGTGAATGTAATGTAACACACACCCATACAATGCGCACCACCCCGTGATGTTTTTCTCACTCCTACTAGTGAATGTAATGTAACACACACCCATACAATGCGCACCGCCCCGTGATGTTTTTCTCACTCCTACTAGTGAATGTAATGTAACACAAACCCATACAATGCGCACCACCCCGTGATGTTTTTCTCACTCCTACTAATGAATGTAATGTAACACACACCCATACAATGCGCACCACCCCGTGATGTTTTTCTCACTCCTACTAGTGAATGTAATGTAACACACACCCATACAATGCGCACCACCCCGTGATGTTTTTCTCACTCCTACTAGTGAATGTAATGTAACACACACCCATACAATGCGCACCTCCCCGTGATGTTTTTCTCACTGCTAGTAGTGAATGTAGTGTAACACACACCCATACAATGCGCACCACCCCGTGATGTTTTTCTCACTCCTACTAGTGAATGTAATGTAACACACACCCATACAATGCGCACCACCCCGTGATGATTTTCTCACTCCTACTAGTGAATCTAATGTAACAAACACCCATACAATGCGCACCACCCCGTGATGTTTTTCTCACTCCTACTCGTGAATGTAATGTAACACACACCCATACAATGCGCACCACCCCATGATGTTTTTCTCACTCCTACTAGTGAATCAAATGTAACACACACCCATACAATGCGCACCACCCCGTGATGTTTTTCTCACTCCTACTAGTGAATCTAATGTAACACACACCCATACAATGCGCACCACCCCGTGTTTTTCTCACTCCTACTAGTGAATCTAATGTAACACACACCCATACAATGCGCACCACCCCGTGATGTTTTTCTCACTCCTACTAGTGAATGTAATGTAACACACACCCATACAATGCGCACCACCCCGTGATGTTTTTCTCACTCCTACTAGTGAATCTAATGTAACACACACCCATACAATGCGCACCTCCCCGTGATGTTTTTCTCACTCCTACTAGTGAATGTAATGTAACACACACCCATACAATGCGCACCTCCCCGTGATGTTTTTCTCACTGCTAGTAGTGAATGTAGTGTAACACACACCCATACAATGCGCACCACCCCGTGATGTTTTTCTCACTCCTACTAGTGAATGTAATGTCACACACACCCATACAATGCGCACCACCCCGTGATGTTTTTCTCACTGCTACTAGTGAATGTAAGGTAACACACACCCATAAAATGCGCACCGCCCCGTGATGTTTTTCTCACTCCTATTAGTGAATGTAATGTAACACACACCCATACAATGCGCACCGCCCCGTGATGTTTTTCTCACTCCTACTAGTGAATGTAATGTAACACACACCCATACAATGCGCACCGCCCCGTGATGTTTTTCACACTCCTACTAGTGAATGTAATGTAACACACACCCATACAATGCGCACCACCCCGTGATGTTTTTCTCACTCCTACTAGTGAATGTAATGTAACACACCCCCATACAATGCGCACCACCCCGTGATGTTTTTCTCACTCCTACTAGTGAATGTAATGTAACACACACCCATACAATGCGCACCACCCCGTGATGATTTTCTCACTCCTACTAGTGAATCTAATGTAACACACACCCATACAATGCGCACCTCCCCGTGATGTTTTTCTCACTCCTACTAGTGAATCTAATGTAACACACACCCATACAATGCGCACCACCCCGTGATGTTTTTCTCACTCCTACTAGTGAATCTAATGTAACACACACCCATACAATGCGCACCACCCCGTGATGTTTTTCTCACTCCTACTAGTGAATGTAATGTAACACACACCCATACAATGCGCACCACCCCGTGATGTTTTTCTCACTCCTACTAGTGAATGCAATGTAACACACACCCATACAATGCGCACCGCCCCGTGATGTTTTTCTCACTCCTACTAGTGAATCTAATGTAACACACACCCATACAATGCGCACCACCCCGTGATGTTTTTCTCACTCCTACTAGTGAATGTAATGTAACACACACCCATACAATGCGCACCGCCCCGTGATGTTTTTCTCACTCCTACTAGTGAATGTAATGTAACACACACCCATACAATGCGCACCACCCCGTGATGTTTTTCTCACTCCTACTAGTGAATGTAATGTAACACACACCCATACAATGCGCACCACCCCGTGATGTTTTTCTCACTCCTACTAGTGAATGTAATGTAACACACACCCATACAATGCGCACCACCCCGTGATGTTTTTCTCACTCCTACTAGTGAATCTAATGTAACACACACCCATACAATGCGCACCTCCCCGTGATGTTTTTCTCACTCCTACTAGTGAATGTAATGTAACACACACCCATACAATGCGCACCACCCCGTGATGTTTTTCTCACTCCTACTAGTGAATCTAATGTAACACACACCCATACAATGCGCACCACCCCGTGATGTTTTTCTCACTGCTACTAGTGAATGTAATGTAACACACACCCATAAAATGCGCACCGCCCCGTGATGTTTTTCTCACTCCTATTTGTGAATGTAATGTAACACACACCCATGCAATGCGCACCGCCCCGTGATGTTTTTCTCACTCCTATTTGTGAATGTAATGTAACACACACCCATACAATGCGCACCGCCCCGTGATGTTTTTCTCACTCCTACTAGTGAATGTAATGTAACACACACCCCTACAATGCGCACCACCCCGTGATGTTTTTCTCACTCCTACTAGTGAATGTAATGTAACACACACCCATACAATGCGCACCACCCCGTGATGTTTTTCTCACTCCTACTAGTGAATGTAATGTAACACACACCCATACAATGCGCACCACCCCGTGATGATTTTCTCACTCCTACTAGTGAATCTAATGTAACACACACCCATACAATGCGCACCTCCCCGTGATGTTTTTCTCACTCCTACTAGTGAATCTAATGTAACACACACCCATACAATGCGCACCTCCCCGTGATGTTTTTCTCACTCCTACTAGTGAATCTAATGTAACACACACCCATACAATGCGCACCGCCCCGTGATGTTTTTCTCACTCCTACTAGTGAATGTAATGTAACACACACCCATACAATGCGCACCACCCCGTGATGTTTTTCTCACTCCTACTAGTGAATGTAATGTAACACACACCCATACAATGCGCACCACCCCGTGATGTTTTTCTCACTCCTACTAGTGAATCTAATGTAACACACACCCATACAATGCGCACCTCCCCGTGATGTTTTTCTCACTCCTACTAGTGAATGTAATGTAACACACACCCATACAATGCGCACCTCCCCGTGATGTTTTTCTCACTGCTAGTAGTGAATGTAGTGTAACACACACCCATACAATGCGCACCACCCCGTGATGTTTTTCTCACTCCTACTAGTGAATGTAATGTAACACACACCCATACAATGCGCACCACCCCGTGATGTTTTTCTCACTGCTACTAGTGAATGTAATGTAACACACACCCATAAAATGCGCACCGCCCCGTGATGTTTTTCTCACTCCTATTAGTGAATGTAATGTAACACACACCCATACAATGCGCACCGCCCCGTGATGTTTTTCTCACTCCTACTAGTGAATGTAATGTAACACACACCCATACAATGCGCACCGCCCCGTGATGTTTTTCACACTCCTACTAGTGAATGTAATGTAACACACACCCATACAATGCGCACCACCCCGTGATGTTTTTCTCACTCCTACTAGTGAATGTAATGTAACACACCCCCATACAATGCGCACCACCCTGTGATGTTTTTCTCACTCCTACTAGTGAATGTAATGTAACACACACCCGTACAATGCGCACCACCCCGTGATGATTTTCTCACTCCTACTAGTGAATCTAATGTAACACACACCCATACAATGCGCACCTCCCCGTGATGTTTTTCTCACTCCTACTAGTGAATGTAATGTAACACACACCCATACAATGCGCACCACCCCGTGATGTTTTTCTCACTCCTACTAGTGAATCTAATGTAACACACACCCATACAATGCGCACCTCCCCGTGATGTTTTTCTCACTCCTACTAGTGAATGTAATGTAACACACACCCATACAATGCGCACCACCCCGTGATGTTTTTCTCACTCCTACTAGTGAATCTAATGTAACACACACCCATACAATGCGCACCACCCCGTGATGTTTTTCTCACTGCTACTAGTGAATGTAATGTAACACACACCCATAAAATGCGCACCGCCCCGTGATGTTTTTCTCACTCCTATTTGTGAATGTAATGTAACACACACCCATGCAATGCGCACCGCCCCGTGATGTTTTTCTCACTCCTATTTGTGAATGTAATGTAACACACACCCATACAATGCGCACCACCCCGTGATGTTTTTCTCACTCCTACTAGTGAATCTAATGTAACACACACCCATACAATGCGCACCTCCCCGTGATGTTTTTCTCACTCCTACTAGTGAATCTAATGTAACACACACCCATACAATGCGCATCTCCCCGTGATGTTTTTCTCACTCCTACTAGTGAATCTAATGTAACACACACCCATACAATGCGCACCGCCCCGTGATGTTTTTCTCACTCCTACTAGTGAATGTAATGTAACACACACCCATACAATGCGCACCACCCCGTGATGTTTTTCTCACTCCTACTAGTGAATGTAATGTAACACACACCCATACAATGCGCAACACCCCGTGATGTTTTTCTCACTCCTACTAGTGAATCTAATGTAACACACACCCATACAATGCGCACCTCCCCGTGATGTTTTTCTCACTCCTACTAGTGAATGTAATGTAACACACACCCATACAATGCGCACCTCCCCGTGATGTTTTTCTCACTGCTAGTAGTGAATGTAGTGTAACACACACCCATACAATGCGCACCACCCCGTGATGTTTTTCTCACTCCTACTAGTGAATGTAATGTAACACACACCCATACAATGCGCACCACCCCGTGATGTTTTTCTCACTGCTACTAGTGAATGTAATGTAACACACACCCATAAAATGCGCACCGCCCCGTGATGTTTTTCTCACTCCTATTAGTGAATGTAATGTAACACACACCCATACAATGCGCACCGCCCCGTGATGTTTTTCTCACTCCTACTAGTGAATGTAATGTAACACACACCCATACAATGCGCACCGCCCCGTGATGTTTTTCACACTCCTACTAGTGAATGTAATGTAACACACACCCATACAATGCGCACCACCCCGTGATGTTTTTCTCACTCCTACTAGTGAATGTAATGTAACACACCCCCATACAATGCGCACCACCCCGTGATGATTTTCTCACTCCTACTAGTGAATCTAATGTAACACACACCCATACAATGCGCACCTCCCCGTGATGTTTTTCTCACTCCTACTAGTGAATCTAATGTAACACACACCCATACAATGCGCACCACCCCGTGATGATTTTCTCACTCCTACTAGTGAATCTAATGTAACACACACCCATACAATGCGCACCTCCCCGTGATGTTTTTCTCACTCCTACTAGTGAATCTAATGTAACACACACCCATACAATGCGCACCACCCCGTGATGTTTTTCTCACTCCTACTAGTGAATCTAATGTAACACACACCCATACAATGCGCACCACCCCGTGATGTTTTTCTCACTCCTACTAGTGAATGTAATGTAACACACACCCATACAATGCGCACCACCCCGTGATGTTTTTCTCACTCCTACTAGTGAATGTAATGTAACACACACCCATACAATGCGCACCGCCCCGTGATGTTTTTCTCACTCCTACTAGTGAATCTAATGTAACACACACCCATACAATGCGCACCACCCCGTGATGTTTTTCTCACTCCTACTAGTGAATGTAATGTATCACACACCCATACAATGCGCACCACCCCGTGATGTTTTTCTCACTCCTACTAGTGAATGTAATGTAACACACACCCATACAATGCGCACCACCCCGTGATGTTTTTCTCACTCCTACTAGTGAATGTAATGTAACACACACCCATACAATGCGCACCACCCCGTGATGTTTTTCTCACTCCTACCAGTGAATGTAATGTAACACACACCCATACAATGCGCACCACCCCGTGATGTTTTTCTCACTCCTACTAGTGAATCTAATGTAACACACACCCATACAATGCGCACCTCCCCGTGATGTTTTTCTCACTCCTACTAGTGAATGTAATGTAACACACACCCATACACAGCGCACCACCCCGTGATGTTTTTCTCACTCCTACTAGTGAATCTAATGTAACACACACCCATACAATGCGCACCACCACGTGATGTTTTTCTCAATCCTACTAGTGAATGTAATGTACCACACACCCATACAATGCGCACCGCCCCGTGATGTTTTTCTCACTACTACTAGTGAATCTAATGTAACACACACCCATACAATGCGCACCGCCCCGTGATGTTTTTCTCACTCCTACTAGTGAATGTAATGTAACACACACCCATACAATGCGCACCACCCCGTGATGTTTTTCTCACTCCTACTAGTGAATGTAATGTAACACACACCCATACAATGCGCACCGCCACGTGATGTTTTTCTCACTCCTACTAGTGAATGTAATGTAACACAAACCCATACAATGCGCACCACCCCGTGATGTTTTTCTCACTCCTACTAGTGAATGTAATGTAACACACACCCATACAATGCGCACCACCCCGTGATGTTTTTCTCACTCCTACTAGTGAATGTAATGTAACACACACCCATACAATGCGCACCACCCCGTGATGTTTTTCTCACTCCTACTAGTGAATGTAATGTAACACACACCCATACAATGCGCACCTCCCCGTGATGTTTTTCTCACTGCTAGTAGTGAATGTAGTGTAACACACACCCATACATTGCGCACCACCCCGTGATGTTTTTCTCACTCCTACTAGTGAATGTAATGTAACACACACCCATACAATGCGCACCACCCCGTGATGATTTTCTCACTCCTACTAGTGAATCTAATGTAACAAACACCCATACAATGCGCACCACCCCGTGATGTTTTTCTCACTCCTACTCGTGAATGTAATGTAACACACACCCATACAATGCGCACCACCCCATGATGTTTTTCTCACTCCTACTAGTGAATCAAATGTAACACACACCCATACAATGCGCAACACCCCGTGATGTTTTTCTCACTCCTACTAGTGAATCTAATGTAACACACACCCATACAATGCGCACCACCCCGTGATGTTTTTCTCACTCCTACTAGTGAATCTAATGTAACACACACCCATACAATGCGCACCGCCCCTTGATGTTTTTCTCACTCCTACTAATGAATGTAATGTAACACACACCCATACAATGCGCACCGCCCCGTGATGTTTTTCTCACTCCTACTAGTGAATGTAATGTAACACACACCCATACAATGCGCACCGCCCCGTGATGTTTTTCTCACTCCTACTAGTGAATGTAATGTAACACACACCCATACAATGCGCACCACCCCGTGATGTTTTTCTCACTCCTACTAGTGAATGTAATGTAACACACACCCATACAATGCGCACCACCCCGTGATGTTTTTCTCACTCCTACTAGTGAATGTAATGTAACAAACACCCATACAATGCGCACCACCCCGTGATGCTTTTCTCACTCCTACTAGTGAATCTAATGTAACACACACCCATAAAATGCGCACCTCCCCGTGATGTTTTTCTCACTCCTACTAGTGAATGTAATGTAACACACACCCATACAATGCGCACCACCCCGTGATGTTTTTCTCACTCCTACTAGTGAATGTAATGTAACACACACCCATACAATGCGCACCACCCCGTGATGTTTTTCTCACTGCTACTAGTGAATGTAATGTAACACACACCCATAAAATGCGCACCGCCCCGTGATGTTTTTCTCACTCCTATTTGTGAATGTAATGTAACACACACCCATGCAATGCGCACCGCCCCGTGATGTTTTTCTCACTCCTATTTGTGAATGTAATGTAACACACACCCATACAATGCGCACCGCCCCGTGATGTTTTTCTCACTCCTACTAGTGAATGTAATGTAACACACACCCATACAATGCGCACCACCCCGTGATGTTTTTCTCACTCCTACTAGTGAATGTAATGTAACACACACCCATACAATGCGCACCACCCCGTGATGTTTTTCTCACTCCTACTAGTGAATGTAATGTAACAGACACCCATACAATGCGCACCACCCCGTGATGATTTTCTCACTCCTACTAGTGAATCTAATGTAACACACACCCATACAATGCGCACCTCCCCGTGATGTTTTTCTCACTCCTACTAGTGAATCTAATGTAACACACACCCATACAATGCGCACCTCCCCGTGATGTTTTTCTCACTCCTACTAGTGAATCTAATGTAACACACACCCATACAATGCGCACCGCCCCGTGATGTTTTTCTCACTCCTACTAGTGAATGTAATGTAACACACACCCATACAATGCGCACCACCCCGTGATGTTTTTCTCACTCCTACTAGTGAATGTAATGTAACACACACCCATACAATGCGCACCGCCCCGTGATGTTTTTCTCACTCCTACTAGTGAATGTAATGTAACACACACCCATACAATGCGCACCACCCCGTGATGTTTTTCTCACTCCTACTAGTGAATGTAATGTAACACACACCCATACAATGCGCACCACCCCGTGATGTTTTTCTCACTCCTACTAGTGAATGTAATGTAACACACAGCCATACAATGCGCACCACCCCGTGATGTTTTTCTCACTCCTACTAGTGAATCTAATGTAACACACACCCATACAATGCGCACCTCCCCGTGATGTTTTTCTCACTCCTACTAGTGAATGTAATGTAACACACACCCATACAATGCGCACCACCCCGTGATGTTTTTCTCACTCCTACTAGTGAATCTAATGTAACACACACCCATACAATGCGCACCACCACGTGATGTTTTTCTCAATCCTACTAGTGAATGTAATGTAACACACACCCATACAATGCGCACCACCCCGTGATGTTTTTCTCACTCCTACTAGTGAATCTAATGTAACACACACCCATACAATGCGCACCACCCCGTGATGTTTTTCTCACTCCTACTAGTGAATGTAATGTAACACACACCCATACAATGCGCACCACCCCGTGATGATTTTCTCACTCCTACTAGTGAATCTAATGTAACACACACCCATACAATGCGCACCTCCCCGTGATGTTTTTCTCACTCCTACTAGTGAATGTAATGTAACACACACCCATACAATGCGCACCCCCCCGTGATGTTTTTCTTACTCCTACTAGTGAATCTAATGTAACACACACCCATACAATGCGCACCACCCCGTGATGTTTCTCTCACTCCTACTAGTGAATCTAATGTAACACACACCCATACAATGCGCACCACCCCGTGATGTTTCGCTCACTCCTACTAGTGAATCTAATGTAACACACACCGATACAATGCGCACCACCCCGTGATGTTTTTCTCACTCCTACTAGTGCATGTAATGTAACACACACCCATACATTACGCACCACCCCGTGATGTTTTTCTCACTCCTACTAGTGAATGTAATGTAACACACACCCATACAATGCGCACCACCCCGTGATGATTTTCTCACTCCTACTAGTGAATGTAATGTAACACACACCCATGCAATGCGCACCTCCCCGTGATGTTTTTCTCACTCCTACTAGTGAATGTAATGTAACACACACCCATACAATGCGCACCGCCCCGTGATGTTTTTCTCACTCCTACTAGTGAATGTAATGTAACACACACCCATACAATGCGCACCACCCCGTGATGTTTTTCTCACTCCTACTAGTGAATCTAATGTAACACACACCCATACAATGCGCACCACCCCGTGATGTTTCTCTCACTCCTACTAGTGAATCTAATGTAACAAACACCCATACAATGCGCAACACCCCGTGATGTTTTTCTCACTCCTACTCGTGAATGTAATGTAACACACACCCATACAATGCGCACCACCCCATGATGTTTTTCTCACTCCTACTAGTGAATCTAATGTAACACACACCCATACAATGCGCACCACCCCGTGATGTTTTTCTCACTCCTACTAGTGAATGTAATGTAACACACACCCATACAATGCGCACCACCCCGTGATGTTTTTCTCACTCCTACTAGTGAATCTAATGTAACACACACCCATACAATGCGCACCGCCCCTTGATGTTTTTCTCACTCCTACTAGTGAATGTAATGTAACACACACCCATACAATGCGCACCACCCCGTGATGTTTTTCTCACTCCTACTAGTGAATGTAATGTAACACACACCCATACAATGCGCACCACCCCGTGATGTTTTTCTCACTCCTACTAGTGAATGTAATGTAACACACACCCATTCAATGCGCACCACCCCGTGATGTTTTTCTCACTCCTACTAGTGAATCTAATGTAACACACACCCATACAATGCGCACCGCCCCGTGATGTTTTTCTCACTCCTACTAGTGAATGTAATGTAACACACACCCATACAATGCGCACCACCCCGTGATGTTTTTCTCACTCCTACTAGTGAATCTAATGTAACACACACCCATACAATGCGCACCACCCCGTGATGTTTTTCTCACTCCTATTAGTGAATGTAATGTAATACACACCCATACAATGCGCACCACCCCGTGATGTTTTTCTCACTGCTACTAGTGAATCTAATGTAACACACACCCATACAATGCGCACCACCCCGTGATGTTTTTCTCACTCCTACTAGTGCATCTAATGTAACACACACCCATACATTACGCAACACCCCGTGATGTTTTTCTCACTCCTACTAGTGAATGTAATGTAACACACACCCATACAATGCGCACCACCCGGTGATGATTTTCTCACTCCTACTAGTGAATGTAATGTAACACACACCCATACAATGCGCACCTCCCCGTGATGTTTTTCTCACTCCTACTAGTGAATGTAATGTAACACACACCCATACAATGCGCACCGCCCCGTGATGTTTTTCTCACTCCTACTAGTGAATGTAATGTAACACACACCCATACAATGCGCACCGCCCCGTGATGTTTTTCTCACTCCTACTAGTGAATGTAATGTAACACACACCCATACAATGCGCACCACCCCGTGATGTTTTTCTCACTCCTACTAGTGAATCTAATGTAACACACACCCATACAATGCGCACCTCCCCGTGATGTTTTTCTCACTGCTAGTAGTGAATGTAGTGTAACACACACCCATACAATGCGCACCACACCGTGATGTTTTTCTCACTCCTACTAGTGAATGTAATGTAACACACACCCATACAATGCGCACCACCCCGTGATGATTTTCTCACTCCTACTAGTGAATCTAATGAAACAAACACCCATACAATGCGCACCACCCCGTGATGTTTTTCTCACTCCTACTCGTGAATGTAATGTAACACACACCCATACAATGCGCACCACCCCATGATGTTTTTCTCACTCCTACTAGTGAATCTAATGTAACACACACCCATACAATGCGCACCACCCCGTGATGTTTTTCTCACTCCTACTAGTGAATGTAATGTAACACACACCCATACAATGCGCACCGCCCCGTGATGTTTTTCTCACTCCTACTAGTGAATGTAATGTAACACACACCCATACAATGCGCACCGCCCCGTGATGTTTTTCTCACTCCTACTAGTGAATGTAATGTAACACACACCCATACAATGCGCACCACCCCGTGATGTTTTTCTCACTCCTACTAGTGAATGTAATGTAACACACACCCATACAATGCGCACCACCCCGTGATGTTTTTCTCACTCCTACTAGTGAATCTAATGTAACACACACCCATACAATGCGCACCGCCCCGTGATGTTTTTCTCACTCCTACTAGTGAATGTAATGTAACACACACCCATACAATGTGCACCGCCCCGTGATGTTTTTCTCACTCCTACTAGTGAATCTAATGTAACACACACCCATACAATGCGCACCACCCCGTGATGTTTTACTCACTCCTATTAGTGAATGTAATGTAACACACACCCATACAATGCGCACCACCCCGTGATGTTTTTCTCACTCCTACTAGTGAATCTAATGTAACACACACCCATACAATGCGCACCACCCCGTGATGTTTTTCTCACTCCTACTAGTGAATGTAATGTAACACACACCCATACAATGCGCACCACCCCGTGATGTTTTTCTCACTCCTACTAGTGAATGTAATGTAACACACACCCATACAATGCGCACCACCCCGTGATGTTTTTCTCACTCCTACTAGTGAATCTAATGTAACACACACCCATACAATGCGCACCGCCCCTTGATGTTTTTCTCACTCCTACTAGTGAATGTAATGTAACACACACCCATACAATGCGCACCACCCCGTGATGTTTTTCTCACTCCTACTAGTGAATGTAATGTAACACACACCCATACAATGCGCACCACCCCGTGATGTTTTTCTCACTCCTACTAGTGAATGTAATGTAACACACACCCATACAATGCGCACCACCGCGTGATGTTTTTCTCACTCCTACTAGTGAATCTAATGTAACACACACCCATACAATGCGCACAGCCCCGTGATGTTTTTCTCACTCCTACTAGTGAATGTAATGTAACACACACCCATACAATGCGCACCACCCCGTGATGTTTTTCTCACTCCTACTAGTGAATCTAATGTAACACACACCCATACAATGCGCACCACCCCGTGATGTTTTTCTCACTCCTATTAGTGAATGTAATGTAACACACACCCATACAATGCGCACCACCCCGTGATGTTTTTCTCACTCCTATTAGTGAATCTAATGTAACACACACCCATACAATGCGAACCACCCCGTGATGTTTTTCTCACTCCTACTAGTGAATGTAATGTAACACACACCCATACAATGCGCACCACCCCGTGATGTTTTTTTCACTCCTACTAGTGAATGTAATGTAACACACACCCATACAATGCGCACCGCCCCGTGATGTTTTTCTCTCCTACTAGTGAATGTAATGTAACACACACCCATACAATGCGCACCGCCCCGTGATGTTTTTCTCACTCCTACTAGTGAATGTAATGTAACACACACCCATGCAATGCGCACCACCCCGTGATGTTTTTCTCACTCCTACTAGTGAATCTAATGTAACACACACCCATACAATGCGCACCACCCCGTGATGTTTTTCTCACTCCTACTAGTGAATGTAATGTAACACACACCCATACAATGCGCACCACCCCGTGATGTTTTTCTCACTCCTACTAGTGAATGTAATGTAACACACACCCATACAATGCGCACCACCCCGTGATGATTTTCTCACTGCTACTAGTGAATCTAATGTAACAAACACCCATACAATGCGCACCTCCCCGTGATGTTTTTCTCACTCCTACTAGTGAATGTAATGTAATACACACCCATACAATGCGCACCACCCCGTGATGTTTTTCTCACTCCTACTAGTGAATCTAATGTAATACACACCCATACAATGCGCACCACCCCGTGATGTTTTTCTCACTCCTACTAGTGAATGTAATGTAACACACACCCATACAATGCGCACCACCCCGTGATGTTTCTCTCACTCCTACTAGTGAATCTAATGTAACACACACCCATACAATGCGCACCACCCCGTGATGTTTCGCTCACTCCTACTAGTGAATCTAATGTAACACACACCGATACAATGCGCACCACCCCGTGATGTTTTTCTCACTCCTACTAGTGAATGTAATGTAACACACACCCATACATTACGCACCACCCCGTGATGTTTTTCTCACTCCTACTAGTGAATGAAATGTAACACACACCCATACAATGCGCACCACCCCGTGATGATTTTCTCACTCCTACTAGTGAATGTAATGTAACACACACCCATACAATGCGCACCTCCCCGTGATGTTTTTCTCACTCCTACTAGTGAATGTAATGTAACACACACCCATACAATGCGCACCGCCCAGTGATGTTTTTCTCACTCCTACTAGTGAATGTAATGTAACACACACCCATACAATGCGCACCACCCCGTGATGTTTTTCTCACTCCTACTAGTGAATGTAATGTAACACACACCCATACAATGCGCACCACCCCGTGATGTTTTTCTCACTCCTACTAGTGAATCTAATGTAACACAAACCCATACAATGCGCACCTCCCCGTGATGTTTTTCTCACTGCTAGTAGTGAATGTAGTGTAACACACACCCATACAATGCGCACCACCCCGTGATGTTTTTCTCACTCCTACTAGTGAATGTAATGTAACACACACCCATACAATGCGCACCACCCCGTGATGATTTTCTCACTCCTACTAGTGAATCTAATGTAACAAACACCCATACAATGCGCACCACCCCGTGATGTTTTTCTCACTCCTACTCGTGAATGTAATGTAACACACACCCATACAATGCGCACCACCCCATGATGTTTTTCTCACTCCTACTAGTGAATCTAATGTAACACACACCCATACAATGCACACCACCCCGTGATGTTTTTCTCACTCCTACTAGTGAATGTAATGTAACACACACCCATACAATGCGCACCACCCCGTGATGTTTTTCTCACTCCTACTAGTGAATCTAATGTAACACACACCCATACAATGCGCACCACACAGTGATGTTTTTCTCACTGCTACTAGTGAATGTAATGTAACACACACCCATAAAATGCGCACCGCCCCGTGATGTTTTTCTCACTCCTATTTGTGCATGTAATGTAACACACACCCATACAATGCGCACCGCCCCGTGATGTTTTTCTCACTCCTACTAGTGAATGTAATGTAACACACACCCATACAATGCGCACTGCCCCGTGATGTTTTTCACACTCCTACTAGTGAATGTAATGTAACACACACCCATACAATGCGCACCGCCCCGTGATGTTTTTCTCATTCCTACTAGTGAATGTAATGTAACACACACCCATACAATGCGCACCACCCCGTGATGTTTTTCTCACTCCTACTAGTGAATGTAATGTAACACACACCCATACAATGCGCATCACCCCGTGATGATTTTCTCACTCCTACTAGTGAATCTAATGTAACACACACCCATACAATGCGCACCTCCCCGTGATGTTTTTCTCACTCCTACTAGTGAATGTAATGTAACACACACCCATACAATGCGCACCACCCCGTGATGTTTTTCTCACTCCTACTAGTGAATCTAATGTAACACACACCCATACAATGCGCACCGCCCCATGATGTTTTTCTCACTCCTACTAGTGAATGTAATGTAACACACACCCATACAATGCGCACCACCCCGGGATGTTTTTCTCACTCCTACTAGTGAATGTAATGTAACACACACCCATACAATGCGCACCGCCCCGTGATGTTTTTCTCACTCCTACTAGTGAATGTAATGTAACACACACCCATACAATGCGCACCACCCCGTGATATTTTTCTCACTCCTACTACTGAATGTAATGTAACACACACCCATACAATGCGCACCGCCCCGTGATGTTTTTCTCACTCCTACTAGTGAATGTAATGTAACACACAGCCATACAATGCGCACCACCCCGTGATGTTTTTCTCACTCCTACTAGTGAATCTAATGTAACACACACCCATACAATGCGCACCTCCCCGTGATGTTTTTCTCACTCCTACTAGTGAATGTAATGTAACACACACCCATACAATGCGCACCACCCCGTGATGTTTTTCTCACTCCTACTAGTGAATCTAATGTAACACACACCCATACAATGCGCACCACCACGTGATGTTTTTCTCAATCCTACTAGTGAATGTAATGTAACACACACCCATACAATGCGCACCACCCCGTGATGTTTTTCTCACTCCTACTAGTGAATCTAATGTAACACACACCCATACAATGCGCACCACCCCGTGATGTTTTTCTCACTCCTACTAGTGAATGTAATGTAACACACACCCATACAATGCGCACCACCCCGTGATGATTTTCTCACTCCTACTAGTGAATCTAATGTAACACACACCCATACAATGCGCACCTCCCAGTGATGTTTTTCTCACTCCTACTAGTGAATGTAATGTAACACACATCCATACAATGCGCACCACTCCGTGATGTTTTTCTCACTCCTACTAGTGAATCTAATGTAACACACACCCATACAATGCGCACCACCCCGTGATGTTTTTCTCACTCCTACTAGTGAATGTAATGTAACACACACCCATACAATGCGCACCACCCCGTGATGTTTTTCTCACTCCTACTAGTGAATGTAATGTAACACACACCCATACAATGCGCACCACCCCGTGATGTTTTTCTCACTCCTACTAGTGAATCTAATGTAACACACACCCATACAATGCGCACCGCCCCTTGATGTTTTTCTCACTCCTACTAGTGAATGTAATGTAACACACACCCATACAATGCGCACCACCCCGTGATGTTTTTCTCACTCCTACTAGTGAATGTAATGTAACACACACCCATACAATGCGCACCACCCCGTGATGTTTTTCTCACTCCTACTAGTGAATGTAATGTAACACACACCCATACAATGCGCACCACCGCGTGATGTTTTTCTCACTCCTACTAGTGAATCTAATGTAACACACACCCATACAATGCGCACAGCCCCGTGATGTTTTTCTCACTCCTACTAGTGAATGTAATGTAACACACACCCATACAATGCGCACCACCCCGTGATGTTTTTCTCACTCCTACTAGTGAATCTAATGTAACACACACCCATACAATGCGCACCACCCCGTGATGTTTTTCTCACTCCTATTAGTGAATGTAATGTAACACACAACCATACAATGCGCACCACCCCGTGATGTTTTTCTCACTCCTATTAGTGAATCTAATGTAACACACACCCATACAATGCGAACCACCCCGTGATGTTTTTCTCACTCCTACTAGTGAATGTAATGTAACACACACCCATACAATGCGCACCACCCCGTGATGTTTTTTTCACTCCTACTAGTGAATGTAATGTAACACACACCCATACAATGCGCACCGCCCCGTGATGTTTTTCTCTCCTACTAGTGAATGTAATGTAACACACACCCATACAATGCGCACTGCCCCGTGATGTTTTTCTCACTCCTACTAGTGAATGTAATGTAACACACACCCATGCAATGCGCACCACCCCGTGATGTTTTTCTCACTCCTACTAGTGAATCTAATGTAACACACACCCATACAATGCGCACCACCCCGTGATGTTTTTCTCACTCCTACTAGTGAATGTAATGTAACACACACCCATACAATGCGCACCACCCCGTGATGTTTTTCTCACTCCTACTAGTGAATGTAATGTAACACACACCCATACAATGCGCACCACCCCGTGATGATTTTCTCACTGCTACTAGTGAATCTAATGTAACAAACACCCATACAATGCGCACCTCCCCGTGATGTTTTTCTCACTCCTACTAGTGAATGTAATGTAATACACACCCATACAATGCGCACCACCCCGTGATGTTTTTCTCACTCCTACTAGTGAATCTAATGTAATACACACCCATACAATGCGCACCACCCCGTGATGTTTTTCTCACTCCTACTAGTGAATGTAATGTAACACACACCCATACAATGCGCACCACCCCGTGATGTTTCTCTCACTCCTACTAGTGAATCTAATGTAACACACACCCATACAATGCGCACCACCCCGTGATGTTTCGCTCACTCCTACTAGTGAATCTAATGTAACACACACCGATACAATGCGCACCACCCCGTGATGTTTTTCTCACTCCTACTAGTGAATGTAATGTAACACACACCCATACATTACGCACCACCCCGTGATGTTTTTCTCACTCCTACTAGTGAATGAAATGTAACACACACCCATACAATGCGCACCACCCCGTGATGATTTTCTCACTCCTACTAGTGAATGTAATGTAACACACACCCATACAATGCGCACCTCCCCGTGATGTTTTTCTCACTCCTACTAGTGAATGTAATGTAACACACACCCATACAATGCGCCCCGCCCAGTGATGTTTTTCTCACTCCTACTAGTGAATGTATTGTAACACACACCCATACAATGCGCACCACCCCGTGATGTTTTTCTCACTCCTACTAGTGAATGTAATGTAACACACACCCATACAATGCGCACCACCCCGTGATGTTTTTCTCACTCCTACTAGTGAATCTAATGTAACACAAACCCATACAATGCGCACCTCCCCGTGATGTTTTTCTCACTGCTAGTAGTGAATGTAGTGTAACACACACCCATACAATGCGCACCACCCCGTGATGTTTTTCTCACTCCTACTAGTGAATGTAATGTAACACACACCCATACAATGCGCACCACCCCGTGATGATTTTCTCACTCCTACTAGTGAATCTAATGTAACAAACACCCATACAATGCGCACCACCCCGTGATGTTTTTCTCACTCCTACTCGTGAATGTAATGTAACACACACCCATACAATGCGCACCACCCCATGATGTTTTTCTCACTCCTACTAGTGAATCTAATGTAACACACACCCATACAATGCACACCACCCCGTGATGTTTTTCTCACTCCTACTAGTGAATGTAATGTAACACACACCCATACAATGCGCACCACCCCGTGATGTTTTTCTCACTCCTACTAGTGAATTTAATGTAACACACACCCATACAATGCGCACCACACAGTGATGTTTTTCTCACTGCTACTAGTGAATGTAATGTAACACACACCCATAAAATGCGCACCGCCCCGTGATGTTTTTCTCACTCCTATTTGTGCATGTAATGTAACACACACCCATACAATGCGCACCGCCCCGTGATGTTTTTCTCACTCCTACTAGTGAATGTAATGTAACACACACCCATACAATGCGCACTGCCCCGTGATGTTTTTCACACTCCTACTAGTGAATGTAATGTAACACACACCCATACAATGCGCACCGCCCCGTGATGTTTTTCTCATTCCTACTAGTGAATGTAATGTAACACACACCCATACAATGCGCACCACCCCGTGATGTTTTTCTCACTCCTACTAGTGAATGTAATGTAACACACACCCATACAATGCGCATCACCCCGTGATGATTTTCTCACTCCTACTAGTGAATCTAATGTAACACACACCCATACAATGCGCACCTCCCCGAGATGTTTTTCTCACTCCTACTAGTGAATGTAATGTAACACACACCCATACAATGCGCACCACCCCGTGATGTTTTTCTCACTCCTACTAGTGAATCTAATGTAACACACACCCATACAATGCGCACCGCCCCATGATGTTTTTCTCACTCCTACTAGTGAATGTAATGTAACACACACCCATACAATGCGCACCACCCCGTGATGTTTTTCTCACTCCTACTAGTGAATGTAATGTAACACACACCCATACAATGCGCACCGCCCCGTGATGTTTTTCTCACTCCTACTAGTGAATGTAATGTAACACACACCCATACAATGCGCACCACCCCGTGATATTTTTCTCACTCCTACTACTGAATGTAATGTAACACACACCCATACAATGCGCACCGCCCCGTGATGTTTTTCTCACTCCTACTAGTGAATGTAATGTAACACACAGCCATACAATGCGCACCACCCCGTGATGTTTTTCTCACTCCTACTAGTGAATCTAATGTAACACACACCCATACAATGCGCACCTCCCCGTGATGTTTTTCTCACTCCTACTAGTGAATGTAATGTAACACACACCCATACAATGCGCACCACCCCGTGATGTTTTTCTCACTCCTACTAGTGAATCTAATGTAACACACACCCATACAATGCGCACCACCACGTGATGTTTTTCTCAATCCTACTAGTGAATGTAATGTAACACACACCCATACAATGCGCACCACCCCGTGATGTTTTTCTCACTCCTACTAGTGAATCTAATGTAACACACACCCATACAATGCGCACCACCCCGTGATGTTTTTCTCACTCCTACTAGTGAATGTAATGTAACACACACCCATACAATGCGCACCACCCCGTGATGATTTTCTCACTCCTACTAGTGAATCTAATGTAACACACACCCATACAATGCGCACCTCCCAGTGATGTTTTTCTCACTCCTACTAGTGAATGTAATGTAACACACATCCATACAATGCGCACCACTCCGTGATGTTTTTCTCACTCCTACTAGTGAATCTAATGTAACACACACCCATACAATGCGCACCACCCCGTGATGTTTTTCTCACTCCTACTAGTGAATGTAATGTAACACACACCCATACAATGCGCACCACCCCGTGATGTTTTTCTCACTCCTACTAGTGAATGTAATGTAACACACACCCATACAATGCGCACCACCCCGTGATGTTTTTCTCACTCCTACTAGTGAATCTAATGTAACACACACCCATACAATGCGCACCACCCCGTGATGTTTTTCTCACTCCTACTAGTGAATGTAATGTAACACACACCCATACAATGCGCACCACCCCGTGATGTTTTTCTCACTCCTAATAGTGAATGTAATGTAACACACACCCATACAATACGCACCACCCCGTGATGATTTTCTCACTCCTACTAGTGAATCTAATGTAACAAACACCCATACAATGCGCACCACCCCGTGATGTTTTTCTCTCACCTACTAGTGAATGTAATGTAACACACACCCATACAATGCGCACCACCCCGTGATGTTTTTCTCACTCCTACTAGTGAATGTAATGTAACACACACCCGTCCAATGCGCACCACTCCGTGATGATTTTCTCACTCCTACTAGTGAATCTAATGTAACAAACACCCATACAATGCGCACCACCCCGTGATGTTTTTCTCACTCCTACTAGTGAATGTAATGTAACACACACCCATACAATGCGCACCACCCCGTGATGTTTTTCTCACTGCTACTAGTGAATGTAATGTAACACACACCCATACAATGCGCACCACCCTGTGATGTTTTTCTCACTCCTACTAGTGAAGGTAATGTAACACACCCATACAATGCGCACCACCACGTGATGTTTTTCTCACTCCTACTAGTGAATGTAATGTAACACACACCCATACAATGCGCACCACCCGGTGATGTTTTTCTCACTCCTACTAGTGAATGTAATGTAACACACACCCATACAATGCGCACCACCCCGTGATGTTTTTCTCACTCCTACTAGTGAATGTAATGTAACACACACCCATACAATGCGCACCACCCCGTGATGTTTTTCTCACTCCTACTAGTGAATGTAATGTAACACACACCCATACAATGCGCACCGCCCCGTGATGTTTTTCTCACTCCTACTAGTGAATGTAATGTAACACACACCCATACAATGCGCACCACCCCGTGATGTTTTTCTCACTCCTACTAGTGAATCTAATGTAACACACACCCATACAATGCGCACCGCCCCATGATGTTTTTCTCACTCCTACTACTGAATGTAATGTAACACACACCCATACAATGCGCACAACCCCGTGATGTTTTTCTCACTCCTACTACTGAATGTAATGTAACACACACCCATACAATGCGCACCGCCCCGTGATGTTTTTCTCACTCCTACTAGTGAATCTAATGTAACACACACCCATACAATGCGCACCACCCCGTGATGTTTTTCTCACTCCTACTAGTGAATCTAATGTAACACACACCCATACAGTGCGCACCACCCCGTGATGTTTTTCTCACTCCTACTAGTGATTGTAATGTAACACACACGCATACAATGCGCACCACCCCGTGATGTTTTTCTCACTCCTACTAGTGAATCTAATGTAACACACACCCATACAATGCGCACCGCCCCGTGATGTTTTTCTCACTCCTACTAGTGAATGTAATGTAACACACACCCATACAATGCGCACCACCCCGTGATGTTTTTCTCACTCCTACTAGTGAATCTATTGTAACACACACCCATACAATGCGCACCACCCCGTGATGTTTTTCTCACTCCTACTAGTGAATGTAATGTAACACACACCCATACAATGCGCACCACCCCGTGATGTTTTTCTCACTCCTAATAGTGAATGTAATGTAACACACACCCATACAATACGCACCACCCCGTGATGATTTTCTCACTCCTACTAGTGAATCTAATGTAACAAACACCCATACAATGCGCACCACCCCGTGATGTTTTTCTCACACCTACTAGTGAATGTAATGTAACACACACCCATACAATGCGCACCACCCCGTGATGTTTTTCTCACTCCTACTAGTGAATGTAATGTAACACACACCCGTACAATGCGCACCACTCCGTGATGATTTTCTCACTCCTACTAGTGAATCTAATGTAACAAACACCCATACAATGCGCACCACCCCGTGATGTTTTTCTCACTCCTACTAGTGAATGTAATGTAACACACACCCATACAATGCGCACCCCCCCGTGATGTTTTTCTCACTGCTACTAGTGAATGTAATGTAACACACACCCATACAATGCGCACCACCCTGTGATGTTTTTCTCACTCCTACTAGTGAAGGTAATGTAACACACCCATACAATGCGCACCACCACGTGATGTTTTTCTCACTCCTACTAGTGAATGTAATGTAACACACACCCATACAATGCGCACCACCCGGTGATGTTTTTCTCACTCCTACTAGTGAATGTAATGTAACACACACCCATACAATGCGCACCACCCCGTGATGTTTTTCTCACTCCTACTAGTGAATGTAATGTAACACACACCCATACAATGCGCACCACCCCGTGATGTTTTTCTCACTCCTACTAGTGAATGTAATGTAACACACACCCATACAATGCGCACCGCCCCGTGATGTTTTTCTCACTCCTACTAGTGAATGTAATGTAACACACACCCATACAATGCGCACCACCCCGTGATGTTTTTCTCACTCCTACTAGTGAATGTAATGTAACACACACCCATACAATGCGCACCACCCCGTGATGTTTTTCTCCCTCCTACTAGTGAATGTAATGTAACACACACCCATACAATGCGCACCACCCCGTGATGATTTTCTCACTGCTACTAGTGAATCTAATGTAACAAACACCCATACAATGCGCACCTCCCCGTGATGTTTTTCTCACTCCTACTAGTGAATGTAATGTAACACACACCCATACAATGCGCACCACCCCGTGATGTTTTTCTCACTCCTACTAGTGAATCTAATGTAATACACACCCATACAATGCACACCACCCCGTGATGTTTTTCTCATTCCTACTAGTGAATGTAATGTAACACACACCCATACAATGTGCACCACCCCGTGATGTTTTTCTCACTCCTACTAGTGAATGTAATGTAACACACACCCATACAATGCGCACCACCCCGTGATGATTTTCTCACTCCTACTAGTGAATCTAATGTAACACACACCCATACAATGCGCACCACCCCGTGATGATTTTCTCACTCCTACTAGTGAATCTAATGTAACACACACCGATACAATGCGCACCACCCCGTGATGTTTTTCTCACTCCTACTAGTGCATCTAATGTAACACACGCCCATACATTACGCACCACCCCGTGATGTTTTTCTCACTGCTACTAGTGAATGTAATGTAACACAAACCCATACAATGCGCACCACCCTGTGATGTTTTTCTCACTCCTACTAGTGAAGGTAATGTAACACACCCATACAATGCGCACCACCACGTGATGTTTTTCTCACTCCTACTAGTGAATGTAATGTAACACACACCCATACAATGCGCACCACCCGGTGATGTTTTTCTCACTCCTACTAGTGAATGTAATGTAACACACACCCATACAATGCGCACCACCCCGTGATGTTTTTCTCACTCCTACTAGTGAATGTAATGTAACACACACCCATACAATGCGCACCGCCCCGTGATGTTTTTCTCACTCCTACTAGTGAATGTAATGTAACACACACCCATACAATGCGCACCGCCCCGTGATGTTTTTCTCACTCCTACTAGTGAATGTAATGTAACACACACCCATACAATGCGCACCACCCCGTGATGTTTTTCTCACTCCTACTAGTGAATGTAATGTAACACACACCCATACAATGCGCACCACCCCGTGATGTTTTTCTCACTCCTACTAGTGAATGTAATGTAACACACACCCATACAATGCGCACCACCCCGTGATGTTTTTCTCCCTCCTACTAGTGAATGTAATGTAACACACACCCATACAATGTGCACCACCCCGTGATGATTTTCTCACTGCTACTAGTGAATCTAATGTAACAAACACCCATACAATGCGCACCTCCCCGTGATGCTTTTCTCACTCCTACTAGTGAATGTAATGTAACACACACCCATACAATGCGCACCACCCCGTGATGTTTTTCTCACTCCTACTAGTGAATCTAATGTAATACACACCCATACAATGCGCACCACCCCGTGATGTTTTTCTCATTCCTACTAGTGAATGTAATGTAACACACACCCATACAATGTGCACCACCCCGTGATGTTTTTCTCACTCCTACTAGTGAATGTAATGTAACACACACCCATACAATGCGCACCACCCCGTGATGATTTTCTCACTCCTACTAGTGAATCTAATGTAACACACACCCATACAATGCGCACCACCCCGTGATGATTTTCTCACTCCTACTAGTGAATCTAATGTAACACACACCGATACAATGCGCACCACCCCGTGATGTTTTTCTCACTCCTACTAGTGCATCTAATGTAACACACACCCATACATTACGCACCACCCCGTGATGTTTTTCTCACTCCTACTAGTGAATGTAATGTAACACACACCCATACAATGCGCACCACTCCGTGATGATTTTCTCACTCCTACTAGTGAATCTAATGTAACAAACACCCATACAATGCGCACCACCCCGTGATGTTTTTCTCACTCCTACTAGTGAATGTAATGTAACACACACCCATACAATGCGCACCACCCCGTGATGATTTTCTCACTCCTACTAGTGAATGTAATGTAACACACACCCATACAATGCGCACCACCCCGTGATGTTTTTCTCACTCCTACTAGTGAATGTAATGTAACACACACCCATACAATGCGCACCACCCCGTGATGTTTTTCTCACTCCTACTAGTGAATGTAATGTAAAACACACCCATACAATGCGCACCACCCCGTGATGTTTTTCTGCCTCCTACTAGTGAATGTAATGTAACACACACCCATACAATGCGCACCACCCCGTGATGATTTTCTCACTCCTACTAGCGAATCTAATGTAACACACACCCATACAATGCGCACCTCCCCGTGATGTTTTTCTACCTCCTACTAGTGAATGTAATGTAACACACACCCATACAATGCGCACCACCCCGTGATGATTTTCTCACTCCTACTAGTGAATGTAATGTAACACACACCCATACAATGCGCACCGCCCCGTGATGTTTTTCTCACTCCTACTAGTGAATGTAATGTAACACACACCCATACAATGCGCACCACCCCGTGATGTTTTTCTCACTCCTACTACTGAATGTAATGTAACACACACCCATACAATGCGAACCACCCCGTGATGTTTTTCTCACTCCTACTAGTGAATGTAATGTAACACACAGCCATACAATGCGCACCGCCCCGTGATGTTTTTCTCACTCCTACTAGTGAATCTAATGTAACACACACCCATACAATGCGCACCGCCCCGTGATGTTTTTCTCACTCCTAGTAGTGAATGTAATGTAACACACACCCATACAATGCGCACCGCCCCGTGATGTTTTTCTCACTCCTACTAGTGAATGTAATGTAACACACACCCATACAATGCGCACCGCCCCGTGATGTTTTTCTCACTCCTACTAGTGAATGTAATGTAACACACACCCATACAATGCGCACCACCCCGTGATGTTTTTCTCACTCCTACTAGTGAATCTAATGTAACACACACCCATACAATGCGCACCTCCCCGTGATGTTTTTCTCACTCCTACTAGTGAATGTAATGTAACACACACCCATACAATGCGCACCACCCCATGATGTTTTTCTCACTCCTACTTGTGAATCTAATGTAACACACACCCATACAATGCGCACCACTCCGTGATGTTTTTCTCAATCCTACTAGTGAATGTAATGTAACACACACCCATACAATGCGCACCACCCCGTGATGTTTTTCTCAATCCTACTAGTGAATGTAATGTAACACACACCCATACAATGCGCACCACCCCGTGATGTTTTTCTCACTCGTACTAGTGAATCTAATGTAACACACACCCATACAATGCGCACCACCCCGTGATGTTTTTCTCACTGCTACTAGTGAATGTAATGTAACACACACCCATAAAATGCGCACCGCCCCGTGATGTTTTTCTCACTCCTATTAGTGAATGTAATGTAACACACACCCATACAATGCGCACCACACCGTGATGTTTTTCTCACTCCTACTAGTGAATGTAATGTAACACACACCCATACAATGCGCACTGCCCCGTGATGTTTTTCACACTCCTACTAGTGAATGTAATGTAACACACACCCATACAATGCGCACCACCCCGTGATGTTTTTCTCACTCCTACTAGTGAATGTAATGTAACACACACCCATACAATGCGCACCACCCCGTGATGTTTTTCTCACTCCTACTAGTGAATGTAATGTAACACACACCCATACAATGCGCACCACCCCGTGATGATTTTCTCACTCCTACTAGTGAATCTAATGTAACACACACCCATACAATGCGCACCTCCCCGTGATGTTTTTCTCACTCCTACTAGTGAATGTAATGTAACACACACCCATACAATGCGCACCACCCCGTGATGTTTTTCTCACTCCTACTAGTGAATGTAATGTAACACACACCTATACAATGCGCACCACCCCGTGATGTTTTTCTCACTCCTACTAGTGAATCTAATGTAACACACACCCATACAATGCGCACCATCCCGTGATGTTTTTCTCACTCCTACTAGTGAATGTAATGTAACACACACCCATACAATGCGCACCACCCCGTGATGTTTTTCTCACTCCTACTAGTGAATGTAATGTAACACACACCCATACAATGCGCACCGCCCCGTGATGTTTTTCTCACTCCTACTAGTGAATGTAATGTAACACACACCCATACAATGCGCACCGCCCCGTGATGTTTTTCTCACTCCTACTAGTGAATGTAATGTAACACACACCCATACAATGCGCATCGCCCCGTGATGTTTTTCTCACTCCTACTAGTGAATGTAATGTAACACACACCCATACAATGCGCACCACCCCGTGATGATTTTCTCACTCCTACTAGTAAATGTAATGTAACACACACCCATACAATGCGCACCGCCCCGTGATGTTTTTCTCACTCCTACTAGTGAATGTAATGTAACACACACCCATACAATGCGCACCACCCCGTGATGATTTTCTCACTCCTACTAGTGAATGTAATTTAACACACACCCATACAATGCGCACCACCCCGTGATGTTTTTCTCACTCCTACTAGTGAATGTAATGTAACACACCCCCATACAATGCGCACCACCCCGTGATGTTTTTCTCACTCCTACTAGTGAATCTAATGTAACACACACCCATACAATGCGCACCTCCCCGTGATGTTTTTCTCACTCCTACTAGTGAATGTAATGTAACACACACCCATACAATGCGCACCACCCCGTGATGTTTTTCTCACTCCTACTAGTGAATCTAATGTAACACACACCCATACAATGCGCACCACCCCGTGATGTTTTTCTCAATCCTACTAGTGAATGTAATGTAACACACACCCATACAATGCGCACCACCCCGTGATGTTTTTCTCACTCCTACTAGTGAATGTAATGTAACACACACCTATACAATGCGCACCACCCCGTGATGTTTTTCTCACTCCTACTAGTGAATCTAATGTAACACACACCCATACAATGCGCACCATCCCGTGATGTTTTTCTCACTCCTACTAGTGAATGTAATGTAACACACACCCATACAATGCGCACCACCCCGTGATGTTTTTCTCACTCCTACTAGTGAATGTAATGTAACACACACCCATACAATGCGCACCGCCCCGTGATGTTTTTCTCACTCCTACTAGTGAATGTAATGTAACACACACCCATACAATGCGCACCGCCCCGTGATGTTTTTCTCACTCCTACTAGTGAATGTAATGTAACACACACCCATACAATGCGCATCGCCCCGTGATGTTTTTCTCACTCCTACTAGTGAATGTAATGTAACACACACCCATACAATGCGCACCACCCCGTGATGATTTTCTCACTCCTACTAGTAAATGTAATGTAACACACACCCATACAATGCGCACCGCCCCGTGATGTTTTTCTCACTCCTACTAGTGAATGTAATGTAACACACACCCATACAATGCGCACCACCCCGTGATGATTTTCTCACTCCTACTAGTGAATGTAATTTAACACACACCCATACAATGCGCACCACCCCGTGATGTTTTTCTCACTCCTACTAGTGAATGTAATGTAACACACCCCCATACAATGCGCACCACCCCGTGATGTTTTTCTCACTCCTACTAGTGAATCTAATGTAACACACACCCATACAATGCGCACCTCCCCGTGATGTTTTTCTCACTCCTACTAGTGAATGTAATGTAACACACACCCATACAATGCGCACCACCCCGTGATGTTTTTCTCACTCCTACTAGTGAATCTAATGTAACACACACCCATACAATGCGCACCACCCCGTGATGTTTTTCTCAATCCTACTAGTGAATGTAATGTAACACACACCCATACAATGCGCACCACCCCGTGATGTTTTTCTCACTCCTACTAGTGAATGTAATGTAACACACACCCATACAATGCGCAACACCCCGTGATGTTTTTCTCACTCCTACTAGTGAATGTAATGTAACACACACCCATACAATGCGCACCACCCCGTGATGTTTTTCTCACTCGTACTAGTGAATCTAATGTAACACACACCCATACAATGCGCACCACCCCGTGATGTTTTTCTCACTGCTACTAGTGAATGTAATGTAACACACACCCATAAAATGCGCACTGCCCCGTGATGTTTTTCTCACTCCTATTAGTGAATGTAATGTAACACACACCCATACAATGCGCACCACCCCGTGATGTTTTTCTCACTCCTACTAGTGAATGTAATGTAACACACACCCATACAATGCGCACCGCCCCGTGATATTTTTCACACTCCTACTAGTGAATGTAATGTAACACACACCCATACAATGCGCACCACCCCGTGATGTTTTTCTCACTCCTACTAGTGAATGTAATGTAACACACACCTATACAATGCGCACCACCCCGTGATGTTTTTCTCACTCCTACTAGTGAATGTAATGTAACACACACCCATACAATGCGCACCACCCCGTGAAGATTTTCTCACTCCTACTAGTGAATCTAATGTAACACACACCCATACAATGCGCACCTCCCCGTGATGTTTTTCTCACTCCTACTAGTGAATGTAATGTAACACACACCCATACAATGCGCACCACCCCGTGATGTTTTTCTCACTCCTACTAGTGAATGTAATGTAACACACACACATACAATGCGCACCACCCCGTGATGTTTTTCTCACTCCTACTAGTGAATCTAATGTAACACACACCCATACAATGCGCACCACCCCGTGATGTTTTTCTCACTCCTACTAGTGAATCTAATGTAACACACACCCATACAATGCGCACCACCCCGTGATGTTTTTCTCACTCCTACTAGTGAATGTAATGTAACACACACACATACAATGCGCACCACCCCGTGATGTTTTTCTCACTCCTACTAGTGAATCTAATGTAACACACACCCATACAATGCGCACCACCCCGTGATGTTTTTCTCACTCCTACTATTGAATGTAATGTAACACACACCCATACAATGCGCACCACCCCGTGATGTTTTTCTCACTCCTACTAGTGAATCTAATGTAACACACACCCATACAATGCGCACCGCCCCGTGATGTTTTTCTCACTCCTACTAGTGAATGTAATGTAACACACACCCATACAATGCGCACCGCCTCGTGATGTTTTTCTCACTCCTACTAGTGAATGTAATGTAACACACACCCATACAATGCGCACCGCCCCGTGATGTTTTTCTCACTCCTACTAGTGAATGTAATGTAACACACACCCATACAATGCGCACCACCCCGTGATGTTTTTCTCACTCCTACTAGTGAATGTAATGTAACACACACCCATACAATGCGCACCACCCCGTGATGTTTTTCTCACTCCTACTAGTGAATCTAATGTAACACACACCCATACAATGCGCACCTCCCAGTGATGTTTTTCTCACTCCTACTAGTGAATGTAATGTAACACACATCCATACAATGCGCACCACCCCGTGATGTTTTTCTCACTCCTACTAGTGAATCTAATGTAACACACACCCATACAATGCGCACCACCCCGTGATGTTTTTCTCACTCCTACTAGTGAATCTAATGTAACACACACCCATACAATGCGCACCACCCCGTGATGTTTTTCTCACTCCTACTAGTGAATGTAATGTAACACACACCCATACAATGCGCACCACCCCGTGATGTTTTTCTCACTCCTACTAGTGAATCTAATGTAACACACAACCATACAATGCGCACCGCCCCGTGATGTTTTTCTCACTCCTACTAGTGAATCTAATGTAACACACACCCATACTATGCGCACCACCCTGTGATGTTTTTCTCACTCCTACTAGTGAAGGTAATGTAACACACCCATACAATGCGCACCACCCCGTGATGTTTTTCTCACTCCTACTAGTGAAGGTAATGTAACACACCCATACAATGCGCACCACCCCGTGATGTTTTTCTACCTCCTACTAGTGAATGTAATGTAACACACACCCATACAATGCGCACCACCCCGTGATGATTTTCTCACTCCTACTAGCGAATCTAATGTAACACACACCCATACAATGCGCACCTCCCCGTGATGTTTTTCTACCTCCTACTAGTGAATGTAATGTAACACACACCCATACAATGCGCACCACCCCGTGATGATTTTCTCACTCCTACTAGTGAATGTAATGTAACACACACCCATACAATGCGCACCGCCCCGTGATGTTTTTCTCACTCCTACTAGTGAATGTAATGTAACACACACCCATACAATGCGCACCACCCCGTGATGTTTTTCTCACTCCTACTACTGAATGTAATGTAACACACACCCATACAATGCGAACCACCCCGTGATGTTTTTCTCACTCCTACTAGTGAATGTAATGTAACACACAGCCATACAATGCGCACCGCCCCGTGATGTTTTTCTCACTCCTACTAGTGAATCTAATGTAACACACACCCATACAATGCGCACCGCCCCGTGATGTTTTTCTCACTCCTAGTAGTGAATGTAATGTAACACACACCCATACAATGCGCACCGCCCCGTGATGTTTTTCTCACTCCTACTAGTGAATGTAATGTAACACACACCCATACAATGCGCACCGCCCCGTGATGTTTTTCTCACTCCTACTAGTGAATGTAATGTAACACACACCCATACAATGCGCACCACCCCGTGATGTTTTTCTCACTCCTACTAGTGAATCTAATGTAACACACACCCATACAATGCGCACCACCCCGTGATGTTTTTCTCACTCCTACTATTGAATGTAATGTAACACACACCCATACAATGCGCACCACCCCGTGATGTTTTTCTCACTCCTACTAGTGAATCTAATGTAACACACACCCATACAATGCGCACCGCCCCGTGATGTTTTTCTCACTCCTACTAGTGAATGTAATGTAACACACACCCATACAATGCGCACCGCCTCGTGATGTTTTTCTCACTCCTACTAGTGAATGTAATGTAACACACACCCATACAATGCGCACCGCCCCGTGATGTTTTTCTCACTCCTACTAGTGAATGTAATGTAACACACACCCATACAATGCGCACCACCCCGTGATGTTTTTCTCACTCCTACTAGTGAATGTAATGTAACACACACCCATACAATGCGCACTGCCCCGTGATGTTTTTCACACTCCTACTAGTGAATGTAATGTAACACACACCCATACAATGCGCACCACCCCGTGATGTTTTTCTCACTCCTACTAGTGAATGTAATGTAACACACACCCATACAATGCGCACCACCCCGTGATGTTTTTCTCACTCCTACTAGTGAATGTAATGTAACACACACCCATACAATGCGCACCACCCCGTGATGATTTTCTCACTCCTACTAGTGAATGTAATGTAACACACACCCATACAATGCGCACCTCCCCGTGATGTTTTTCTCACTCCTACTAGTGAATGTAATGTAACACACACCCATACAATGCGCACCACCCCGTGATGTTTTTCTCACTCCTACTAGTGAATGTAATGTAACACACACCTATACAATGCGCACCACCCCGTGATGTTTTTCTCACTCCTACTAGTGAATCTAATGTAACACACACCCATACAATGCGCACCATCCCGTGATGTTTTTCTCACTCCTACTAGTGAATGTAATGTAACACACACCCATACAATGCGCACCACCCCGTGATGTTTTTCTCACTCCTACTAGTGAATGTAATGTAACACACACCCATACAATGCGCACCGCCCCGTGATGTTTTTCTCACTCCTACTAGTGAATGTAATGTAACACACACCCATACAATGCGCACCACCCCGTGATGTTTTTCTCACTCCTACTAGTGAATGTAATGTAACACACACCCATACAATGCGCATCGCCCCGTGATGTTTTTCTCACTCCTACTAGTGAATGTAATGTAACACACACCCATACAATGCGCACCACCCCGTGATGATTTTCTCACTCCTACTAGTGAATGTAATGTAACACACACCCATACAATGCGCACCGCCCCGTGATGTTTTTCTCACTCCTACTAGTGAATGTAATGTAACACACACCCATACAATGCGCACCACCCCGTGATGATTTTCTCACTCCTACTAGTGAATGTAATTTAACACACACCCATACAATGCGCACCACCCCGTGATGTTTTTCTCACTCCTACTAGTGAATGTAATGTAACACACCCCCATACAATGCGCACCACCCCGTGATGTTTTTCTCACTCCTACTAGTGAATCTAATGTAACACACACCCATACAATGCGCACCATCCCGTGATGTTTTTCTCACTCCTACTAGTGAATGTAATGTAACACACACCCATACAATGCGCACCACCCCGTGATGTTTTTCTCACTCCTACTAGTGAATCTAATGTAACACACACCCATACAATGCGCACCACCCCGTGATGTTTTTCTCAATCCTACTAGTGAATGTAATGTAACACACACCCATACAATGCGCACCACCCCGTGATGTTTTTCTCACTCCTACTAGAGAATGTAATGTAACACACACCCATACAATGCGCAACACCCCGTGATGTTTTTCTCACTCCTACTAGTGAATGTAATGTAACACACACCCATACAATGCGCACCACCCCGTGATGTTTTTCTCACTCGTACTAGTGAATCTAATGTAACACACACCCATACAATGCGCACCACCCCGTGATGTTTTTCTCACTGCTACTAGTGAATGTAATGTAACACACACCCATAAAATGCGCACTGCCCCGTGATGTTTTTCTCACTCCTATTAGTGAATGTAATGTAACACACACCCATACAATGCGCACCACCCCGTGATGTTTTTCTCACTCCTACTAGTGAATGTAATGTAACACACACCCATACAATGCGCACCGCCCCGTGATATTTTTCACACTCCTACTAGTGAATGTAATGTAACACACACCCATACAATGCGCACCACCCCGTGATGTTTTTCTCACTCCTACTAGTGAATGTAATGTAACACACACCTATACAATGCGCACCACCCCGTGATGTTTTTCTCACTCCTACTAGTGAATGTAATGTAACACACACCCATACAATGCGCACCACCCCGTGAAGATTTTCTCACTCCTACTAGTGAATCTAATGTAACACACACCCATACAATGCGCACCTCCCCGTGATGTTTTTCTCACTCCTACTAGTGAATGTAATGTAACACACACCCATACAATGCGCACCACCCCGTGATGTTTTTCTCACTCCTACTAGTGAATGTAATGTAACACACACACATACAATGCGCACCACCCCGTGATGTTTTTCTCACTCCTACTAGTGAATCTAATGTAACACACACCCATACAATGCGCACCACCCCGTGATGTTTTTCTCACTCCTACTAGTGAATCTAATGTAACACACACCCATACAATGCGCACCACCCCGTGATGTTTTTCTCACTCCTACTAGTGAATGTAATGTAACACACACACATACAATGCGCACCACCCCGTGATGTTTTTCTCACTCCTACTAGTGAATCTAATGTAACACACACCCATACAATGCGCACCACCCCGTGATGTTTTTCTCACTCCTACTATTGAATGTAATGTAACACACACCCATACAATGCGCACCACCCCGTGATGTTTTTCTCACTCCTACTAGTGAATCTAATGTAACACACACCCATACAATGCGCACCGCCCCGTGATGTTTTTCTCACTCCTACTAGTGAATGTAATGTAACACACACCCATACAATGCGCACCGCCTCGTGATGTTTTTCTCACTCCTACTAGTGAATGTAATGTAACACACACCCATACAATGCGCACCGCCCCGTGATGTTTTTCTCACTCCTACTAGTGAATGTAATGTAACACACACCCATACAATGCGCACCACCCCGTGATGTTTTTCTCACTCCTACTAGTGAATGTAATGTAACACACACCCATACAATGCGCACCACCCCGTGATGTTTTTCTCACTCCTACTAGTGAATCTAATGTAACACACACCCATACAATGCGCACCTCCCAGTGATGTTTTTCTCACTCCTACTAGTGAATGTAATGTAACACACATCCATACAATGCGCACCACCCCGTGATGTTTTTCTCACTCCTACTAGTGAATCTAATGTAACACACACCCATACAATGCGCACCACCCCGTGATGTTTTTCTCACTCCTACTAGTGAATCTAATGTAACACACACCCATACAATGCGCACCACCCCGTGATGTTTTTCTCACTCCTACTAGTGAATGTAATGTAACACACACCCATACAATGCGCACCACCCCGTGATGTTTTTCTCACTCCTACTAGTGAATCTAATGTAACACACACCCATACAATGCGCACCGCCCCGTGATGTTTTTCTCACTCCTACTAGTGAATCTAATGTAACACACACCCATACAATGCGCACCACCCTGTGATGTTTTTCTCACTCCTACTAGTGAAGGTAATGTAACACACCCATACAATGCGCACCACCACGTGATGTTTTTCTCACTCCTACTAGTGAATGTAATGTAACACACACCCATACAATGCGCACCACCCGGTGATGTTTTTCTCACTCCTACTAGTGAATGTAATGTAACACACACCCATACAATGCGCACCGCCCCGTGATGTTTTTCTCACTCCTACTAGTGAATGTAATGTAACACACACCCATACAATGCGCACCGCCCCGTGATGTTTTTCTCACTCCTACTAGTGAATGTAATGTAACACACACCCATACAATGCGCACCGCCCCGTGATGTTTTTCTCACTCCTACTAGTGAATGTAATGTAACACACACCCATACAATGCGCACCACCCCGTGATGTTTTTCTCACTCCTACTAGTGAATGTAATGTAACACACACCCATACAATGCGCACCACCCCGTGATGTTTTTCTCACTCCTACTAGTGAATGTAATGTAACACACACCCATACAATGCGCACCACCCCGTGATGTTTTTCTCCCTCCTACTAGTGAATGTAATGTAACACACACCCATACAATGCGCACCACCCCGTGATGATTTTCTCACTGCTACTAGTGAATCTAATGTAACAAACACCCATACAATGCGCACCTCCCCGTGATGTTTTTCTCACTCCTACTAGTGAATGTAATGTAACACACACCCATACAATGCGCACCACCCCGTGATGTTTTTCTCACTCCTACTAGTGAATCTAATGTAATACACACCCATACAATGCGCACCACCCCGTGATGTTTTTCTCATTCCTACTAGTGAATGTAATGTAACACACACCCATACAATGTGCACCACCCCGTGATGTTTTTCTCACTCCTACTAGTGAATGTAATGTAACACACACCCATACAATGCGCACCACCCCGTGATGATTTTCTCACTCCTACTAGTGAATCTAATGTAACACACACCCATACAATGCGCACCACCCCGTGATGATTTTCTCACTCCTACTAGTGAATCTAATGTAACACACACCGATACAATGCGCACCACCCCGTGATGTTTTTCTCACTCCTACTAGTGCATCTAATGTAACACACACCCATACATTACGCACCACCCCGTGATGTTTTTCTCACTCCTACTAGTGAATGTAATGTAACACACACCCATACAATGCGCACCACTCCGTGATGATTTTCTCACTCCTACTAGTGAATCTAATGTAACAAACACCCATACAATGCGCACCACCCCGTGATGTTTTTCTCACTCCTACTAGTGAATGTAATGTAACACACACCCATACAATGCACACCACCCGTGATGTTTTTCTCACTCCTACTAGTGAATGTAATGTAACACACACCCATACAATGCGCACCACCCCGTGATGTTTTTCTCACTCCTACTAGTGAATGTAATGTAAAACACACCCATACAATGCGCACCACCCCGTGATGTTTTTCTACCTCCTACTAGTGAATGTAATGTAACACACACCCATACAATGCGCACCACCCCGTGATGATTTTCTCACTCCTACTAGCGAATCTAATGTAACACACACCCATACAATGCGCACCTCCCCGTGATGTTTTTCTACCTCCTACTAGTGAATGTAATGTAACACACACCCATACAATGCGCACCACCCCGTGATGATTTTCTCACTCCTACTAGTGAATGTAATGTAACACACACCCATACAATGCGCACCGCCCCGTGATGTTTTTCTCACTCCTACTAGTGAATGTAATGTAACACACACCCATACAATGCGCACCACCCCGTGATGTTTTTCTCACTCCTACTACTGAATGTAATGTAACACACACCCATACAATGCGAACCACCCCGTGATGTTTTTCTCACTCCTACTAGTGAATGTAATGTAACACACAGCCATACAATGCGCACCGCCCCGTGATGTTTTTCTCACTCCTACTAGTGAATCTAATGTAACACACACCCATACAATGCGCACCGCCCCGTGATGTTTTTCTCACTCCTAGTAGTGAATGTAACACACACCCATACAATGCGCACCGCCCCGTGATGTTTTTCTCACTCCTACTAGTGAATGTAATGTAACACACACCCATACAATGCGCACCGCCCCGTGATGTTTTTCTCACTCCTACTAGTGAATGTAATGTAACACACACCCATACAATGCGCACCACCCCGTGATGTTTTTCTCACTCCTACTAGTGAATGTAATGTAACACACACCCATACAATGCGCACCACCCCGTGATGTTTTTCTCACTCCTACTAGTGAATCTAATGTAACACACACCCATACAATGCGCACCTCCCCGTGATGTTTTTCTCACTCCTACTAGTGAATGTAATGTAACACACACCCATACAATGCGCACCACCCCATGATGTTTTTCTCACTCCTACTTGTGAATCTAATGTAACACACACCCATACAATGCGCACCACTCCGTGATGTTTTTCTCAATCCTACTAGTGAATGTAATGTAACACACACCCATACAATGCGCACCACCCCGTGATGTTTTTCTCAATCCTACTAGTGAATGTAATGTAACACACACCCATACAATGCGCACCACCCCGTGATGTTTTTCTCACTCGTACTAGTGAATCTAATGTAACACACACCCATACAATGCGCACCACCCCGTGATGTTTTTCTCACTGCTACTAGTGAATGTAATGTAACACACACCCATAAAATGCGCACCGCCCCGTGATGTTTTTCTCACTCCTATTAGTGAATGTAATGTAACACACACCCATACAATGCGCACCACACCGTGATGTTTTTCTCACTCCTACTAGTGAATGTAATGTAACACACACCCATACAATGCGCACCGCCCCGTGATGTTTTTCACACTCCTACTAGTGAATGTAATGTAACACACACCCATACAATGCGCACCACCCCGTGATGTTTTTCTCACTCCTACTAGTGAATGTAATGTAACACACACCCATACAATGCGCACCAGCCCGTGATGTTTTTCTCACTCCTACTAGTGAATGTAATGTAACACACACCCATACAATGCGCACCACCCCGTGATGATTTTCTCACTCCTACTAGTGAATCTAATGTAACACACACCCATACAATGCACACCTCCCCGTGATGTTTTTCTCACTCCTACTAGTGAATGTAATGTAACACACACCCATACAATGCGCACCACCCTGTGATGTTTTTCTCACTCCTACTAGTGAATGTAATGTAACACACACCTATACAATGCGCACCACCCCGTGATGTTTTTCTCACTCCTACTAGTGAATCTAATGTAACACACACCCATACAATGCGCACCACCCCGTGATGTTTTTCTCACTCCTACTAGTGAATGTAATGTAACACACACCCATACAATGCGCACCACCCCGTGATGTTTTTCTCACTCCTACTAGTGAATGTAATGTAACACACACCCATACAATGCGCACCGCCCCGTGATGTTTTTCTCACTCCTACTAGTGAATGTAATGTAACACACACCCATACAATGCGCACCACCCCGTGATGTTTTTCTCACTCCTACTAGTGAATGTAATGTAACACACACCCATACAATGCGCACCGCCCCGTGATGTTTTTCTCACTCCTACTAGTGAATGTAATGTAACACACACCCATACAATGCGCACCACCCCGTGATGATTTTCTCACTCCTACTAGTGAATGTAATGTAACACACACCCATACAATGCGCACCGCCCCGTGATGTTTTTCTCACTCCTACTAGTGAATGTAATGTAACACACACCCATACAATGCGCACCACCCCGTGATGATTTTCTCACTCCTACTAGTGAATGTAATTTAACACACACCCATACAATGTGCACCACCCCGTGATGTTTTTCTCACTCCTACTAGTGAATGTAATGTAACACACCCCCATACAATGCGCACCACCCCGTGATGTTTTTCTCACTCCTACTAGTGAATCTAATGTAACACACACCCATACAATGCGCACCTCCCCGTGATGTTTTTCTCACTCCTACTAGTGAATGTAATGTAACACACACCCATACAATGCGCACCACCCCGTGATGTTTTTCTCACTCCTACTAGTGAATCTAATGTAACACACACCCATACAATGCGCACCTCCCCGTGATGTTTTTCTCACTCCTACTAGTGAATGTAATGTAACACACACCCATACAATGCGCACCACCCCGTGATGTTTTTCTCACTCCTACTAGTGAATGTAATGTAACACACACACATACAATGCGCACCACCCCGTGATGTTTTTCTCACTCCTACTAGTGAATCTAATGTAACACACACCCATACAATGCACACCACCCCGTGATGTTTTTCTCACTCCTACTAGTGAATGTAATGTAACACACACCCATACAATGCGCACCACCCCGTGATGTTTTTCTCACTCCTACTAGTGAATCTAATGTAACACACACCCATACAATGCGCACCGCCCCGTGATGTTTTTCTCACTCCTACTAGTGAATGTAATGTAACACACACCCATACAATGCGCACCGCCCCGTGATGTTTTTCTCACTCCTACTTGTGAATGTAATGTAACACACACCCATACAATGCGCACCGCCTCGTGATGTTTTTCTCACTCCTACTAGTGAATGTAATGTAACACACACCCATACAATGCGCACCACCCCGTGATGTTTTTCTCACTCCTACTAGTGAATGTAATGTAACACACACCCATACAATGCGCACCACCCCGTGATGTTTTTCTCACTCCTACTAGTGAATCTAATGTAACACACACCCATACAATGCGCACCTCCCCGTGATGTTTTTCTCACTCCTACTAGTGAATGTAATGTAACACACACCCATACAATGCGCACCACCCCATGATGTTTTTCTCACTCCTACTTGTGAATCTAATGTAACACACACCCATACAATGCGCACCACTCCGTGATGTTTTTCTCAATCCTACTAGTGAATGTAATGTAACACACACCCATACAATGCGCACCACCCCGTGATGTTTTTCTCAATCCTACTAGTGAATGTAACGTAACACACACCCATACAATGCGCACCACCCCGTGATGTTTTTCTCACTCGTACTAGTGAATCTAATGTAACACACACCCATACAATGCGCACCACCCCGTGATGTTTTTCTCACTGCTACTAGTGAATGTAATGTAACACACACCCATAAAATGCGCACCGCCCCGTGATGTTTTTCTCACTCCTATTAGTGAATGTAATGTAACACACACCCATACAATGCGCACCACACCGTGATGTTTTTCTCACTCCTACTAGTGAATGTAATGTAACACACACCCATACAATGCGCACTGCCCCGTGATGTTTTTCACACTCCTACTAGTGAATGTAATGTAACACACACCCATACAATGTGCACCACCCCGTGATGTTTTTCTCACTCCTACTAGTGAATGTAATGTAACACACACCCATACAATGCGCACCACCCCGTGATGTTTTTCTCACTCCTACTAGTGAATGTAATGTAACACACACCCATACAATGCGCACCACCCCGTGATGATTTTCTCACTCCTACTAGTGAATCTAATGTAACACACACCCATACAATGCGCACCTCCCCGTGATGTTTTTCTCACTCCTACTAGTGAATGTAATGTAACACACACCCATACAATGCGCACCACCCCGTGATGTTTTTCTCACTCCTACTAGTGAATGTAATGTAACACACACCCATACAATGCGCACCACCCCGTGATGTTTTTCTCACTCCTACTAGTGAATCTAATGTAACACACACCCATACAATGCGCACCACCCCGTGATGTTTTTCTCACTCCTACTAGTGAATGTAATGTAACACACACCCATACAATGCGCACCACCCCGTGATGTTTTTCTCACTCCTACTAGTGAATGTAATGTAACACACACCCATACAATGCGCACCACCCCGTGATGTTTTTCTCACTCCTACTAGTGAATGTAATGTAACACACACCCATACAATGCGCACCACCCCGTGATGTTTTTCTCACTCGTACTAGTGAATCTAATGTAACACACACCCATACAATGCGCACCACCCCGTGATGTTTTTCTCACTGCTACTAGTGAATGTAATGTAACACAAACCCATAAAATGCGCACCGCCCCGTGATGTTTTTCTCAGTCCTATTAGTGAATGTAATGTAACACACACCCATACAATGCGCACCACCCCGTGATGTTTTTCTCACTCCTACTAGTGAATGTAATGTAACACACACCCATACAATGCGCACCGCCCCGTGATGTTTTTCACACTCCTACTAGTGAATGTAATGTAACACACACCCATACAATGCGCACCACCCCGTGATGTTTTTCTCACTCCTACTAGTGAATGTAATGTAACACACACCCATACAATGCGCACCACCCCGTGATGTTTTTCTCCCTCCTACTAGTGAATGTAATGTAACACACACCCATACAATGCGCACCACCCCGTGAAGATTTTCTCACTCCTACTAGTGAATCTAATGTAACACACACCCATACAATGCGCACCTCCCCGTGATGTTTTTCTCACTCCTACTAGTGAATGTAATGTAACACACACCCATACAATGCGCACCACCCCGTGATGTTTTTCTCACTCCTACTAGTGAATGTAATGTAACACACACACATACAATGCGCACCACCCCGTGATGTTTTTCTCACTCCTACTAGTGAATCTAATGTAACACACACCCATACAATGCGCACCACCCCGTGATGTTTTTCTCACTCCTACTAGTGAATGTAATGTAACACACACCCATACAATGCGCACCACCCCGTGATGTTTTTCTCACTCCTACTAGTGAATCTAATGTAACACACACCCATACAATGCGCACCGCCCCGTGATGTTTTTCTCACTCCTACTAGTGAATGTAATGTAACACACACCCATACAATGCGCACCGCCCCGTGATGTTTTTCTCACTCCTACTAGTGAATGTAATGTAACACACACCCATACAATGCGCACCGCCCCGTGATGTTTTTCTCACTCCTACTAGTGAATGTAATGTAACACACACCCATACAATGCGCACCACCCCGTGATGTTTTTCTCACTCCTACTAGTGAATGTAATGTAACACACACCCATACAATGCGCACCACCCCGTGATGTTTTTCTCACTCCTACTAGTGAATCTAATGTAACACACACCCATACAATGCGCACCTCCCCGTGATGTTTTTCTCACTCCTACTAGTGAATGTAATGTAACACACACCCATACAATGCGCACCACCCCATGATGTTTTTCTCACTCCTACTTGTGAATCTAATGTAACACACACCCATACAATGCGCACCACTCCGTGATGTTTTTCTCAATCCTACTAGTGAATGTAATGTAACACACACCCATACAATGCGCACCACCCCGTGATGTTTTTCTCAATCCTACTAGTGAATGTAATGTAACACACACCCATACAATGCGCACCACCCCGTGATGTTTTTCTCACTCGTACTAGTGAATCTAATGTAACACACACCCATACAATGCGCACCACCCCGTGATGTTTTTCTCACTGCTACTAGTGAATCTAATGTGACACACACCCATACAATGCGCACCACCCCGTGCTGTTTTTCTCACTCCTAGTAGTGAATGTAATGTAACACACACCCATACAATGCGCACCACCCCGTGATGTTTTTCTCACTCCTACTAGTGAATGTAATGTAACACACACCCATACGATGCACACCATCCCGTGATGTTTTTCTCACTCCTACTAGTGAATGTAATGTAACACACACCCATACAATGCGCACCACCCCGTGATGTTTTTCTCACTCCTACTAGTGAATGTAATGTAACACACACCCATACAATGCTCACCACCCCGTGATGTTTTTCTCACTCCTACTAGTGAATGTAATGTAACACACACCCATACAATGCGCACCACCCCGTGAAGATTTTCTCACTCCTACTAGTGAATCTAATGTAACACACACCCATACAATGCGCACCTCCCCGTGATGTTTTTCTCACTCCTACTAGTGAATGTAATGTAACACACACCCATACAATGCGCACCACCCCGTGATGTTTTTCTCACTCCTACTAGTGAATGTAATGTAACACACACACATACAATGCGCACCACCCCGTGATGTTTTTCTCACTCCTACTAGTGAATCTAATGTAACACACACCCATACAATGCGCACCACCCCGTGATGTTTTTCTCACTCCTACTAGTGAATGTAATGTAACACACACCCATACAATGCGCACCACCCCGTGATGTTTTTCTCACTCCTACTAGTGAATCTAATGTAACACACACCCATACAATGCGCACCGCCCCGTGATGTTTTTCTCACTCCTACTAGTGAATGTAATGTAACACACACCCATACAATGCGCACCGCCCCGTGATGTTTTTCTCACTCCTACTAGTGAATGTAATGTAACACACACCCATACAATGCGCACCGCCCCGTGATGTTTTTCTCACTCCTACTAGTGAATGTAATGTAACACACACCCATACAATGCGCACCACCCCGTGATGTTTTTCTCACTCCTACTAGTGAATGTAATGTAACACACACCCATACAATGCGCACCACCCCGTGATGTTTTTCTCACTCCTACTAGTGAATCTAATGTAACACACACCCATACAATGCGCACCTCCCCGTGATGTTTTTCTCACTCCTACTAGTGAATGTAATGTAACACACACCCATACAATGCGCACCACCCCATGATGTTTTTCTCACTCCTACTTGTGAATCTAATGTAACACACACACATACAATGCGCACCACCCCGTGATGTTTTTCTCACTCCTACTAGTGAATCTAATGTAACACACACCCATACAATGCGCACCACCCCGTGATGTTTTTCTCACTCCTACTATTGAATGTAATGTAACACACACCCATACAATGCGCACCACCCCGTGATGTTTTTCTCACTCCTACTAGTGAATCTAATGTAACACACACCCATACAATGCGCACCGCCCCGTGATGTTTTTCTCACTCCTACTAGTGAATGTAATGTAACACACACCCATACAATGCGCACCGCCTCGTGATGTTTTTCTCACTCCTACTAGTGAATGTAATGTAACACACACCCATACAATGCGCACCGCCCCGTGATGTTTTTCTCACTCCTACTAGTGAATGTAATGTAACACACACCCATACAATGCGCACCACCCCGTGATGTTTTTCTCACTCCTACTAGTGAATGTAATGTAACACACACCCATACAATGCGCACCACCCCGTGATGTTTTTCTCACTCCTACTAGTGAATCTAATGTAACACACACCCATACAATGCGCACCTCCCAGTGATGTTTTTCTCACTCCTACTAGTGAATGTAATGTAACACACATCCATACAATGCGCACCACCCCGTGATGTTTTTCTCACTCCTACTAGTGAATCTAATGTAACACACACCCATACAATGCGCACCACCCCGTGATGTTTTTCTCACTCCTACTAGTGAATCTAATGTAACACACACCCATACAATGCGCACCACCCCGTGATGTTTTTCTCACTCCTACTAGTGAATGTAATGTAACACACACCCATACAATGCGCACCACCCCGTGATGTTTTTCTCACTCCTACTAGTGAATCTAATGTAACACACACCCATACAATGCGCACCGCCCCGTGATGTTTTTCTCACTCCTACTAGTGAATCTAATGTAACACACACCCATACAATGCGCACCACCCTGTGATGTTTTTCTCACTCCTACTAGTGAAGGTAATGTAACACACCCATACAATGCGCACCACCACGTGATGTTTTTCTCACTCCTACTAGTGAATGTAATGTAACACACACCCATACAATGCGCACCACCCGGTGATGTTTTTCTCACTCCTACTAGTGAATGTAATGTAACACACACCCATACAATGCGCACCGCCCCGTGATGTTTTTCTCACTCCTACTAGTGAATGTAATGTAACACACACCCATACAATGCGCACCGCCCCGTGATGTTTTTCTCACTCCTACTAGTGAATGTAATGTAACACACACCCATACAATGCGCACCGCCCCGTGATGTTTTTCTCACTCCTACTAGTGAATGTAATGTAACACACACCCATACAATGCGCACCACCCCGTGATGTTTTTCTCACTCCTACTAGTGAATGTAATGTAACACACACCCATACAATGCGCACCACCCCGTGATGTTTTTCTCACTCCTACTAGTGAATGTAATGTAACACACACCCATACAATGCGCACCACCCCGTGATGTTTTTCTCCCTCCTACTAGTGAATGTAATGTAACACACACCCATACAATGCGCACCACCCCGTGATGATTTTCTCACTGCTACTAGTGAATCTAATGTAACAAACACCCATACAATGCGCACCTCCCCGTGATGTTTTTCTCACTCCTACTAGTGAATGTAATGTAACACACACCCATACAATGCGCACCACCCCGTGATGTTTTTCTCACTCCTACTAGTGAATCTAATGTAATACACACCCATACAATGCGCACCACCCCGTGATGTTTTTCTCATTCCTACTAGTGAATGTAATGTAACACACACCCATACAATGTGCACCACCCCGTGATGTTTTTCTCACTCCTACTAGTGAATGTAATGTAACACACACCCATACAATGCGCACCACCCCGTGATGATTTTCTCACTCCTACTAGTGAATCTAATGTAACACACACCCATACAATGCGCACCACCCCGTGATGATTTTCTCACTCCTACTAGTGAATCTAATGTAACACACACCGATACAATGCGCACCACCCCGTGATGTTTTTCTCACTCCTACTAGTGCATCTAATGTAACACACACCCATACATTACGCACCACCCCGTGATGTTTTTCTCACTCCTACTAGTGAATGTAATGTAACACACACCCATACAATGCGCACCACTCCGTGATGATTTTCTCACTCCTACTAGTGAATCTAATGTAACAAACACCCATACAATGCGCACCACCCCGTGATGTTTTTCTCACTCCTACTAGTGAATGTAATGTAACACACACCCATACAATGCACACCACCCGTGATGTTTTTCTCACTCCTACTAGTGAATGTAATGTAACACACACCCATACAATGCGCACCACCCCGTGATGTTTTTCTCACTCCTACTAGTGAATGTAATGTAAAACACACCCATACAATGCGCACCACCCCGTGATGTTTTTCTACCTCCTACTAGTGAATGTAATGTAACACACACCCATACAATGCGCACCACCCCGTGATGATTTTCTCACTCCTACTAGCGAATCTAATGTAACACACACCCATACAATGCGCACCTCCCCGTGATGTTTTTCTACCTCCTACTAGTGAATGTAATGTAACACACACCCATACAATGCGCACCACCCCGTGATGATTTTCTCACTCCTACTAGTGAATGTAAGGTAACACACACCCATACAATGCGCACCGCCCCGTGATGTTTTTCTCACTCCTACTAGTGAATGTAATGTAACACACACCCATACAATGCGCACCACCCCGTGATGTTTTTCTCACTCCTACTACTGAATGTAATGTAACACACACCCATACAATGCGAACCACCCCGTGATGTTTTTCTCACTCCTACTAGTGAATGTAATGTAACACACAGCCATACAATGCGCACCGCCCCGTGATGTTTTTCTCACTCCTACTAGTGAATCTAATGTAACACACACCCATACAATGCGCACCGCCCCGTGATGTTTTTCTCACTCCTAGTAGTGAATGTAACACACACCCATACAATGCGCACCGCCCCGTGATGTTTTTCTCACTCCTACTAGTGAATGTAATGTAACACACACCCATACAATGCGCACCGCCCCGTGATGTTTTTCTCACTCCTACTAGTGAATGTAATGTAACACACACCCATACAATGCGCACCACCCCGTGATGTTTTTCTCACTCCTACTAGTGAATGTAATGTAACACACACCCATACAATGCGCACCACCCCGTGATGTTTTTCTCACTCCTACTAGTGAATCTAATGTAACACACACCCATACAATGCGCACCTCCCCGTGATGTTTTTCTCACTCCTACTAGTGAATGTAATGTAACACACACCCATACAATGCGCACCACCCCATGATGTTTTTCTCACTCCTACTTGTGAATCTAATGTAACACACACCCATACAATGCGCACCACTCCGTGATGTTTTTCTCAATCCTACTAGTGAATGTAATGTAACACACACCCATACAATGCGCACCACCCCGTGATGTTTTTCTCAATCCTACTAGTGAATGTAATGTAACACACACCCATACAATGCGCACCACCCCGTGATGTTTTTCTCACTCGTACTAGTGAATCTAATGTAACACACACCCATACAATGCGCACCACCCCGTGATGTTTTTCTCACTGCTACTAGTGAATGTAATGTAACACACACCCATAAAATGCGCACCGCCCCGTGATGTTTTTCTCACTCCTATTAGTGAATGTAATGTAACACACACCCATACAATGCGCACCACACCGTGATGTTTTTCTCACTCCTACTAGTGAATGTAATGTAACACACACCCATACAATGCGCACCGCCCCGTGATGTTTTTCACACTCCTACTAGTGAATGTAATGTAACACACACCCATACAATGCGCACCACCCCGTGATGTTTTTCTCACTCCTACTAGTGAATGTAATGTAACACACACCCATACAATGCGCACCAGCCCGTGATGTTTTTCTCACTCCTACTAGTGAATGTAATGTAACACACACCCATACAATGCGCACCACCCCGTGATGATTTTCTCACTCCTACTAGTGAATCTAATGTAACACACACCCATACAATGCACACCTCCCCGTGATGTTTTTCTCACTCCTACTAGTGAATGTAATGTAACACACACCCATACAATGCGCACCACCCTGTGATGTTTTTCTCACTCCTACTAGTGAATGTAATGTAACACACACCTATACAATGCGCACCACCCCGTGATGTTTTTCTCACTCCTACTAGTGAATCTAATGTAACACACACCCATACAATGCGCACCACCCCGTGATGTTTTTCTCACTCCTACTAGTGAATGTAATGTAACACACACCCATACAATGCGCACCACCCCGTGATGTTTTTCTCACTCCTACTAGTGAATGTAATGTAACACACACCCATACAATGCGCACCGCCCCGTGATGTTTTTCTCACTCCTACTAGTGAATGTAATGTAACACACACCCATACAATGCGCACCACCCCGTGATGTTTTTCTCACTCCTACTAGTGAATGTAATGTAACACACACCCATACAATGCGCACCGCCCCGTGATGTTTTTCTCACTCCTACTAGTGAATGTAATGTAACACACACCCATACAATGCGCACCACCCCGTGATGATTTTCTCACTCCTACTAGTGAATGTAATGTAACACACACCCATACAATGCGCACCGCCCCGTGATGTTTTTCTCACTCCTACTAGTGAATGTAATGTAACACACACCCATACAATGCGCACCACCCCGTGATGATTTTCTCACTCCTACTAGTGAATGTAATTTAACACACACCCATACAATGTGCACCACCCCGTGATGTTTTTCTCACTCCTACTAGTGAATGTAATGTAACACACCCCATACAATGCGCACCACCCCGTGATGTTTTTCTCACTCCTACTAGTGAATCTAATGTAACACACACCCATACAATGCGCACCTCCCCGTGATGTTTTTCTCACTCCTACTAGTGAATGTAATGTAACACACACCCATACAATGCGCACCACCCCGTGATGTTTTTCTCACTCCTACTAGTGAATCTAATGTAACACACACCCATACAATGCGCACCACCCCGTGATGTTTTTCTCAATCCTACTAGTGAATGTAATGTAAAACACACCCATACAATGCGCACCACCCCGTGATGTTTTTCTCACTCCTACTAGTGAATGTAATGTAACACACACCCATACAATGCGCAACACCCCGTGATGTTTTTCTCACTCCTACTAGTGAATGTAATGTAACACACACCCATACAATGCGCACCACCCCGTGATGTTTTTCTCACTCGTACTAGTGAATCTAATGTAACACACACCCATACAATGCGCACCACCCCGTGATGTTTTTCTCACTGCTACTAGTGAATGTAATGTAACACACACCCATAAAATGCGCACTGCCCCGTGATGTTTTTCTCACTCCTATTAGTGAATGTAATGTAACACACACCCATACAATGCGCACCACCCCGTGATGTTTTCTCACTCCTACTAGTGAATGTAATGTAACACACACCCATACAATGCGCACCGCCCCGTGATGTTTTTCACACTCCTACTAGTGAATGTAATGTAACACACACCCATACAATGCGCACCACCCCGTGATGTTTTTCTCACTCCTACTAGTGAATGTAATGTAACACACACCCATACAATGCGCACCACCCCGTGATGTTTTTCTCACTCCTACTAGTGAATGTAATGTAACACACACCCATACAATGCGCACCACCCGTGAAGATTTTCTCACTCCTACTAGTGAATCTAATGTAACACACACCCATACAATGCGCACCTCCCCGTGATGTTTTTCTCACTCCTACTAGTGAATGTAATGTAACACACACCCATACAATGCGCACCACCCCGTGATGTTTTTCTCACTCCTACTAGTGAATGTAATGTAACACACACACATACAATGCGCACCACCCCGTGATGTTTTTCTCACTCCTACTAGTGAATCTAATGTAACACACACCCATACAATGCACACCACCCCGTGATGTTTTTCTCACTCCTACTAGTGAATGTAATGTAACACACACCCATACAATGCGCACCACCCCGTGATGTTTTTCTCACTCCTACTAGTGAATCTAATGTAACACACACCCATACAATGCGCACCGCCCCGTGATGTTTTTCTCACTCCTACTAGTGAATGTAATGTAACACACACCCATACAATGCGCACCGCCCCGTGATGTTTTTCTCACTCCTACTTGTGAATGTAATGTAACACACACCCATACAATGCGCACCGCCTCGTGATGTTTTTCTCACTCCTACTAGTGAATGTAATGTAACACACACCCATACAATGCGCACCACCCCGTGATGTTTTTCTCACTCCTACTAGTGAATGTAATGTAACACACACCCATACAATGCGCACCACCCCGTGATGTTTTTCTCACTCCTACTAGTGAATCTAATGTAACACACACCCATACAATGCGCACCTCCCCGTGATGTTTTTCTCACTCCTACTAGTGAATGTAATGTAACACACACCCATACAATGCGCACCACCCATGATGTTTTTCTCACTCCTACTTGTGAATCTAATGTAACACACACCCATACAATGCGCACCACTCCGTGATGTTTTTCTCAATCCTACTAGTGAATGTAATGTAACACACACCCATACAATGCGCACCACCCCGTGATGTTTTTCTCAATCCTACTAGTGAATGTAACGTAACACACACCCATACAATGCGCACCACCCCGTGATGTTTTTCTCACTCGTACTAGTGAATCTAATGTAACACACACCCATACAATGCGCACCACCCCGTGATGTTTTTCTCACTGCTACTAGTGAATGTAATGTAACACACACCCATAAAATGCGCACCGCCCCGTGATGTTTTTCTCACTCCTTTTAGTGAATGTAATGTAACACACACCCATACAATGCGCACCACACCGTGATGTTTTTCTCACTCCTACTAGTGAATGTAATGTAACACACACCCATACAATGCGCACTGCCCCGTGATGTTTTTCACACTCCTACTAGTGAATGTAATGTAACACACACCCATACAATGTGCACCACCCCGTGATGTTTTTCTCACTCCTACTAGTGAATGTAATGTAACACACACCCATACAATGCGCACCACCCCGTGATGTTTTTCTCACTCCTACTAGTGAATGTAATGTAACACACACCCATACAATGCGCACCACCCCGTGATGATTTTCTCACTCCTACTAGTGAATCTAATGTAACACACACCCATACAATGCGCACCTCCCCGTGATGTTTTTCTCACTCCTACTAGTGAATGTAATGTAACACACACCCATACAATGCGCACCACCCCGTGATGTTTTTCTCACTCCTACTAGTGAATGTAATGTAACACACACCCATACAATGCGCACCACCCCGTGATGTTTTTCTCACTCCTACTAGTGAATCTAATGTAACACACACCCATACAATGCGCACCACCCCGTGATGTTTTTCTCACTCCTACTAGTGAATGTAATGTAACACACACCCATACAATGCGCACCACCCCGTGATGTTTTTCTCACTCCTACTAGTGAATGTAATGTAACACACACCCATACAATGCGCACCACCCCGTGATGTTTTTCTCACTCCTACTAGTGAATGTAATGTAACACACACCCATACAATGCGCACCACCCCGTGATGTTTTTCTCACTCTTACTAGTGAATCTAATGTAACACACACCCATACAATGCGCACCACCCCGTGATGTTTTTCTCACTGCTACTACTGAATGTAATGTAACACACACCCATAAAATGCGCACCGCCCCGTGATGTTTTTCTCAGTCCTATTAGTGAATGTAATGTAACACACACCCATACAATGCGCACCACCCCGTGATGTTTTTCTCACTCCTACTAGTGAATGTAATGTAACACACACCCATACAATGCGCACCGCCCCGTGATGTTTTTCACACTCCTACTAGTGAATGTAATGTAACACACACCCATACAATGCGCACCACCCCGTGATGTTTTTCTCACTCCTACTAGTGAATGTAATGTAACACACACCCATACAATGCGCACCACCCCGTGATGTTTTTCTCCCTCCTACTAGTGAATGTAATGTAACACACACCCATACAATGCGCACCACCCCGTGAAGATTTTCTCACTCCTACTAGTGAATCTAATGTAACACACACCCATACAATGCGCACCTCCCCGTGATGTTTTTCTCACTCCTACTAGTGAATGTAATGTAACACACACCCATACAATGCGCACCACCCCGTGATGTTTTCTCACTCCTACTAGTGAATGTAATGTAACACACACACATACAATGCGCACCACCCCGTGATGTTTTTCTCACTCCTACTAGTGAATCTAATGGTAACACACACCCATACAATGCGCACCACCCCGTGATGTTTTTCTCACTCCTACTAGTGAATGTAATGTAACACACACCCATACAATGCGCACCACCCCGTGATGTTTTTCTCACTCCTACTAGTGAATCTAATGTAACACACACCCATACAATGCGCACCGCCCCGTGATGTTTTTCTCACTCCTACTAGTGAATGTAATGTAACACACACCCATACAATGCGCACCGCCCCGTGATGTTTTTCTCACTCCTACTAGTGAATGTAATGTAACACACACCCATACAATGCGCACCGCCCGTGATGTTTTTCTCACTCCTACTAGTGAATGTAATGTAACACACACCCATACAATGCGCACCACCCCGTGATGTTTTTCTCACTCCTACTAGTGAATGTAATGTAACACACACCCATACAATGCGCACCACCCCGTGATGTTTTTCTCACTCCTACTAGTGAATCTAATGTAACACACACCCATACAATGCGCACCTCCCCGTGATGTTTTTCTCACTCCTACTAGTGAATGTAATGTAACACACACCCATACAATGCGCACCACCCCATGATGTTTTTCTCACTCCTACTTGTGAATCTAATGTAACACACACCCATACAATGCGCACCACTCCGTGATGTTTTTCTCAATCCTACTAGTGAATGTAATGTAACACACACCCATACAATGCGCACCACCCCGTGATGTTTTTCTCAATCCTACTAGTGAATGTAATGTAACACACACCCATACAATGCGCACCACCCCGTGATGTTTTTCTCACTCGTACTAGTGAATCTAATGTAACACACACCCATACAATGCGCACCACCCCGTGATGTTTTTCTCACTGCTACTAGTGAATCTAATGTGACACACACCCATACAATGCGCACCACCCCGTGCTGTTTTTCTCACTCCTAGTAGTGAATGTAATGTAACACACACCCATACAATGCGCACCACCCCGTGATGTTTTTCTCACTCCTACTAGTGAATGTAATGTAACACACACCCATACGATGCACACCATCCCGTGATGTTTTTCTCACTCCTACTAGTGAATGTAATGTAACACACACCCATACAATGCGCACCACCCCGTGATGTTTTTCTCACTCCTACTAGTGAATGTAATGTAACACACACCCATACAATGCTCACCACCCCGTGATGTTTTTCTCACTCCTACTAGTGAATGTAATGTAACACACACCCATACAATGCGCACCACCCCGTGAAGATTTTCTCACTCCTACTAGTGAATCTAATGTAACACACACCCATACAATGCGCACCTCCCCGTGATGTTTTTCTCACTCCTACTAGTGAATGTAATGTAACACACACCCATACAATGCGCACCACCCCGTGATGTTTTTCTCACTCCTACTAGTGAATGTAATGTAACACACACACATACAATGCGCACCACCCCGTGATGTTTTTCTCACTCCTACTAGTGAATCTAATGTAACACACACCATACAATGCGCACCACCCCGTGATGTTTTTCTCACTCCTACTAGTGAATGTAATGTAACACACACCCATACAATGCGCACCACCCCGTGATGTTTTTCTCACTCCTACTAGTGAATCTAATGTAACACACACCCATACAATGCGCACCGCCCCGTGATGTTTTTCTCACTCCTACTAGTGAATGTAATGTAACACACACCCATACAATGCGCACCGCCCCGTGATGTTTTTCTCACTCCTACTAGTGAATGTAATGTAACACACACCCATACAATGCGCACCGCCCCGTGATGTTTTTCTCACTCCTACTAGTGAATGTAATGTAACACACACCCATACAATGCGCACCACCCCGTGATGTTTTTCTCACTCCTACTAGTGAATGTAATGTAACACACACCCATACAATGCGCACCACCCCGTGATGTTTTTCTCACTCCTACTAGTGAATCTAATGTAACACACACCCATACAATGCGCACCTCCCCGTGATGTTTTTCTCACTCCTACTAGTGAATGTAATGTAACACACACCCATACAATGCGCACCACCCCATGATGTTTTTCTCACTCCTACTTGTGAATCTAATGTAACACACACCCATACAATGCGCACCACTCCGTGATGTTTTTCTCAATCCTACTAGTGAATGTAATGTAACACACACCCATACAATGCGCACCACCCCGTGATGTTTTTCTCAATCCTACTAGTGAATGTAATGTAACACACACCCATACAATGCGCACCACCCCGTGATGTTTTTCTCACTCGTACTAGTGAATCTAATGTAACACACACCCATACAATGCGCACCACCCCGTGATGTTTTTCTCACTGCTACTAGTGAATGTAATGTAACACACACCCATAAAATGCGCACCGCCCCGTGATGTTTTTCTCACTCCTATTAGTGAATGTAATGTAACACACACCCATACAATGCGCACCACACCGTGATGTTTTTCTCACTCCTACTAGTGAATGTAATGTAACACACACCCATACAATGCGCACTGCCCCGTGATGTTTTTCACACTCCTACTAGTGAATGTAATGTAACACACACCCATACAATGCGCACCACCCCGTGATGTTTTTCTCACTCCTACTAGTGAATGTAATGTAACACACACCCATACAATGCGCACCACCCCGTGATGTTTTTCTCACTCCTACTAGTGAATGTAATGTAACACACACCCATACAATGCGCACCACCCGTGATGTTTTTCTCACTCCTACTAGTGAATGTAATGTAACACACACCCATACAATGCGCACCACCCCGTGAAGATTTTCTCACTCCTACTAGTGAATCTAATGTAACACACACCCATACAATGCGCACCTCCCCGTGATGTTTTTCTCACTCCTACTAGTGAATGTAATGTAACACACACCCATACAATGCGCACCACCCCGTGATGTTTTTCTCACTCCTACTAGTGAATGTAATGTAACACACACACATACAATGCGCACCACCCCGTGATGTTTTTCTCACTCCTACTAGTGAATCTAATGTAACACACACCCATACAATGCACACCACCCCGTGATGTTTTTCTCACTCCTACTAGTGAATGTAATGTAACACACACCCATACAATGCGCACCACCCCGTGATGTTTTTCTCACTCCTACTAGTGAATCTAATGTAACACACACCCATACAATGCGCACCGCCCCGTGATGTTTTTCTCACTCCTACTAGTGAATGTAATGTAACACACACCCATACAATGCGCACCGCCCCGTGATGTTTTTCTCACTCCTACTTGTGAATGTAATGTAACACACACCCATACAATGCGCACCGCCTCGTGATGTTTTTCTCACTCCTACTAGTGAATGTAATGTAACACACACCCATACAATGCGCACCACCCCGTGATGTTTTTCTCACTCCTACTAGTGAATGTAATGTAACACACACCCATACAATGCGCACCACCCCGTGATGTTTTTCTCACTCCTACTAGTGAATCTAATGTAACACACACCCATACAATGCGCACCTCCCCGTGATGTTTTTCTCACTCCTACTAGTGAATGTAATGTAACACACACCCATACAATGCGCACCACCCCATGATGTTTTTCTCACTCCTACTTGTGAATCTAATGTAACACACACCCATACAATGCGCACCACTCCGTGATGTTTTTCTCAATCCTACTAGTGAATGTAATGTAACACACACCCATACAATGCGCACCACCCCGTGATGTTTTTCTCAATCCTACTAGTGAATGTAACGTAACACACACCCATACAATGCGCACCACCCCGTGATGTTTTTCTCACTCGTACTAGTGAATCTAATGTAACACACACCCATACAATGCGCACCACCCCGTGATGTTTTTCTCACTGCTACTAGTGAATGTAATGTAACACACACCCATAAAATGCGCACCGCCCCGTGATGTTTTTCTCACTCCTATTAGTGAATGTAATGTAACACACACCCATACAATGCGCACCACACCGTGATGTTTTTCTCACTCCTACTAGTGAATGTAATGTAACACACACCCATACAATGCGCACTGCCCCGTGATGTTTTTCACACTCCTACTAGTGAATGTAATGTAACACACACCCATACAATGTGCACCACCCCGTGATGTTTTTCTCACTCCTACTAGTGAATGTAATGTAACACACACCCATACAATGCGCACCACCCCGTGATGTTTTTCTCACTCCTACTAGTGAATGTAATGTAACACACACCCATACAATGCGCACCACCCCGTGATGATTTTCTCACTCCTACTAGTGAATCTAATGTAACACACACCCATACAATGCGCACCTCCCCGTGATGTTTTTCTCACTCCTACTAGTGAATGTAATGTAACACACACCCATACAATGCGCACCACCCCGTGATGTTTTTCTCACTCCTACTAGTGAATGTAATGTAACACACACCCATACAATGCGCACCACCCCGTGATGTTTTTCTCACTCCTACTAGTGAATCTAATGTAACACACACCCATACAATGCGCACCACCCCGTGATGTTTTTCTCACTCCTACTAGTGAATGTAATGTAACACACACCCATACAATGCGCACCACCCCGTGATGTTTTTCTCACTCCTACTAGTGAATGTAATGTAACACACACCCATACAATGCGCACCACCCCGTGATGTTTTTCTCACTCCTACTAGTGAATGTAATGTAACACACACCCATACAATGCGCACCACCCCGTGATGTTTTTCTCACTCGTACTAGTGAATCTAATGTAACACACACCCATACAATGCGCACCACCCCGTGATGTTTTTCTCACTGCTACTAGTGAATGTAATGTAACACACACCCATAAAATGCGCACCGCCCCGTGATGTTTTTCTCAGTCCTATTAGTGAATGTAATGTAACACACACCCATACAATGCGCACCACCCCGTGATGTTTTTCTCACTCCTACTAGTGAATGTAATGTAACACACACCCATACAATGCGCACCGCCCCGTGATGTTTTTCACACTCCTACTAGTGAATGTAATGTAACACACACCCATACAATGCGCACCACCCCGTGATGTTTTTCTCACTCCTACTAGTGAATGTAATGTAACACACACCCATACAATGCGCACCACCCCGTGATGTTTTTCTCCCTCCTACTAGTGAATGTAATGTAACACACACCCATACAATGCGCACCACCCCGTGAAGATTTTCTCACTCCTACTAGTGAATCTAATGTAACACACACCCATACAATGCGCACCTCCCCGTGATGTTTTTCTCACTCCTACTAGTGAATGTAATGTAACACACACCCATACAATGCGCACCACCCCGTGATGTTTTTCTCACTCCTACTAGTGAATGTAATGTAACACACACACATACAATGCGCACCACCCCGTGATGTTTTTCTCACTCCTACTAGTGAATCTAATGTAACACACACCCATACAATGCGCACCACCCCGTGATGTTTTTCTCACTCCTACTAGTGAATGTAATGTAACACACACCCATACAATGCGCACCACCCCGTGATGTTTTTCTCACTCCTACTAGTGAATCTAATGTAACACACACCCATACAATGCGCACCGCCCCGTGATGTTTTTCTCACTCCTACTAGTGAATGTAATGTAACACACACCCATACAATGCGCACCGCCCCGTGATGTTTTTCTCACTCCTACTAGTGAATGTAATGTAACACACACCCATACAATGCGCACCGCCCCGTGATGTTTTTCTCACTCCTACTAGTGAATGTAATGTAACACACACCCATACAATGCGCACCACCCCGTGATGTTTTTCTCACTCCTACTAGTGAATGTAATGTAACACACACCCATACAATGCGCACCACCCCGTGATGTTTTTCTCACTCCTACTAGTGAATCTAATGTAACACACACCCATACAATGCGCACCTCCCCGTGATGTTTTCTCACTCCTACTAGTGAATGTAATGTAACACACACCCATACAATGCGCACCACCCCATGATGTTTTTCTCACTCCTACTTGTGAATCTAATGTAACACACACCCATACAATGCGCACCACTCCGTGATGTTTTTCTCAATCCTACTAGTGAATGTAATGTAACACACACCCATACAATGCGCACCACCCCGTGATGTTTTTCTCAATCCTACTAGTGAATGTAATGTAACACACACCCATACAATGCGCACCACCCCGTGATGTTTTTCTCACTCGTACTAGTGAATCTAATGTAACACACACCCATACAATGCGCACCACCCCGTGATGTTTTTCTCACTGCTACTAGTGAATCTAATGTGACACACACCCATACAATGCGCACCACCCCGTGCTGTTTTTCTCACTCCTAGTAGTGAATGTAATGTAACACACACCCATACAATGCGCACCACCCCGTGATGTTTTTCTCACTCCTACTAGTGAATGTAATATAACACACACCCATACGATGCACACCATCCCGTGATGTTTTTCTCACTCCTACTAGTGAATGTAATGTAACACACACCCATACAATGCGCACCACCCCGTGATGTTTTTCTCACTCCTACTAGTGAATGTAATGTAACACACACCCATACAATGCTCACCACCCCGTGATGTTTTTCTCACTCCTACTAGTGAATGTAATGTAACACACACCCATACAATGCGCACCACCCCGTGAAGATTTTCTCACTCCTACTAGTGAATCTAATGTAACACACACCCATACAATGCGCACCTCCCCGTGATGTTTTTCTCACTCCTACTAGTGAATGTAATGTAACACACACCCATACAATGCGCACCACCCCATGATGTTTTTCTCACTCCTACTAGTGAATGTAATGTAACACACACACATACAATGCGCACCACCCCGTGATGTTTTTCTCACTCCTACTAGTGAATCTAATGTAACACACACCCATACAATGCGCACCACCCCGTGATGTTTTTCTCACTCCTACTAGTGAATGTAATGTAACACACACCCATACAATGCGCACCACCCCGTGATGTTTTTCTCACTCCTACTAGTGAATCTAATGTAACACACACCCATACAATGCGCACCGCCCCGTGATGTTTTTCTCACTCCTACTAGTGAATGTAATGTAACACACACCCATACAATGCGCACCGCCCCGTGATGTTTTTCTCACTCCTACTAGTGAATGTAATGTAACACACACCCATACAATGCGCACCGCCCCGTGATGTTTTTCTCACTCCTACTAGTGAATGTAATGTAACACACACCCATACAATGCGCACCACCCCGTGATGTTTTTCTCACTCCTACTAGTGAATGTAATGTAACACACACCCATACAATGCGCACCACCCCGTGATGTTTTTCTCACTCCTACTAGTGAATCTAATGTAACACACACCCATACAATGCGCACCTCCCCGTGATGTTTTTCTCACTCCTACTAGTGAATGTAATGTAACACACACCCATACAATGCGCACCACCCCATGATGTTTTTCTCACTCCTACTTGTGAATCTAATGTAACACACACCCATACAATGCGCACCACTCCGTGATGTTTTTCTCAATCCTACTAGTGAATGTAATGTAACACACACCCATACAATGCGCACCACCCCGTGATGTTTTTCTCAATCCTACTAGTGAATGTAATGTAACACACACCCATACAATGCGCACCACCCCGTGATGTTTTTCTCACTCGTACTAGTGAATCTAATGTAACACACACCCATACAATGCGCACCACCCCGTGATGTTTTTCTCACTGCTACTAGTGAATGTAATGTAACACACACCCATAAAATGCGCACCGCCCCGTGATGTTTTTCTCACTCCTATTAGTGAATGTAATGTAACACACACCCATACAATGCGCACCACACCGTGATGTTTTTCTCACTCCTACTAGTGAATGTAATGTAACACACACCCATACAATGCGCACTGCCCCGTGATGTTTTTCACACTCCTACTAGTGAATGTAATGTAACACACACCCATACAATGCGCACCACCCCGTGATGTTTTTCTCACTCCTACTAGTGAATGTAATGTAACACACACCCATACAATGCGCACCACCCCGTGATGTTTTTCTCACTCCTACTAGTGAATGTAATGTAACACACACCCATACAATGCGCACCACCCCGTGATGATTTTCTCACTCCTACTAGTGAATCTAATGTAACACACACCCATACAATGCGCACCTCCCCGTGATGGTTTTCTCACTCCTACTAGTGAATGTAATGTAACACACACCCATACAATGCGCACCACCCCGTGATGTTTTTCTCACTCCTACTAGTGAATCTAATGTAACACACACCCATACAATGCGCACCACCCCGTGATGTTTTTCTCACTCCTACTAGTGAATGTAATGTAACACACACCCATACAATGCGCACCACCCCGTGATGTTTTTCTCACTCCTACTAGTGAATGTAATGTAACACACACCCATACAATGCGCACCACCCCGTGATGTTTTTCTCACTCCTACTAGTGAATGTAATGTAACACACACCCATACAATGCGCACCACCCCGTGATGTTTTTCTCACTCGTACTAGTGAATCTAATGTAACACACACCCATACAATGCGCACCACCCCGTGATGTTTTTCTCACTGCTACTAGTGAATGTAATGTAACACACACCCATAAAATGCGCACCGCCCCGTGATGTTTTTCTCAGTCCTATTAGTGAATGTAATGTAACACACACCCATACAATGCGCACCACCCCGTGATGTTTTTCTCACTCCTACTAGTGAATGTAATGTAACACACACCCATACAATGCGCACCGCCCCGTGATGTTTTTCACACTCCTACTAGTGAATGTAATGTAACACACACCCATACAATGCGCACCACACCGTGATGTTTTTCTCACTCCTACTAGTGAATGTAATGTAACACACACCCATACAATGCGCACCACCCCGTGATGTTTTTCTCCCTCCTACTAGTGAATGTAATGTAACACACACCCATACAATGCGCACCACCCCGTGAAGATTTTCTCACTCCTACTAGTGAATCTAATGTAACACACACCCATACAATGCGCACCTCCCCGTGATGTTTTTCTCACTCCTACTAGTGAATGTAATGTAACACACACCCATACAATGCGCACCACCCCGTGATGTTTTTCTCACTCCTACTAGTGAATGTAATGTAACACACACACATACAATGCGCACCACCCCGTGATGTTTTTCTCACTCCTACTAGTGAATCTAATGTAACACACACCCATACAATGCGCACCACCCTGTGATGTTTTTCTCACTCCTACTAGTGAATGTAATGTAACACACACCCATACAATGCGCACCACCCCGTGATGTTTTTCTCACTCCTACTAGTGAATCTAATGTAACACACACCCATACAATGCGCACCGCCCCGTGATGTTTTTCTCACTCCTACTAGTGAATGTAATGTAACACACACCCATACAATGCGCACCGCCCCGTGATGTTTTTCTCACTCCTACTAGTGAATGTAATGTAACACACACCCATACAATGCGCACCGCCCCGTGATGTTTTTCTCACTCCTACTAGTGAATGTAATGTAACACACACCCATACAATGCGCACCACCCCGTGATGTTTTTCTCACTCCTACTAGTGAATGTAATGTAACACACACCCATACAATGCGCACCACCCCGTGATGTTTTTCTCACTCCTACTAGTGAATCTAATGTAACACACACCCATACAATGCGCACCTCCCCGTGATGTTTTTCTCACTCCTACTAGTGAATGTAATGTAACACACACCCATACAATGCGCACCACCCCATGATGTTTTTCTCACTCCTACTTGTGAATCTAATGTAACACACACCCATACAATGCGCACCACTCCGTGATGTTTTTCTCAATCCTACTAGTGAATGTAATGTAACACACACCCATACAATGCGCACCACCCCGTGATGTTTTTCTCAATCCTACTAGTGAATGTAATGTAACACACACCCATACAATGCGCACCACCCCGTGATGTTTTTCTCACTCGTACTAGTGAATCTAATGTAACACACACCCATACAATGCGCACCACCCCGTGATGTTTTTCTCACTGCTACTAGTGAATCTAATGTGACACACACCCATACAATGCGCACCACCCCGTGCTGTTTTTCTCACTCCTAGTAGTGAATGTAATGTAACACACACCCATACAATGCGCACCACCCCGTGATGTTTTTCTCACTCCTACTAGTGAATGTAATGTAACACACACCCATACGATGCACACCATCCCGTGATGTTTTTCTCACTCCTACTAGTGAATGTAATGTAACACACACCCATACAATGCGCACCACCCCGTGATGTTTTTCTCACTCCTACTAGTGAATGTAATGTAACACACACCCATACAATGCTCACCACCCCGTGATGTTTTTCTCACTCCTACTAGTGAATGTAATGTAACACACACCCATACAATGCGCACCACCCCGTGAAGATTTTCTCACTCCTACTAGTGAATCTAATGTAACACACACCCATACAATGCGCACCTCCCCGTGATGTTTTTCTCACTCCTACTAGTGAATGTAATGTAACACACACCCATACAATGCGCACCACCCCGTGATGTTTTTCTCACTCCTACTAGTGAATGTAATGTAACACACACACATACAATGCGCACCACCCCGTGATGTTTTTCTCACTCCTACTAGTGAATCTAATGTAACACACACCCATACAATGCGCACCACCCCGTGATGTTTTTCTCACTCCTACTAGTGAATGTAATGTAACACACACCCATACAATGCGCACCACCCCGTGATGTTTTTCTCACTCCTACTAGTGAATCTAATGTAACACACACCCATACAATGCGCACCGCCCCGTGATGTTTTTCTCACTCCTACTAGTGAATGTAATGTAACACACACCCATACAATGCGCACCGCCCCGTGATGTTTTTCTCACTCCTACTAGTGAATGTAATGTAACACACACCCATACAATGCGCACCGCCCCGTGATGTTTTTCTCACTCCTACTAGTGAATGTAATGTAACACACACCCATACAATGCGCACCACCCCGTGATGTTTTTCTCACTCCTACTAGTGAATGTAATGTAACACACACCCATACAATGCGCACCACCCGGTGATGTTTTTCTCACTCCTACTAGTGAATCTAATGTAACACACACCCATACAATGCGCACCTCCCCGTGATGTTTTTCTCACTCCTACTAGTGAATGTAATGTAACACACACCCATACAATGCGCACCACCCCATGATGTTTTTCTCACTCCTACTTGTGAATCTAATGTAAAACACACCCATACAATGCGCACCACTCCGTGATGTTTTTCTCAATCCTACTAGTGAATGTAATGTAACACACACCCATACAATGCGCACCACCCCGTGATGTTTTTCTCAATCCTACTAGTGAATGTAATGTAACACACACCCATACAATGCGCACCACCCCGTGATGTTTTTCTCACTCGTACTAGTGAATCTAATGTAACACACACCCATACAATGCGCACCACCCCGTGATGTTTTTCTCACTGCTACTAGTGAATGTAATGTAACACACACCCATAAAATGCGCACCGCCCCGTGATGTTTTTCTCACTCCTATTAGTGAATGTAATGTAACACACACCCATACAATGCGCACCACACCGTGATGTTATTCTCACTCCTACTAGTGAATGTAATGTAACACACACCCATACAATGCGCACTGCCCCGTGATGTTTTTCACACTCCTACTAGTGAATGTAATGTAACACACACCCATACAATGCGCACCACCCCGTGATGTTTTTCTCACTCCTACTAGTGAATGTAATGTAACACACACCCATACAATGCGCACCACCCCGTGATGTTTTTCTCACTCCTACTAGTGAATGTAATGTAACACACACCCATACAATGCGCACCACCCCGTGATGATTTTCTCACTCCTACTAGTGAATCTAATGTAACACACACCCATACAATGCGCACCTCCCCGTGATGGTTTTCTCACTCCTACTAGTGAATGTAATGTAACACACACCCATACAATGCGCACCACCCCGTGATGTTTTTCTCACTCCTACTAGTGAATGTAATGTAACACACACCCATACAATGCGCACCACCCCGTGATGTTTTTCTCACTCCTACTAGTGAATCTAATGTAACACACACCCATACAATGCGCACCACCCCGTGATGTTTTTCTCACTCCTACTAGTGAATGTAATGTAACACACACCCATACAATGCGCACCACCCCGTGATGTTTTTCTCACTCCTACTAGTGAATGTAATGTAACACACACCCATACAATGCGCACCACCCCGTGATGTTTTTCTCACTCCAACTAGTGAATCTAATGTAACACACACCCATACAATGCGCACCACCCCGTGATGTTTTTCTCAATCCTACTAGTGAATGTAATGTAACACACACCCATACAATGCGCACCACCCCGTGATGTTTTTCTCACTCCTACTAGTGAATGTAATGTAACACACACCCATACAATGCGCACCACCCCGTGATGTTTTTCTCACTCCTACTAGTGAATGTAATGTAACACACACCCATACAATGCGCACCACCCCGTGATGTTTTTCTCACTCGTACTAGTGAATCTAATGTAACACACACCCATACAATGCGCACCACCCCGTGAAGTTTTTCTCACTGCTACTAGTGAATGTAATGTAACACACACCCATAAAATGCGCACCGCCCCGTGATGTTTTTCTCACTCCTATTAGTGAATTTAATGTAACACACACCCATACAATGCGCACCACCCCGTGATGTTTTTCTCACTCCTACTAGTGAATGTAATGTAACACACACCCATACAATGCGCACCGCCCCGTGATGTTTTTCACACTCCTACTAGTGAATGTAATGTAACACACACCCATACAATGCGCACCACCCCGTGATGTTTTTCTCACTCCTACTAGTGAATGTAATGTAACACACACCCATACAATGCGCACCACCCCGTGATGTTTTTCTCACTCCTACTAGTGAATGTAATGTAACACACACCCATACAATGCGCACCACCCCGTGAAGATTTTCTCACTCCTACTAGTGAATCTAATGTAACACACACCCATACAATGCGCACCTCCCCGTGATGTTTTTCTCACTCCTACTAGTGAATGTAATGTAACACACACCCATACAATGCGCACCACCCCGTGATGTTTTTCTCACACCTACTAGTGAATGTAATGTAACACACACACATACAATGCGCACCACCCCGTGATGTTTTTCTCACTCCTACTAGTGAATCTAATGTAACACACACCCATACAATGCGCACCACCCCGTGATGTTTTTCTCACTCCTACTAGTGAATGTAATGTAACACACACCCATACAATGCGCACCACCCCGTGATGTTTTTCTCACTCCTAGTAGTGAATCTAATGTAACACACACCCATACAATGCGCACCGCCCCGTGATGTTTTTCTCACTCCTACTAGTGAATGTAATGTAACACACACCCATACAATGCGCACCACCCCGTGATGATTTTCTCACTCCTACTAGTGAATGTAATGTAACACACACCCATACAATGCGCACCGCCCCGTGATGTTTTTCTCACTCCTACTAGTGAATGTAATGTAACACACACCCATACAATGCGCACCACCCCGTGATGATTTTCTCACTCCTACTAGTGAATGTAATGTAACACACACCCATACAATGCGCACCACCCCGTGATCTTTTTCTCACTCCTACTAGTGAATGTAATGTAACACACCCCCATACAATGCGCACCACCCCGTGATGTTTTTCTCACTCCTACTAGTGAATCTAATGTAACACACACCCATACAATGCGCACCTCCCCGTGATGTTTTTCTCACTCCTACTAGTGAATGTAATGTAACACACACCCATACAATGCGCACCACCCCGTGATGTTTTTCTCACTCCTACTAGTGAATCTAATGTAACACACACCCATACAATGCGCACCACCCCGTGATGTTTTTCTCAATCCTACTAGTGAATGTAATGAAACACACACCCATACAATGCGCACCACCGCGTGATGTTTTTCTCACTCCTACTAGTGAATGTAATGTAACACACACCCATACAATGCGCACCACCCCGTGATGATTTTCTCACTCCTACTAGTGAATCTAATGTAACAAACACCCATACAATGCGCACCACCCCGTGATGTTTTTCTCACTCCTACTAGTGAATGTAATGTAACACACACCCATACAATGTGCACCACCCCATGATGTTTTTCTCACTCCTACTAGTTAATCTAATGTAACACACACCCATACAATGCGCACCACCCCGTGATGTTTTTCTCACTCCTACTAGTGAATGTAATGTAACACACACCCATACAATACGCACCACCCCGTGATGATTTTCTCACTCCTTCTAGTGAATCTAATGTAACAAACACCCATACAATGTGCAGCACCCCGTGATGATTTTCTCACTCCTACTAGTGAATCTAATGTAACAAACACCCATACAATGCGCACCACCCCGTGATGTTTTTCTCACTCCTACTAGTGAATGTAATGTAACACACACCCATACAATGCGCACCACCCCGTGATGTTTTTCTCACTCCTACTAGTGAAGGTAATGTAACACACACCCATACAATGCGCACCTCCCCGTGATGTTTTTCTCACTCCTACTAGTGAATGTAATGTAACACACACCCATACAATGCGCACCACCCCGTGATATTTTTCTCACTCCTACTAGTGAATGTAATGTAACACACACCCATACAATGCGCACCGCCCCGTGATGTTTTTCTCACTCCTACTAGTGAATGTAATGTAACACACACCCATACAATGTGCACCGCCCCGTGATGTTTTTTCACTCCTATTAGTGAATGTAATGTAACACACACCCATACAATGCGCACCACCCCGTGATGTTTTTCTCACTCCTACTAGTGAATGTAATGTAACACACACCCATACAATGCGCACCACGCCGTGATGTTTTTCTCACTCCTACTAGTGAATGTAATGTAACACACACCCATACAATGCGCACCACCCCGTGATGTTTTTCTCACTCCTACTAGTGAATGTAATGTAACACACACCCATACAATGCACACCACCCCGTGATGTTTTTCTCCCTCCTACTAGTGAATGTAATGTAACACACACCCATACCATGCGCACCACCCCGTGATGATTTTCTCACTGCTACTAGTGAATCTAATGTAACACACACCCATACAATGCGCACCTCCCCATGATGTTTTTCTCACTCCTACTAGTGAATCTAATGTAACACACACCCATACAATGCGCACCACCCCGTGATGTTTCTATCACTCCTACTAGTGAATCTAATGTAACACACACCCATACAATGCGCACCGCCCCGTGATGTTTTTCTCACTCCTACTAGTGAATGTAATGTAACACACACCCATACAATGCGCACCACCCCGTGATGTTTTTCTCACTCCTACTAGTGAATGTAATGTAACACACACCAATACAATGCGCAGCACCCCGTGATGTTTTTCTCACTCCTACTAGTGAATGTAATGTAACACACACCCATACAATACGCACCACCCCGTGATGATTTTCTCACTCCTACTAGTGAATCTAATGTAACAAACACCCATACAATGCGCACCACCCCGTGATGTTTTTCTCACTCCTACTAGTGAATGTAATGTAACACACACCAATACAATGCGCAGCACCCCGTGATGTTTTTCTCACTCCTACTAGTGAATGTAATGTAACACACACCCATACAATGCGCACCACCCCGTGATGTTTTTCTCACTCCTACTAGTGAATCTAATGTAACACACACCCATACAATGCGCACCGCCCCGTGATGTTTTTCTCACTCCTACTAGTGAATGTAATGTAACACACACCCATACAATGCGCACCACCCCGTGATGTTTTTCTCACTCCTACTAGTGAATCTAATGTAACACACACCCATACAATGCGCACCGCCCCGTGATGTTTTTCTCACTCCTACTAGTGAATGTAATGTAACACACACCCATACAATGCGCACCACCCCGTGATGATTTTCTCACTCCTACTAGTGAATGTAATGTAACACACACCCATAAAATGCGCACCACCCCGTGATGTTTTTCTCACTCCTACTAGTGAATGTAATGTAACACACCCCCATACAATGCGCACCACCCCGTGATGTTTTTCTCAATCCTACTAGTGAATGTAATGTAACACACACCCATACAATGCGCACCACCCCGTGATGTTTTTCTCACTCCTACTAGTGAATGTAATGTAACACACACCCATACAATGCGCATCACCCCGTGATGATTTTCTCACTCCTACCAGTGAATCTAATGTAACAAACACCCATACAATGCGCACCACCCAGTGATGTTTTTCTCACTCCTACTAGTGAATGTAATGTAACACACACCCATACAATGTGCACCACCCCGTGATGTTTTTCTCACTCCTACTAGTGAATCTAATGTAACACACACCCATACAATGCGCACCACCCCGTGATGTTTTTCTCACTCCTACTAGTGAATGTAATGTAACACACACCCATACAATACGCACCACCCCGTGATGATTTTCTCACTCCTTCTAGTGAATCTAATGTAACAAACACCCATACAATGCGCACCACCCCGTGATGATTTTCTCACTCCTACTAGTGAATCTAATGTAACAAACACCCATACAATGCGCACCACCCCGTGATGTTTTTCTCACTCCTACTAGTGAATGTAATGTAACACACACCCATACAATGCGCACCACCCCGTGATGTTTTTCTCACTCCTACTAGTGAAGGTAATGTAACACACACCCATACAATGCGCACCTCCCCGTGATGTTTTGCTCACTCCTACTAGTGAATGTAATGTAACACACACCCATACAATGCGCACCAACCCGTGATGTTTTTCTCACTCCTACTAGTGTATGTAATGTAACACACACCCATACAATGCGCACCGCCCCGTGATGTTTTTCTCACTCCTACTAGTGAATGTAATGTAACACACACCCATACAATGTGCACCGCCCCGTGATGTTTTTTCACTCCTATTAGTGAATGTAATGTAACACACACCCATACAATGCGCACCACCCCGTGATGTTTTTCTTACTCCTACTAGTGAATGTAATGTAACACACACCCATACAATGCGCACCACGCCGTGATGTTTTTCTCACTCCTACTAGTGAATGTAATGTAACACACACCCATACAATGCGCACCACCCCGTGATGTTTTTCTCACTCCTACCAGTGAATGTAATGTAACACACACCCATACAATGCACACCACCCCGTGATGTTTTTCTCCCTCCTACTAGTGAATGTAATGTAACACACACCCATACCATGCGCACCACCCCGTGATGATTTTCCCACTGCTACTAGTGAATCTAATGTAACACACACCCAAACAATGCGCACCTCCCCATGATGTTTTTCTCACTCCTACTAGTGAATGTAATGTAACACACACCCATACAATGCGCACCACGCCGTGATGTTTTTCTCACTCCTACTAGTGAATGTAATGTAACACACACCCATACAATGCGCACCACCCCGTGATGTTTTTCTCACTCCTACTAGTGAATGTAATGTAACACACACCCATACAATGCACACCACCCCGTGATGTTTTTCTCCCTCCTACTAGTGAATGTAATGTAACACACACCCATACCATGCGCACCACCCCGTGATGATTTTCTCACTGCTACTAGTGAATCTAATGTAACACACACCCATACAATGCGCACCTCCCCATGATGTTTTTCTCACTCCTACTAGTGAATCTAATGTAACACACACCCATACAATGCGCACCACCCCGTGATGTTTCTATCACTCCTACTAGTGAATCTAATGTAACACACACCCATACAATGCGCACCGCCCCGTGATGTTTTTCTCACTCCTACTAGTGAATGTAATGTAACACACACCCATACAATGCGCACCACCCCGTGATGTTTTTCTCACTCCTACTAGTGAATGTAATGTAACACACACCAATACAATGCGCAGCACCCCGTGATGTTTTTCTCACTCCTACTAGTGAATGTAATGTAACACACACCCATACAATACGCACCACCCCGTGATGATTTTCTCACTCCTACTAGTGAATCTAATGTAACAAACACCCATACAATGCGCACCACCCCGTGATGTTTTTCTCACTCCTACTAGTGAATGTAATGTAACACACACCAATACAATGCGCAGCACCCCGTGATGTTTTTCTCACTCCTACTAGTGAATGTAATGTAACACACACCCATACAATGCGCACCACCCCGTGATGTTTTTCTCACTCCTACTAGTGAATGTAATGTAACACACACCCATACAATGCGCACCGCCCCGTGATGTTTTTCTCACTCCTACTAGTGAATGTAATGTAACACACACCCATACAATGCGCACCACCCCGTGATGTTTTTCTCACTCCTACTAGTGAATCTAATGTAACACACACCCATACAATGCGCACCGCCCCTTGATGTTTTTCTCACTCCTACTAGTGAATGTAATGTAACACACACCCATACAATGCGCACCACCCCGTGATGATTTTCTCACTCCTACTAGTGAATGTAATGTAACACACACCCATACAATGCGCACCACCCCGTGATGTTTTTCTCACTCCTACTAGTGAATGTAATGTAACACACCCTCATACAATGCGCACCACCCCGTGATGTTTTTCTCACTCCTACTAGTGAATCTAATGTAACACACACCCATACAATGCGCACCTCCCCGTGATGTTTTTCTCACTCCTACTAGTGAATGTAATGTAACACACACCCATACAATGCGCACCACCCCGTGATGCTTTTCTCACTCCTACTAGTGAATCTAATGTAACACACACCCATACAATGCGCACCACCCCGTGATGTTTTTCTCAATCCTACTAGTGAATGTAATGAAACACACACCCATACAATGCGCACCACCCCGTGATGTTTTTCTCACTCCTACTAGTGAATGTAATGTAACACACACCCATACAATGCGCACCACACCGTGATGATTTTCTCACTCCTACCAGTGAATCTAATGTAACAAACACCCATACAATGCGCACCACCCCGTGATGTTTTTCTCACTCCTACTAGTGAATGTAATGTAACACACACCCATACAATGTGCACCACCCCGTGATGTTTTTCTCACTCCTACTAGTGAATCTAATGTAACACACACCCATACAATGCGCACCACCCCGTGATGTTTTTCTCACTCCTACTAGTGAATGTAATGTAACACACACCCATACAATACGCACCACCCCGTGATGATTTTCTAACTCCTTCTAGTGAATCTAATGTAACAAACACCCATACAATGCGCACCACCCCGTGATGATTTTCTCACTCCTACTAGTGAATCTAATGTAACAAACACCCATACAATGCGCACCACCCCGTGATGTTTTTCTCACTCCTACTAGTGAATGTAATGTAACACACACCCATACAATGCGCACCACCCCGTGATGTTTTTCTCACTCCTACTAGTGAAGGTAATGTAACACACACCCATACAATGCGCACCTCCCCGTGATGTTTTTCTCACTCCTACTAGTGAATGTAATGTAACACACACCCATACAATGCGCACCAACCCGTGATGTTTTTGTCACTCCTACTAGTGAATGTAATGTAACACACACCCATACAATGCGCACCGCCCCGTGATGTTTTTCTCACTCCTACTAGTGAATGTAATGTAACACACACCCATACAATGTGCACCGCCCCGTGATGTTTTTTCACTCCTATTAGTGAATGTAATGTAACACACACCCATACAATGCGCACCACCCCGTGATGTTTTTCTTACTCCTACTAGTGAATGTAATGTAACACACACCCATACAATGCGCACCACGCCGTGATGTTTTTCTCACTCCTACTAGTGAATGTAATGTAACACACACCCATACAATGCGCACCACCCCGTGATGTTTTTCTCACTCCTACTAGTGAATGTAATGTAACACACACCCATACAATGCACACCACCCCGTGATGTTTTTCTCCCTCCTACTAGTGAATGTAATGTAACACACACCCATACCATGCGCACCACCCCGTGATGATTTTCCCACTGCTACTAGTGAATCTAATGTAACACACACCTATACAATGCGCACCTCCCCATGATGTTTTTCTCACTCCTACTAGTGAATCTAATGTAACACACACCCATACAATGCGCACCACCCCGTGATGTTTCTCTCACTCCTACTAGTGAATCTAATGTAACACACTCCCATACAATGCGCACCGCCCCATGATGTTTTTCTCACTCCTACTAGTGAATGTAATGTAACACACACCAATACAATGCGCAGCACCCCGTGATGTTTTTCTCACTCCTATTAGGGAATGTAATGTAACACACACCCATACAATACGCACCACCCCGTGATGATTTTCTCACTCCTACTAGTGAATCTAATGTAACAAACACCCATACAATGCGCACCACCCCGTGATGTTTTTCTCACGCCTACTAGTGAATCTAATGTAACACACACCCATACAATGCGCACCACCTCGTGATGTTTTTCTCACTCCTACTAGTGAATCTAATGTAACACACACCCATACAATGCGCACCACCCCGTGATGTTTTTCTCACTCCTACTAGTGAATGTAATGTAACACACACCCATACAATGCGCACCACCCCGTGATGTTTTTCTCACTCCTACTAGTGAATGTAATGTAACACACACCCATACAATGCGCACCACTCCGTGATGATTTTCTCACTCCTACTAGTGAATCTAATGTAACAAACACCCATACAATGCTCACCACCCCGTGATGTTTTTCTCACTCCTATTAGTGAATGTAATGTAACACACACCCATACAATGCGCACCACCCCGTGATGTTTTTCTCACTCCTACTAGTGAATGTAATGTAACACACACCCATACAATGCGCACCGCCCCGTGATGTTTTTCACACTCCTACTAGTGAATGTAATGTAACACACACCCATACAATGCGCACCACACCGTGATGTTTTTCTCACTCCTACTAGTGAATGTAATGTAACACACACCCATACAATGCGCACCACCCCGTGATGTTTTTCTCCCTCCTACTAGTGAATGTAATGTAACACACACCCATACAATGCGCACCACCCCGTGAAGATTTTCTCACTCCTACTAGTGAATCTAATGTAACACACACCGATACAATGCGCACCTCCCCGTGATGTTTTTCTCACTCCTACTAGTGAATGTAATGTAACACACACCCATACAATGCGCACCACCCCGTGATGTTTTTCTCACTCCTACTAGTGAATGTAATGTAACACACACACATACAATGCGCACCACCCCGTGATGTTTTTCTCACTCCTACTAGTGAATCTAATGTAACACACACCCATACAATGCGCACCACCCTGTGATGTTTTTCTCACTCCTACTAGTGAATGTAATGTAACACACACCCATACAATGCGCACCACCCCGTGATGTTTTTCTCACTCCTACTAGTGAATCTAATGTAACACACACCCATACAATGCGCACCGCCCCGTGATGTTTTTCTCACTCCTACTAGTGAATGTAATGTAACACACACCCATACAATGCGCACCGCCCCGTGATGTTTTTCTCACTCCTACTAGTGAATGTAATGTAACACACACCCATACAATGCGCACCGCCCCGTGATGTTTTTCTCACTCCTACTAGTGAATGTAATGTAACACACACCCATACAATGCGCACCACCCCGTGATGTTTTTCTCACTCCTACTAGTGAATGTAATGTAACACACACCCATACAATGCGCACCACCCCGTGATGTTTTTCTCACTCCTACTAGTGAATCTAATGTAACACACACCCATACAATGCGCACCTCCCCGTGATGTTTTTCTCACTCCTACTAGTGAATGTAATGTAACACACACCCATACAATGCGCACCACCCCATGATGTTTTTCTCACTCCTACTTGTGAATCTAATGTAACACACACCCATACAATGCGCACCACTCCGTGATGTTTTTCTCAATCCTACTAGTGAATGTAATGTAACACACACCCATACAATGCGCACCACCCCGTGATGTTTTTCTCAATCCTACTAGTGAATGTAATGTAACACACACCCATACAATGCGCACCACCCCGTGATGTTTTTCTCACTCGTACTAGTGAATCTAATGTAACACACACCCATACAATGCGCACCACCCCGTGATGTTTTTCTCACTGCTACTAGTGAATCTAATGTGACACACACCCATACAATGCGCACCACCCCGTGCTGTTTTTCTCACTCCTAGTAGTGAATGTAATGTAACACACACCCATACAATGCGCACCACCCCGTGATGTTTTTCTCACTCCTACTAGTGAATGTAATGTAACACACACCCATACGATGCACACCATCCCGTGATGTTTTTCTCACTCCTACTAGTGAATGTAATGTAACACACACCCATACAATGCGCACCACCCCGTGATGTTTTTCTCACTCCTACTAGTGAATGTAATGTAACACACACCCATACAATGCTCACCACCCCGTGATGTTTTTCTCACTCCTACTAGTGAATGTAATGTAACACACACCCATACAATGCGCACCACCCCGTGAAGATTTTCTCACTCCTACTAGTGAATCTAATGTAACACACACCCATACAATGCGCACCTCCCCGTGATGTTTTTCTCACTCCTACTAGTGAATGTAATGTAACACACACCCATACAATGCGCACCACCCCGTGATGTTTTTCTCACTCCTACTAGTGAATGTAATGTAACACACACACATACAATGCGCACCACCCCGTGATGTTTTTCTCACTCCTACTAGTGAATCTAATGTAACACACACCCATACAATGCGCACCACCCCGTGATGTTTTTCTCACTCCTACTAGTGAATGTAATGTAACACACACCCATACAATGCGCACCACCCCGTGATGTTTTTCTCACTCCTACTAGTGAATCTAATGTAACACACACCCATACAATGCGCACCGCCCCGTGATGTTTTTCTCACTCCTACTAGTGAATGTACTGTAACACACACCCATACAATGCGCACCGCCCCGTGATGTTTTTCTCACTCCTACTAGTGAATGTAATGTAACACACACCCATACAATGCGCACCGCCCCGTGATGTTTTTCTCACTCCTACTAGTGAATGTAATGTAACACACACCCATACAATGCGCACCACCCCGTGATGTTTTTCTCACTCCTACTAGTGAATGTAATGTAACACACACCCATACAATGCGCACCACCCGGTGATGTTTTTCTCACTCCTACTAGTGAATCTAATGTAACACACACCCATACAATGCGCACCTCCCCGTGATGTTTTTCTCACTCCTACTAGTGAATGTAATGTAACACACACCCATACAATGCGCACCACCCCATGATGTTTTTCTCACTCCTACTTGTGAATCTAATGTAAAACACACCCATACAATGCGCACCACTCCGTGATGTTTTTCTCAATCCTACTAGTGAATGTAATGTAACACACACCCATACAATGCGCACCACCCCGTGATGTTTTTCTCAATCCTACTAGTGAATGTAATGTAACACACACCCATACAATGCGCACCACCCCGTGATGTTTTTCTCACTCGTACTAGTGAATCTAATGTAACACACACCCATACAATGCGCACCACCCCGTGATGTTTTTCTCACTGCTACTAGTGAATGTAATGTAACACACACCCATAAAATGCGCACCGCCCCGTGATGTTTTTCTCACTCCTATTAGTGAATGTAATGTAACACACACCCATACAATGCGCACCACACCGTGATGTTATTCTCACTCCTACTAGTGAATGTAATGTAACACACACCCATACAATGCGCACTGCCCCGTGATGTTTTTCACACTCCTACTAGTGAATGTAATGTAACACACACCCATACAATGCGCACCACCCCGTGATGTTTTTCTCACTCCTACTAGTGAATGTAATGTAACACACACCCATACAATGCGCACCACCCCGTGATGTTTTTCTCACTCCTACTAGTGAATGTAATGTAACACACACCCATACAATGCGCACCACCCCGTGATGATTTTCTCACTCCTACTAGTGAATCTAATGTAACACACACCCATACAATGCGCACCTCCCCGTGATGGTTTTCTCACTCCTACTAGTGAATGTAATGTAACACACACCCATACAATGCGCACCACCCCGTGATGTTTTTCTCACTCCTACTAGTGAATGTAATGTAACACACACCCATACAATGCGCACCACCCCGTGATGTTTTTCTCACTCCTACTAGTGAATCTAATGTAACACACACCCATACAATGCGCACCACCCCGTGATGTTTTTCTCACTCCTACTAGTGAATGTAATGTAACACACACCCATACAATGCGCACCACCCCGTGATGTTTTTCTCACTCCTACTAGTGAATGTAATGTAACACACACCCATACAATGCGCACCACCCCGTGATGTTTTTCTCACTCCTACTAGTGAATCTAATGTAACACACACCCATACAATGCGCACCACCCCGTGATGTTTTTCTCAATCCTACTAGTGAATGTAATGTAACACACACCCATACAATGCGCACCACCCCGTGATGTTTTTCTCACTCCTACTAGTGAATGTAATGTAACACACACCCATACAATGCGCACCACCCCGTGATGTTTTTCTCACTCCTACTAGTGAATGTAATGTAACACACACCCATACAATGCGCACCACCCCGTGATGTTTTTCTCACTCGTACTAGTGAATCTAATGTAACACACACCCATACAATGCGCACCACCCCGTGAAGTTTTTCTCACTGCTACTAGTGAATGTAATGTAACACACACCCATAAAATGCGCACCGCCCCGTGATGTTTTTCTCACTCCTATTAGTGAATTTAATGTAACACACACCCATACAATGCGCACCACCCCGTGATGTTTTTCTCACTCCTACTAGTGAATGTAATGTAACACACACCCATACAATGCGCACCGCCCCGTGATGTTTTTCACACTCCTACTAGTGAATGTAATGTAACACACACCCATACAATGCGCACCACCCCGTGATGTTTTTCTCACTCCTACTAGTGAATGTAATGTAACACACACCCATACAATGCGCACCACCCCGTGATGTTTTTCTCACTCCTACTAGTGAATGTAATGTAACACACACCCATACAATGCGCACCACCCCGTGAAGATTTTCTCACTCCTACTAGTGAATCTAATGTAACACACACCCATACAATGCGCACCTCCCCGTGATGTTTTTCTCACTCCTACTAGTGAATGTAATGTAACACACACCCATACAATGCGCACCACCCCGTGATGTTTTTCTCACACCTACTAGTGAATGTAATGTAACACACACACATACAATGCGCACCACCCCGTGATGTTTTTCTCACTCCTACTAGTGAATCTAATGTAACACACACCCATACAATGCGCACCACCCCGTGATGTTTTTCTCACTCCTACTAGTGAATGTAATGTAACACACACCCATACAATGCGCACCACCCCGTGATGTTTTTCTCACTCCTAGTAGTGAATCTAATGTAACACACACCCATACAATGCGCACCGCCCCGTGATGTTTTTCTCACTCCTACTAGTGAATGTAATGTAACACACACCCATACAATGCGCACCACCCCGTGATGATTTTCTCACTCCTACTAGTGAATGTAATGTAACACACACCCATACAATGCGCACCGCCCCGTGATGTTTTTCTCACTCCTACTAGTGAATGTAATGTAACACACACCCATACAATGCGCACCACCCCGTGATGATTTTCTCACTCCTACTAGTGAATGTAATGTAACACACACCCATACAATGCGCACCACCCCGTGATGTTTTTCTCACTCCTACTAGTGAATGTAATGTAACACACCCCCATACAATGCGCACCACCCCGTGATGTTTTTCTCACTCCTACTAGTGAATCTAATGTAACACACACCCATACAATGCGCACCTCCCCGTGATGTTTTTCTCACTCCTACTAGTGAATGTAATGTAACACACACCCATACAATGCGCACCACCCCGTGATGTTTTTCTCACTCCTACTAGTGAATCTAATGTAACACACACCCATACAATGCGCACCACCCCGTGATGTTTTTCTCAATCCTACTAGTGAATGTAATGAAACACACACCCATACAATGCGCACCACCGCGTGATGTTTTTCTCACTCCTACTAGTGAATGTAATGTAACACACACCCATACAATGCGCACCACCCCGTGATGATTTTCTCACTCCTACTAGTGAATCTAATGTAACAAACACCCATACAATGCGCACCACCCCGTGATGTTTTTCTCACTCCTACTAGTGAATGTAATGTAACACACACCCATACAATGTGCACCACCCCATGATGTTTTTCTCACTCCTACTAGTTAATCTAATGTAACACACACCCATACAATGCGCACCACCCCGTGATGTTTTTCTCACTCCTACTAGTGAATGTAATGTAACACACACCCATACAATACGCACCACCCCGTGATGATTTTCTCACTCCTTCTAGTGAATCTAATGTAACAAACACCCATACAATGTGCAGCACCCCGTGATGATTTTCTCACTCCTACTAGTGAATCTAATGTAACAAACACCCATACAATGCGCACCACCCCGTGATGTTTTTCTCACTCCTACTAGTGAATGTAATGTAACACACACCCATACAATGCGCACCACCCCGTGATGTTTTTCTCACTCCTACTAGTGAAGGTAATGTAACACACACCCATACAATGCGCACCTCCCCGTGATGTTTTTCTCACTCCTACTAGTGAATGTAATGTAACACACACCCATACAATGCGCACCACCCCGTGATATTTTTCTCACTCCTCCTAGTGAATGTAATGTAACACACACCCATACAATGCGCACCGCCCCGTGATGTTTTTCTCACTCCTACTAGTGAATGTAATGTAACACACACCCATACAATGTGCACCGCCCCGTGATGTTTTTTCACTCCTATTAGTGAATGTAATGTAACACACACCCATACAATGCGCACCACCCCGTGATGTTTTTCTCACTCCTACTAGTGAATGTAATGTAACACACACCCATACAATGCGCACCACGCCGTGATGTTTTTCTCACTCCTACTAGTGAATGTAATGTAACACACACCCATACAATGCGCACCACCCCGTGATGTTTTTCTCACTCCTACTAGTGAATGTAATGTAACACACACCCATACAATGCACACCACCCCGTGATGTTTTTCTCCCTCCTACTAGTGAATGTAATGTAACACACACCCATACCATGCGCACCACCCCGTGATGATTTTCTCACTGCTACTAGTGAATCTAATGTAACACACACCCATACAATGCGCACCTCCCCATGATGTTTTTCTCACTCCTACTAGTGAATCTAATGTAACACACACCCATACAATGCGCACCACCCCGTGATGTTTCTATCACTCCTACTAGTGAATCTAATGTAACACACACCCATACAATGCGCACCGCCCCGTGATGTTTTTCTCACTCCTACTAGTGAATGTAATGTAACACACACCCATACAATGCGCACCACCCCGTGATGTTTTTCTCACTCCTACTAGTGAATGTAATGTAACACACACCAATACAATGCGCAGCACCCCGTGATGTTTTTCTCACTCCTACTAGTGAATGTAATGTAACACACACCCATACAATACGCACCACCCCGTGATGATTTTCTCACTCCTACTAGTGAATCTAATGTAACAAACACCCATACAATGCGCACCACCCCGTGATGTTTTTCTCACTCCTACTAGTGAATGTAATGTAACACACACCAATACAATGCGCAGCACCCCGTGATGTTTTTCTCACTCCTACTAGTGAATGTAATGTAACACACACCCATACAATGCGCACCACCCCGTGATGTTTTTCTCACTCCTACTAGTGAATCTAATGTAACACACACCCATACAATGCGCACCGCCCCGTGATGTTTTTCTCACTCCTACTAGTGAATGTAATGTAACACACACCCATACAATGCGCACCACCCCGTGATGTTTTTCTCACTCCTACTAGTGAATCTAATGTAACACACACCCATACAATGCGCACCGCCCCGTGATGTTTTTCTCACTCCTACTAGTGAATGTAATGTAACACACACCCATACAATGCGCACCACCCCGTGATGATTTTCTCACTCCTACTAGTGAATGTAATGTAACACACACCCATAAAATGCGCACCACCCCGTGATGTTTTTCTCACTCCTACTAGTGAATGTAATGTAACACACCCCCATACAATGCGCACCACCCCGTGATGTTTTTCTCAATCCTACTAGTGAATGTAATGTAACACACACCCATACAATGCGCACCACCCCGTGATGTTTTTCTCACTCCTACTAGTGAATGTAATGTAACACACACCCATACAATGCGCATCACCCCGTGATGATTTTCTCACTCCTACCAGTGAATCTAATGTAACAAACACCCATACAATGCGCACCACCCCGTGATGTTTTTCTCACTCCTACTAGTGAATGTAATGTAACACACACCCATACAATGTGCACCACCCCGTGATGTTTTTCTCACTCCTACTAGTGAATCTAATGTAACACACACCCATACAATGCGCACCACCCCGTGATGTTTTTCTCACTCCTACTAGTGAATGTAATGTAACACACACCCATACAATACGCACCACCCCGTGATGATTTTCTCACTCCTTCTAGTGAATCTAATGTAACAAACACCCATACAATGCGCACCACCCCGTGATGATTTTCTCACTCCTACTAGTGAATCTAATGTAACAAACACCCATACAATGCGCACCACCCCGTGATGTTTTTCTCACTCCTACTAGTGAATGTAATGTAACACACACCCATACAATGCGCACCACCCCGTGATGTTTTTCTCACTCCTACTAGTGAAGGTAATGTAACACACACCCATACAATGCGCACCTCCCCGTGATGTTTTGCTCACTCCTACTAGTGAATGTAATGTAACACACACCCATACAATGCGCACCAACCCGTGATGTTTTTCTCACTCCTACTAGTGTATGTAATGTAACACACACCCATACAATGCGCACCGCCCCGTGATGTTTTTCTCACTCCTACTAGTGAATGTAATGTAACACACACCCATACAATGTGCACCGCCCCGTGATGTTTTTTCACTCCTATTAGTGAATGTAATGTAACACACACCCATACAATGCGCACCACCCCGTGATGTTTTTCTTACTCCTACTAGTGAATGTAATGTAACACACACCCATACAATGCGCACCACGCCGTGATGTTTTTCTCACTCCTACTAGTGAATGTAATGTAACACACACCCATACAATGCGCACCACCCCGTGATGTTTTTCTCACTCCTACCAGTGAATGTAATGTAACACACACCCATACAATGCACACCACCCCGTGATGTTTTTCTCCCTCCTACTAGTGAATGTAATGTAACACACACCCATACCATGCGCACCACCCCGTGATGATTTTCCCACTGCTACTAGTGAATCTAATGTAACACACACCCAAACAATGCGCACCTCCCCATGATGTTTTTCTCACTCCTACTAGTGAATGTAATGTAACACACACCCATACAATGCGCACCACGCCGTGATGTTTTTCTCACTCCTACTAGTGAATGTAATGTAACACACACCCATACAATGCGCACCACCCCGTGATGTTTTTCTCACTCCTACTAGTGAATGTAATGTAACACACACCCATACAATGCACACCACCCCGTGATGTTTTTCTCCCTCCTACTAGTGAATGTAATGTAACACACACCCATACCATGCGCACCACCCCGTGATGATTTTCTCACTGCTACTAGTGAATCTAATGTAACACACACCCATACAATGCGCACCTCCCCATGATGTTTTTCTCACTCCTACTAGTGAATCTAATGTAACACACACCCATACAATGCGCACCGCCCCGTGATGTTTTTCTCACTCCTACTAGTGAATGTAATGTAACACACACCCATACAATGCGCACCACCCCGTGATGTTTTTCTCACTCCTACTAGTGAATGTAATGTAACACACACCAATACAATGCGCAGCACCCCGTGATGTTTTTCTCACTCCTACTAGTGAATGTAATGTAACACACACCCATACAATACGCACCACCCCGTGATGATTTTCTCACTCCTACTAGTGAATCTAATGTAACAAACACCCATACAATGCGCACCACCCCGTGATGTTTTTCTCACTCCTACTAGTGAATGTAATGTAACACACACCAATACAATGCGCAGCACCCCGTGATGTTTTTCTCACTCCTACTAGTGAATGTAATGTAACACACACCCATACAATGCGCACCACCCCGTGATGTTTTTCTCACTCCTACTAGTGAATGTAATGTAACACACACCCATACAATGCGCACCGCCCCGTGATGTTTTTCTCACTCCTACTAGTGAATGTAATGTAACACACACCCATACAATGCGCACCACCCCGTGATGTTTTTCTCACTCCTACTAGTGAATCTAATGTAACACACACCCATACAATGCGCACCGCCCCTTGATGTTTTTCTCACTCCTACTAGTGAATGTAATGTAACACACACCCATACAATGCGCACCACCCCGTGATGATTTTCTCACTCCTACTAGTGAATGTAATGTAACACACACCCATACAATGCGCACCACCCCGTGATGTTTTTCTCACTCCTACTAGTGAATGTAATGTAACACACCCCCATACAATGCGCACCACCCCGTGATGTTTTTCTCACTCCTACTAGTGAATCTAATGTAACACACACCCATACAATGCGCACCTCCCCGTGATGTTTTTCTCACTCCTACTAGTGAATGTAATGTAACACACACCCATACAATGCGCACCACCCCGTGATGCTTTTCTCACTCCTACTAGTGAATCTAATGTAACACACACCCATACAATGCGCACCACCCCGTGATGTTTTTCTCAATCCTACTAGTGAATGTAATGAAACACACACCCATACAATGCGCACCACCCCGTGATGTTTTTCTCACTCCTACTAGTGAATGTAATGTAACACACACCCATACAATGCGCACCACACCGTGATGATTTTCTCACTCCTACCAGTGAATCTAATGTAACAAACACCCATACAATGCGCACCACCCCGTGATGTTTTTCTCACTCCTACTAGTGAATGTAATGTAACACACACCCATACAATGTGCACCACCCCGTGATGTTTTTCTCACTCCTACTAGTGAATCTAATGTAACACACACCCATACAATGCGCACCACCCCGTGATGTTTTTCTCACTCCTACTAGTGAATGTAATGTAACACACACCCATACAATACGCACCACCCCGTGATGATTTTCTAACTCCTTCTAGTGAATCTAATGTAACAAACACCCATACAATGCGCACCACCCCGTGATGATTTTCTCACTCCTACTAGTGAATCTAATGTAACAAACACCCATACAATGCGCACCACCCCGTGATGTTTTTCTCACTCCTACTAGTGAATGTAATGTAACACACACCCATACAATGCGCACCACCCCGTGATGTTTTTCTCACTCCTACTAGTGAAGGTAATGTAACACACACCCATACAATGCGCACCTCCCCGTGATGTTTTTCTCACTCCAACTAGTGAATGTAATGTAACACACACCCATACAATGCGCACCAACCCGTGATGTTTTTGTCACTCCTACTAGTGAATGTAATGTAACACACACCCATACAATGCGCACCGCCCCGTGATGTTTTTCTCACTCCTACTAGTGAATGTAATGTAACACACACCCATACAATGTGCACCGCCCCGTGATGTTTTTTCACTCCTATTAGTGAATGTAATGTAACACACACCCATACAATGCGCACCACCCCGTGATGTTTTTCTTACTCCTACTAGTGAATGTAATGTAACACACACCCATACAATGCGCACCACGCCGTGATGTTTTTCTCACTCCTACTAGTGAATGTAATGTAACACACACCCATACAATGCGCACCACCCCGTGATGTTTTTCTCACTCCTACTAGTGAATGTAATGTAACACACACCCATACAATGCACACCACCCCGTGATGTTTTTCTCCCTCCTACTAGTGAATGTAATGTAACACACACCCATACCATGCGCACCACCCCGTGATGATTTTCCCACTGCTACTAGTGAATCTAATGTAACACACACCTATACAATGCGCACCTCCCCATGATGTTTTTCTCACTCCTACTAGTGAATCTAATGTAACACACACCCATACAATGCGCACCACCCCGTGATGTTTCTCTCACTCCTACTAGTGAATCTAATGTAACACACTCCCATACAATGCGCACCGCCCCATGATGTTTTTCTCACTCCTACTAGTGAATGTAATGTAACACACACCAATACAATGCGCAGCACCCCGTGATGTTTTTCTCACTCCTATTAGGGAATGTAATGTAACACACACCCATACAATACGCACCACCCCGTGATGATTTTCTCACTCCTACTAGTGAATCTAATGTAACAAACACCCATACAATGCGCACCACCCCGTGATGTTTTTCTCACGCCTACTAGTGAATCTAATGTAACACACACCCATACAATGCGCACCACCTCGTGATGTTTTTCTCACTCCTACTAGTGAATCTAATGTAACACACACCCATACAATGCGCACCACCCCGTGATGTTTTTCTCACTCCTACTAGTGAATGTAATGTAACACACACCCATACAATGCGCACCACCCCGTGATGTTTTTCTCACTCCTACTAGTGAATGTAATGTAACACACACCCATACAATGCGCACCACTCCGTGATGATTTTCTCACTCCTACTAGTGAATCTAATGTAACAAACACCCATACAATGCTCACCACCCCGTGATGTTTTTCTCACTCCTACTAGTGAATGTAATGTAACACACAGCCATACAATGTGCACCACCCCGTGATGTTTTTCTCACTCCTACTAGTGAATGTAATGTAACACACACCCATACAATGCGCACCACCCCGTGATGTTTTTCTCACTCCTACTAGTGAATGTAATGTAACACACACCCATACAATGCGCACCACCCCGTGATGTTTTTCTCACTCCTACTAGTGAATGTAATGTAACACACACCCATACAATGCGCACCACCCCGTGATGTTTTTCTCACTCCTACTAGTGAATGTAATGTAACACACACCCATACAATGCGCACCACCCCGTGATGTTTTTCTCACTCCTACTATTGAATGTAATGTAACACACACCCATACAATGCGCACCACCCCGTGATGATTTTCTCACTCCTACTAGCGAATCTAATGTAACACACACCCATACAATGCGCACCTCCCCGTGATGTTTTTCTCACTCCTACTAGTGAATGTAATGTAACACACACCCATACAATGCGCACCACCCCGTGATGTTTTTCTCACTCCTACTAGTGAATGTAATGTAAAACACACCCATACAATGCGCACCACCCCGTGATGTTTTTCTCACTCCTACTAGTGAAGGTAATGTAACACACGCCCATACAATGCGCACCACCCCGTGATGTTTTTCTCACTCCTACTAGTGAATGTAATGTAACACACACCCATACAATGCGCACCACCCCGTGATGTTTTTCTCACTCCTACTAGTGAATGTAATGTAACACACACCCATACAATGCGCACCACCCCGTGATGTTTTTCTCCCTCCTACTAGTGAATGTAATGTAACACACACCCATACAATGCGCACCACCCCGTGATGATTTTCTCACCCCTACTAGCGAATCTAATGTAACACACACCCATACAATGCGCACCTCCCCGTGATGTTTTTCTCACTCCTACTAGTGAATGTAATGTAACACACACCCATACAATGCGCACCACCCCGTGATGTTTTTCTCACTCCTACTAGTGAATGTAATGTAAAACACACCCATACAATGCGCACCACCCCGTGATGTTTTTCTCACTCCTACTAGTGAAGGTAATGTAACACACACCCATACAATGCGCACCACCCCGTGATGTTTTTCGCACTCCTACTAGTGAATGTAATGTAACACACACCCATACAATGCGCACCACCCGGTGATGTTTTTCTCACTCCTACTAGTGAATGTAATGTAACACACACCCATACAATGCGCACCGCCCCGTGATGTTTTTCTCACTCCTACTAGTGAATGTAATGTAACACACACCCATACAATACGCACCGCCCCGTGATGTTTTTCTCACTCCTACTAGTGAATGTAATGTAACACACACCCATACAATGCGCACCGCCCCGTGATGTTTTTCTCACTCCTATTAGTGAATGTAATGTAACACACACCCATACAATGCGCACCACCCCGTGATGTTTTTCTCACTCCTACTAGTGAATGTAATGTAACACACACCCATACAATGCGCACCACCCCGTGATGTTTTTCTCACTCCTACTAGTGAATGTAATGTAACACACACCCATACAATGCGCACCACCCCGTGATGTTTTTCTCACTCCTACTAGTGAATGTAATGTAACACACACCCATACAATGCACACCACCCCGTGATGTTTTTCTCCCTCCTACTAGTGAATGTAATGTAACACACACCCATACCATGCGCACCACCCCGTGATGATTTTCTCACTGCTACTAGTGAATCTAATGTAACAAACACCCATACAATGCGCACCTCCCCATGATGTTTTTCTCACTCCTACTAGTGAATGTAATGTAATACACACCCATACAATGCGCACCACCACGTGATGTTTTTCTCACTCCTACTAGTGAATCTAATGTAACACACACCCATACAATGCGCACCACCCCGTGATGTTTCTCTCACTCCTACTAGTGAATCTAATGTAACACACACCCATACAATGCGCACCGCCCAGTGATGTTTTTCTCACTCCTACTAGTGAATGTAATGTAACACACACCCATACAATGCGCACCACCCCGTGATGATTTTCTCACTCCTACTAGTGAATGTAATGTAACACACACCCATACAATGCGCACCACCCCGTGATGTTTTTCTCAGTCCTACTAGTGAATGTAATGTAACACACACCCATACAATGCGCACCACCCCGTGATGTTTTTCTCACTCCTACTAGTGAATCTAATGTATCACACACCCATACAATGCGCACCTCCCCGTGATGTTTTTCTCACTCCTACTAGTGAATGTAATGTAACACACACCCATACAATGCGCACCACCCCGTGATGTTTTTCTCACTCCTACTAGTGAATCTAATGTAACACACACCCATACAATGCGCACCACCCCGTGATGATTTTCTCACTCCTACTAGTGAATCTAATGTAACAAACACCCATACAATGCGCACCACCCCGTGATGTTTTTCTCACACCTACTAGTGAATGTAATGTAACACACACCCGTACAATGCGCACCACCCCGTGATGTTTTTCTCACTCCTACTAGTGAATGTAATGTAACACACACCCGTACAATGCGCACCACCCCGTGATGATTTTCTCACTCTTACTAGTGAATCTAATGTAACAAACACCCATACAATGCGCACCACCCCGTGATGTTTTTCTCACTCCTACTAGTGAATGTAATGTAACACACACCCATACAATGCGCACCACCCCGTGATGTTTTTCTCACTGCTACTAGTGAATGTAATGTAAAACACACCCATACAATGCGCACCAACCCGTGATATTTTTCTCACTCCTACTAGTGAAGGTAATGTAACACACACCCATACAATGCGCACCACCCCGTGATGTTTTTCTCACTCCTACTAGTGAATGTAATGTAACACACACCCATACAATGCGCACCACCCGGTGATGTTTTTCTCACTCCTACTACTGAATGTAATGTAACACACACCCATACAATGCGCACCACCCCGTGATGTTTTTCTCACTCCTACTAGTGAATGTAATGTAACACACACCCATACAATGCGCACCGCCCCGTGATGTTTTTCTCACTCCTACTAGTGAATGTAATGTAACACACACCCATACAATGCGCACCGCCCCGTGATGTTTTTCTCACTCCTATTAGTGAATGTAATGTAACACACACCCATACAATGCGCAGCACCCCGTGATGTTTTTCTCACTCCTACTAGTGAATGTAATGTAACACACACCCATACAATGCGCACCACCCCGTGATGTTTTTCTCACTCCTACTGGTGAATGTAATGTAACACACACCCATACAATGCGCACCACCCCGTGATGTTTTTCTCAATCCTAGTAGTGAATGTAATGTAACACACACCCATACAATGCACACCACCCCGTGATGTTTTTCTCCCTCCTACTAGTGAATGTAATGTAACACACACCCATACCATGTGCACCACCCCGTGATGATTTTCTCACTGCTACTAGTGAATCTAATGTAACAAACACCCATACAATGCGCACCTCCCCGTGATGTTTTTCTCACTCCTACTAGTGAATGTAATGTAATACACACCCATACAATGCGCACCACCCCGCCGTGCTTTTCTCCATCCTACATTGCCACTCACTGCCAATCCTAATTCAGACCCTCCGATTCACACCACCCCGTGATGTTTTTCTCACTCCTACTAGTGAATGTAATGTAAAACACCCATACAATGCGCACCACCCCGTGATGTTTTTCTCACTCCTACTAGTGAATGTAATGTAACACACACCCATACAATGCGCACCACCCCGTGATGTTTTTCTCACTCCTACTAGTGAATCTAATGTAACACACACCCATACAGTGCGCACCACCTCGTGATGATTTTCTCACTCCTACTAGTGCATCTAATGTAACACACACCCATACATTGCGCACCACCCCGTGATGTTTTTCTCACTCCTACTAGTGAATGTAATGTAACACACACCCATACAATGCGCACCACCCCGTGATGATTTTCTCACTCCTACTAGTGAATCTAATGTAACAAACACCCATACAATGCGCACCACCCGGTAATGTTTTTCTCACTCATACAAGTGAATGTAATGTAACACACACCCATACAATGCGCACCACCCCGTGATGTTTTTCTCACTCCTACTAGTGAATGTAATGTAACACACACCCATACAATGCGCACCACCCCGTGATGTTTTTCTCACTCCTACTAGTGAATGTAATGTAACACACACCCATACAACGCGCACTGCCCCGTGATGTTTTTCAAACTCCTAGTAGTGAATGTAATGTAACACACACCCATACAATGCGCACCACCCCGTGATGTTTTTCTCACTCCTACTAGTGAATGTAACGTAACACACACCCATACAATGCGCACCACCCCGTGATGTTTTTCTCACTCCTACTAGTGAATCTAATGTAACACACACCCATACAATGCGCACCACCCCGTGATGATTTTCTCACTCCTACTAGTGAATCTAATGTAACACACACCCATACAATGCGCACCTCCCCGTGATGTTTTTCTCACTCCTACTAGTGAATGTAATGTAACACACACCCATACAATGCGCACCACCCCGTGATGTTTTTCTCACTCCTACTAGTGAATGTAATGTAAAACACACCCATACAATGCGCACCACCCCGTGATGTTTTTCTCACTCCTACTAGTGAATCTAATGTAACACACACCCATACAATGCGCACCACCTCGTGATGTTTTTCTCACTCCTACTAGTGAATCTAATGTAACACACACCCATAAAACGCGCACCGCCCCGTGATGTTTTTCTCACTCCTACTAGTGAATGTAATGTAACACACACCCATACAATGCGCACCACCCCGTGATGTTTTTCTCACTCCTACTAGTGAATGTAATGTAACACACACCCATAAAATGCGCACCACCCCGTGATGTTTTTCTCCTTTCTACTAGTGAATGTAATGTAACACACACCCATACAATGCGCACCACCCCGTGATGATTTTCTCACTCCTACTAGTGAATCTAATGTAACACACACCGATACAATGCGCACCACCCCGTGATGTTTTTCTCCCGCCTACTAGTGAATGTAATGTAACACACACCCATACAATGCGCACCACCCCGTGATGATTTTCTCACTCCTACTAGCGAATCTAATGTAACACACACCCATACAATGCGCACCTCCCCGTGATGTTTTTCTCACTCCTACTAGTGAATGTAATGTAACACACACCCATACAATGCGCACCACCCCGTGATGTTTTTCTCACTCCTACTAGTGAAGGTAATGTAACACACACCCATACAATGCGCACCACCCCGTGATGTTTTTCTCACTCTTACTAGTGAATGTAATGTAACACACACCCATACAATGCGCACCACCCCGTGATGTTTTTCTCACTCCTACTAGTGAATGTAATGTAACACACACCCATACAATGCGCACCGCCCCGTGATGTTTTTCTCACTCCTACTAGTGAATGTAATGTAACACACACCCATACAATGCGCACCGCCCCGTGATGTTTTTCTCACTCCTACTAGTGAATGTAATGTAACACACACCCATACAATTCGCACCGCCCCGTGATGTTTTTCTCACTCCTACTAGTGAATGTAATGTAACACACACCCATACAATGCGCACCGCCCCGTGATGTTTTTCTCACTCCTATTAGTGAATGTAATGTAACACACACCCATACAATGCGCACCACCCCGTGATGTTTTTCTCACTCCTACTAGTGAATGTAATGTAACACACACCCATACAATGCGCACCACCCCGTGATGTTTTTCTCACTCCTACTAGTGAATGTAATGTAACACACACCCATACAATGCACACCACCCCGTGATGTTTTTCTCCCTCCTACTAGTGAATGTAATGTAACACAAACCCATACCATGCGCACCTCCCCGTGATGATTTTCTCACTGCTACTAGTGAATCTAATGTAACAAACACCCATACAATGCGCACCTCCCCATGATGTTTTTCTCACTCCTACTAGTGAATGTAATGCAATACACACCCATACAATGCGCACCACCCCGTGATGTTTTTCTCACTCCTACTAGTGAATCTAATGTAACACACACCCATACAATGCGCACCACCCCGTGATGTTTCTCTCACTCCTACTAGTTAATCTAATGTAACACACACCCATACAATGCGCACCGCCCCGTGATGTTTTTCTCACTCCTACTAGTGAATGTAATGTAACACACACCCATACAATGCGCACCACCCCGTGATGATTTTTTCACTCCTACTAGTGAATGTAATGTAACACACACCCATACAATGCGCACCACCCCGTGATGTTTTTCTCAGTCCTACTAGTGAATGTAATGTAACACACACCCATACAATGCGCACCACCCCGTGATGTTTTTCTCACTCCTACTAGTGAATCTAATGTAACACACACCCATACAATGCGCACCTCCCCGTGATGTTTTTCTCACTCCTACTAGTGAATGTAATGTAACACACACCCATACAATGCGCACCACCCCGTGATGTTTTTCTCACTCCTACTAGTGAATCTAATGTAACACACACCCATACAATGCGCACCACCCCGTGATGATTTTCTCACTCCTACTAGTGAATCTAATGTAACAAACACCCATACAATGCGCACCACCCCTACAATGCGCACCACCCCGAGATGATTTTCTCACTCCTACTAGTGAATCTAATGTAACAAACACCAATACAATGCGCACCACCCCGTGATGTTTTTCTCACACCTACTAGTGAATGTAATGTAACAAACACCCGTACAATGTGCACCACCCCGTGATGTTTTTCTCACTCCTACTAGTGAATGTAATGTAACACACACCCGTACAATGCGCACCACCCTGTGATGATTTTCTCACTCTTACTAGTGAATCTAATGTAACAAACACCCATACAATGCGCAACACCCCGTGATGTTTTTCTCACTCCTACTAGTGAATGTAATGTAACACACACCCATACAATGCGCACCACCCCGTGATGTTTTTCTCACTGCTACTAGTGAATGTAATGTAAAACACACCCATACAATGCGCACCACCCCGTGATGTTTTTCTCACTCCTACTAGTGAAGGTAATGTAACACACACCCATACAATGCGCACCACCCCGTGATGTTTTCTCACTCCTACTAGTGAATGTAATGTAACACACACCCATACAATGCGCACCACCCGGTGATGTTTTTCTCACTCCTACTACTGAATGTAATGTAACACACACCCATACAATGCGCACCACCCCGTGATGTTTTTCTCACTCCTACTAGTGAATGTAATGTAACACACACCCATACAATGCGCACCGCCCCGTGATGTTTTTCTCACTCCTACTAGTGAATGTAATGTAACACACACCCATACAATGCGCACCGCCCCGTGATGTTTTTCTCACTCCTATTAGTGAATGTAATGTAACACACACCCACACAATGCGCAGCACCCCGTGATGTTTTTCTCACTCCTACTAGTGAATGTAATGTAACACACACCCATACAATGCGCACCACCCCGTGATGTTTTTCTCACTCCTACTGGTGAATGTAATGTAACACACACCCATACAATGCGCACCACCCCGTGATGTTTTTCTCAATCCTAGTAGTGAATGTAATGTAACACACACCCATACAATGCACACCACCCCGTGATGTTTTTCTCACTCCTACTAGTGAATGTAATGTAACACACACCCATACCATGTGCACCACCCCGTGATGATTTTCTCACTGCTACTAGTGAATCTAATGTAACAAACACCCATACAATGCGCACCTCCCCGTGATGTTTTTCTCACTCCTTCTAGTGAATGTAATGTAATACACACCCATACAATGCGCACCACCCCGCCGTGCTTTTCTCCATCCTACATTGCCACTCACTGCCAATCCTAATTCAGACCCTCCGATTCACACCACCCCGTGATGTTTTTCTCACTCCTACTAGTGAATGTAATGTAACACACACCCATACAATGCGCACCACCCCGTGATGTTTTTCTCACTCCTACTAGTGAATGTAATGTAACACACACCCATACAATGCGCACCACCCCGTGATGTTTTTCTCACTACTACTAGTGAATGTAATGTAACACACACCCATACAATGCGCACCACCTCGTGATGTATTTCTCACTCCTACTAGTGAATGTAATGTAACACACACCCATACAATGCGCACCACCCCGTGATGTTTTTCTCCCTCCTACTAGTCAATGTAATGTAACACACACCCATACAATGCGCACCACCCCGTGATGATTTTCTCACTCCTACTAGCGAATCTAATGTAACAAACACCCATACAATGCGCACCTCCCCGTGATGTTTTTCTCACTCCTACTAGTGAATGTAATGTAACACAAACCCATACAATGCGCACCACCCCGTGATGTTTTTCTCACTCCTACTAGTGAATCTAATGTAACACACACCCATACAATGCGCACCACCCCGTGATGTTTTTCTCACTCCTACTAGTGAACCTAATGTAACACATACCCATACAATGCGCACCACCCCGTGATGTTTTTCTCACTCCTACTAGTGAATGTAATGTAACACACACCCATACAATGCGCACCACCCCGTGATGTTTTTCTCACTCCTACTAGTGAATCTAATGTAACAAACACCCATACAATGCGCACCACCCTGTGATGTTTTTCTCACTACTACTAGTGAATGTAATGTAACACACACCCATTCCATGCGCACCGCCCCGTGATGTTTTTCTCACTCCTACTAGTGAATGTAATGTAACACACACCCATACAATGCGCACCACCCCGTGATGTTTTTCTCACTCCTACTACTGAATGTAATGTAACACACCCATACAATGCGCACCACCCCGTGATGTTTTTCTCACTCCTACTAGTGAATGTAATGTAACACACACCCATACAATGCGCACCACCCCGTGATGTTTTTCTCACTCCTACTAGTGAATCTAATGTAACACACACCCATACAATGCGCACCGCCCCGTGATGTTTTTCTCACTCCTACTAGTGAATGTAATGTAACACACACCCATACAATGCGTACCACCCCGTGATGTTTTTCTCACTCCTACTAGTGAATGTAATGTAACACACACCCACACAATGCGCACCGCCCCGTGATGTTTTTCTCACTCCTACTAGTGAATGTAATGTAACACACACGCATACAATGCGCACCGCCCCGTGATGTTTTTCTCACTCCTACTAGTGAATGTAATGTAACACACACCCATACAATGCGCACCACCCCGTGATGTTTTTCTCACTCCTACTAGTGAATGTAATGTAACACACACCCATACAATGCGCACCACCCCGTGATGTTTTTCTCACTCCTACTAGTGAATCTAATGTAACACACACCCAAACAATGCGCACCTCCCCGTGATGTTTTTCTCACTCCTACTAGTGAATGTAATGTAACACACACCCACACAATGCGCACCACCCCGTGATGTTTTTCTCACTCCTACTAGTGAATCTAATGTAACACACACCCATACAATGCGCACCACCCCATGATGTTTTTCTCAATCCTACTAGTGAATGTAATGTAACACACACCCACACAATGCGCACCACCCCGTGATGTTTTTCTCACTCCTACTAGTGAATGTAATATAACACACACCCATACAATGCGCACCACCCCGTGATGTTTTTCTCACTCCTACTAGTGAATCTAATGTAACACACACCCATACAATGCGCACCACCCCGTGATGTTTTTCTCACTGCTACTAGTGAATGTAATGTAACACACACCCATAAAATGCGCACCGCCCCGTGATGTTTTTCTCACTCCTATTAGTGAATGTAATGTAACACACACCCATACAATGCGCACCACCCCGTGATGTTTTTCTCACTGCTACTAGTGAATGTAATGTAACACACACCCATACCATGCGCACCACCCCGTGATGATTTTCTCACTGCTACTAGTGAATCTAATGTAACAAACACCCATACAATGCGCACCTCCCCGTGATGTTTTTCTCACTCCTACTAGTGAATGTAATGTAATACACACCCATACAATGCGCACCACCCCGTGATGTTTTTCTCACTCCTACTAGTGAATCTAATGTAACACACACCCAAACAATGCGCACCTCCCCGTGATGTTTTTCTCACTCCTACTAGTGAATGTAATGTAACACACACCCACACAATGCGCACCACCCCGTGATGTTTTTCTCACTCCTACTAGTGAATCTAATGTAACACACACCCATACAATGCGCACCACCCCATGATGTTTTTCTCAATCCTACTAGTGAATGTAATGTAACACACACCCACACAATGCGCACCACCCCGTGATGTTTTTCTCACTCCTACTAGTGAATGTAATATAACACACACCCATACAATGCGCACCACCCCGTGATGTTTTTCTCACTCCTACTAGTGAATCTAATGTAACACACACCCATACAATGCGCACCACCCCGTGATGTTTTTCTCACTGCTACTAGTGAATGTAATGTAACACACACCCATAAAATGCGCACCGCCCCGTGATGTTTTTCTCACTCCTATTAGTGAATGTAATGTAACACACACCCATACAATGCGCACCACCCCGTGATGTTTTTCTCACTGCTACTAGTGAATGTAATGTAACACACACCCATACAATGCGCACCACCCCGTGATGTTTTTCTCACTCCTACTAGTGAATGTAATGTAACACACACCCATACCATGCGCACCACCCCGTGATGATTTTCTCACTGCTACTAGTGAATCTAATGTAACAAACACCCGTACAATGCGCACCTCCCCGTGATGTTTTTCTCACTCCTACTAGTGAATGTAATGTAATACACACCCATACAATGCGCACCACCCCGTGATGTTTTTCTCACTCCTACTAGTGAATCTAATGTAACACACACCCATACAATGCGCACCACCCCGTGATGTTTCTCTCACTCCTACTAGTGAATCTAATGTAACACACACCCATAAAATGCGCACCGCCCCGTGATGTTTTTCTCACTCCTATTAGTGAATGTAATGTAACACACACCCATACAATGCGCACCACCCCGTGATGTTTTTCTCACTGCTACTAGTGAATGTAATGTAACACACACCCATACAATGCGCACCACCCCGTGATGTTTTTCTCACTCCTACTAGTGAATGTAATGTAACACACACCCATACCATGCGCACCACCCCGTGATGATTTTCTCACTGCTACTAGTGAATCTAATGTAACAAACACCCATACAATGCGCACCTCCCCGTGATGTTTTTCTCACTCCTACTAGTGAATGTAATGTAATACACACCCATACAATGCGCACCACCCCGTGATGTTTTTCTCACTCCTACTAGTGAATCTAATGTAACACACACCCATACAATGCGCACCACCCCGTGATGTTTCTCTCACTCCTACTAGTGAATCTAATGTAACACACACCCATACAATGCGCACCTCCCCGTGATGTTTTGCTCACTCCTACTAGTGAATCTAATGTAACACACACCGATACAATGCGCACCAACCCGTGATGTTTTTCTCACTCCTACTAGTGCATCTAATGTAACACACACCCATACATTGCACACCACCCCGTGATGTTTTTCTCACTCCTACTAGTGAATGTAATGTAACACACACCCATACAATGCGCACCACTCCGTGATGATTTTCTCACTCCTACTAGTGAATCTAATGTAACAAACACCCATACAATGCGCACCACCCCGTGATGTTTTTCTCACTCCTACAAGTGAATGTAATGTAACACACACCCATACAATGCGCACCACCCCGAGATGTTTTTCTCACTCCTACTAGTGAATGTAATGTAACACACACCCATACAATGCGCACCTCCCCGTGATGTTTTTCTCACTCCTACTAGTGAATGTAATGTAACACACACCCATACAATGCGCACCACCCCGTGATCTTTTTCTCACTCCTACTAGTGAATGTAATGTAACACACACCCATACAATGCACACCACCCCGTGATGTTTTTCTCCCTCCTACTAGTGAATGTAATGTAACACACACCCATACAATGCGCACCACCCCGTGATGATTTTCTCACTCCTACTAGCGAATCTAATGTAACAAACACCCATACAATGCGCACCTCCCCGTGATGTTTTTCTCACTCCTACTAGTGAATGTAATGTAACACACACCCATACAATGCGCACCACCCCGTGATGTTTTTCTCACTCCTACTAGTGAATCTAATGTAACACACACCCATACAATGCGCACCACCCCGTGATGTTTTTCTCACTCCTACTAGTGAACCTAATGTAACACACACCCATACAATGCGCACCACCCCGTGATGTTTTTCTCACTCCTACTAGTGAATGTAACGTAACAAACACCCATACAATGCGCACCACCCTGTGATGTTTTTCTCACTCCTACTAGTGAATGTAATGTAACACACACCCATACAATGCGCACCACCCCGTGATGATTTTCTCACTCCTACTAGCGAATCTAATGTAACAAACACCCATACAATGCGCACCTCCCCGTGATGTTTTTCTCACTCCTACTAGTGAATGTAATGTAACACACACCCATACAATGCGCACCACCCCGTGATGTTTTTCTCACTCCTACTAGTGAATCTAATGTAACACACACCCATACAATGCGCACCACCCCGTGATGTTTTTCTCACTCCTACTAGTGAACCTAATGTAACACACACCCATACAATGCGCACCACCCCTGATGTTTTTCTCACTCCTACTAGTGAATCTAATGTAACAAACACCCATACAATGCGCACCACCCTGTGATGTTTTTCTCACTCCTACTAGTGAATGTAATGTAACACACACCCATACAATGCGCACCGCCCCGTGATGTTTTTCTCACTGCTACTAGTGAATCTAATGTAACAAACACCCATACAATGCGCACCTCCCCGTGATGTTTTTCTCACTCCTACTAGTGAATCTAATGTAACACACACCCATACCATGCGCACCACCCCGTGATGATTTTCTCACTGCTACTAGTGAATCTAATGTAACAAACACCCATACAATGCGCACCTCCCCGTGATGTTTTTCTCACTCCTACTAGTGAATGTAATGTAATACACACCCATACAATGCGCACCACCCCGTGATGTTTTTCTCACTCCTACTAGTGAATCTAATGTAACACACACCCATACAATGCGCACCACCCCGTGATGTTTCTCTCACTCCTACTAGTGAATCTAATGTAACACACACCCATACAATGCGCACCACCCCGTGATGTTTTGCTCACTCCTACTAGTGAATCTAATGTAACACACACCGATACAATGCGCACCACCCCGTGATGTTTTTCTCACTCCTACTAGTGCATCTAATGTAACACACACCCATACATTGCACACCACCCCGTGATGTTTTTCTCACTCCTACTAGTGAATGTAATGTAACACACACCCATACAATGCGCACCACTCCGTGATGATTTTCTCACTCCTACTAGTGAATCTAATGTAACAAACACCCATACAATGCGCACCACCCCGTGATGTTTTTCTCACTCCTACAAGTGAATGTAATGTAACACACACCCATACAATGCGCACCACCCCGAGATGTTTTTCTCACTCCTACTAGTGAATGTAATGTAACACACACCCATACAATGCGCACCTCCCCGTGATGTTTTTCTCACTCCTACTAGTGAATGTAATGTAACACACACCCATACAATGCGCACCACCCCGTGATGTTTTTCTCACTCCTACTAGTGAATGTAATGTAACACACACCCATACAATGCACACCACCCCGTGATGTTTTTCTCCCTCCTACTAGTGAATGTAATGTAACACACACCCATACAATGCGCACCACCCCGTGATGATTTTCTCACTCCTACTAGCGAATCTAATGTAACAAACACCCATACAATGCGCACCTCCCCGTGATGTTTTTCTCACTCCTACTAGTGAATGTAATGTAACACACACCCATACAATGCGCACCACCCCGTGATGTTTTTCTCACTCCTACTAGTGAATCTAATGTAACACACACCCATACAATGCGCACCACCCCGTGATGTTTTTCTCACTCCTACTAGTGAACCTAATGTAACACACACCCATACAATGCGCACCACCCCGTGATGTTTTTCTCACTCCTACTAGTGAATGTAACGTAACAAACACCCATACAATGCGCACCACCCTGTGATGTTTTTCTCACTCCTACTAGTGAATGTAATGTAACACACACCCATACAATGCGCACCACCCCGTGATGATTTTCTCACTCCTACTAGCGAATCTAATGTAACAAACACCCATACAATGCGCACCTCCCCGTGATGTTTTTCTCACTCCTACTAGTGAATGTAATGTAACACACACCCATACAATGCGCACCACCCCGTGATGTTTTTCTCACTCCTACTAGTGAATCTAATGTAACACACACCCATACAATGCGCACCACCCCGTGATTTTTTTCTCACTCCTACTAGTGAACCTAATGTAACACACACCCATACAATGCGCACCACCCCTGATGTTTTTCTCACTCCTACTAGTGAATCTAATGTAACAAACACCCATACAATGCGCACCACCCTGTGATGTTTTTCTCACTCCTACTAGTGAATGTAATGTAACACACACCCATACAATGCGCACCGCCCCGTGATGTTTTTCTCACTCCTACTAGTGAATGTAATGTAACACACACCCATACAATGCGCACCACCCCGTGATGTTTTTCTCACTCCTACTACTGAATGTAATGTAACACACACCCATACAATGCGCACCACCCCGTGATGTTTTTCTCACTGCTACTAGTGAATGTAATGTAACACAAACCCATACAATGCGCACCACCCCGTGATGATTTTCTCACTCCTACTAGTGAATCTAATGTAACACACACCCATACAATGCGCACCTCCCCGTGATGTTTTTCTCACTGCTACTAGTGAATGTAATGTAACACACACCCATACAATGCGCACCACCCCGTGATGTTTTTCTCACTCCTACTAGTGAATCTAATGTAACACACACCCATACAATGCGCACCACCCCGTGATGTTTTTCTCACTCCTACTAGTGAATCTAATGTAACACAAACCCATACAATGCGCACCACCCCGTGATGTTTTTCTCACTCCTATTATTGAATGTAATGTAACACATACCTGTACAATGCGCACCACCCCGTGATGATTTTCTCACTCCTACTAGTGAATCTAATGTAACAAACACCCATACAATGCGCACCACCCCGTGATGTTTTTCTCACTCCTACTAGTGAATGTAATGTAACACACACCCATACAATGCGCACCACCCCGTGATGTTTTTCTCACTGCTACTAGTGAATGTAATGTAAAACACACACATACAATGCGCACCACCCCGTGATGTTTTTCTCACTCATACTAGTGAAGGTAATGTAACACACACCCATACAATGCGCACCACCCCGTGATGTTTTTCTCAATCCTACTAGTGAATGTAATGTAACACACACCCATACAATGCGCACCACCCGCTGATGTTTTTCTCACTCCTACTAGTGAATGTAATGTAACACACACCCATACAATGCGCACCACCCCGTGATGTTTTTCTCACTCCTACTAGTGAATGTAATGTAACACACACCCATACAATGCGCACCACCCCGTGATGTTTTTCTCACTCCTACTAGTGAATGTAATGTAACACACACCCATACAATGCGCACCACCCCGTGATGTTTTTCTCACTCCTACTAGTGAATGTAATGTAACACACACCCATACAATGCGCACCACCCCGTGATGTTTTTCTCACTCCTACTAGTGAATGTAATGTAACCCACACCCGTACAATGCGCACCACCCCGTGATGTTTTTCTCACTCCTACTAGTTAATGTAATGTAACACACACCCATACAATGCGCACCGCCCCTTGATGTTTTTCTCACTCCTACTAGTGAATGTAACGTAACACACACCCATACAATGCGCACCGCCCCGTGATGTTTTTCTCACTCCTACTAGTGAATGTAATGTAACACACACCCATAAAATGCGCACCACCCCGTGATGTTTTTCTCACTCCTACTAGTGAATGTAATGTAACACACACCCATACAATGCGCACCACCCCGTGATGTTTTTCTCACTCCCACTACTGAATGTAATGTAACACACACCCATACAATGCGCACCACCCCGTGATGTTTTTCTCACTGCTACTAGTGAATGTAATGTAACACAAACCCATACAATGCGCACCACCCCGTGATGATTTTCTCACTCCTACTAGTGAATCTAATGTAACACACACCCATACAATGCGCACCTCCCCGTGATGTTTTTCTCACTGCTACTAGTGAATGTAATGTAACACACACCCATACAATGCGCACCACCCCGTGATGTTTTTCTCACTCCTACTAGTGAATCTAATGTAACACACACCCATACAATGCGCACCACCCCGTGATGTTTTTCTCACTCCTACTAGTGAATCTAATGTAACACAAACCCATACAATGCGCACCACCCCGTGATGTTTTTCTCACTCCTATTATTGAATGTAATGTAACACATACCTGTACAATGCGCACCACCCCGTGATGATTTTCTCACTCCTACTAGTGAATCTAATGTAACAAACACCCATACAATGCGCACCAGCCCGTGATGTTTTTCTCACTCCTACTAGTGAATGTAATGTAACACACACCCATACAATGCGCACCACCCCGTGATGTTTTTCTCACTGCTACTAGTGAATGTAATGTAAAACACACACATACAATGCGCACCACCCCGTGATGTTTTTCTCACTCATACTAGTGAAGGTAATGTAACACACACCCATACAATGCGCACCACCCCGTGATGTTTTTCTCAATCCTACTAGTGAATGTAATGTAACACACACCCATACAATGCGCACCACCCGCTGATGTTTTTCTCACTCCTACTAGTGAATGTAATGTAACACACACCCATACAATGCGCACCACCCCGTGATGTTTTTCTCACTCCTACTAGTGAATGTAATGTAACACACACCCATACAATGCGCACCACCCCGTGATGTTTTTCTCACTCCTACTAGTGAATGTAATGTAACACACACCCATACAATGCGCACCACCCCGTGATGTTTTTCTCACTCCTACTAGTGAATGTAATGTAACACACACCCATACAATGCGCACCACCCCGTGATGTTTTTCTCACTCCTACTAGTGAATGTAATGTAACCCACACCCATACAATGCGCACCACCCCGTGATGTTTTTCTCACTCCTACTAGTTAATGTAATGTAACACACACCCATACAATGCGCACCGCCCCGTGATGTTTTTCTCACTCCTACTAGTGAATGTAATGTAACACACACCCATACAATGCGCACCGCCCCGTGATGTTTTTCTCACTCCTACTAGTGAATGTAATGTAACACACACCCATAAAATGCGCACCACCCCGTGATGTTTTTCTCACTCCTACTAGTGAATGTAATGTAACACACACCCATACAATGCGCACCGCCCCGTGATGTTTTTCTCACTCCTACTAGTGAATGTAATGTAACACACACCCATACAATGCGCACCACCCCGTGATGTTTTTCTCACTCCTACTAGTGAATCTAATGTAACACACACCCATACAATGCGCACCTCCCCGTGATGTTTTTCTCACTCCTACTAGTGAATGTAATGTAACACACACCCATACAATGCGCACCACCCCGTGATGTTTTTCTCACTCCTACTAGTGAATCTAATGTAACACACACCCATACAATGCGCACCACCCCGTGATGTTTTTCTCAATCCTACTAGTGAATGTAATGTAACACACACCCATACAATGCGCACCACCCCGTTATGTTTTTTTCACTCCTACTAGTGAATGTAATGTAACACACACCCATACAATGCGCACCACCCCGTGATGTTTTTCTCACTCCTACTAGTCAATCTAATGTAACACTCACCCATACAATGCGCACCACCCCGTGATGTTTTTCTCACTCCTATTAGTGAATGTAATGTAACACACACCCATACAATGCGCACCAACCCGTGATGTTTTTCTCACTCCTACTAGTGAATCTAATGTAACACACACCCATACAATGCGCACCACCCAGTGATGTTTTTCTCACTCCTACTAGTGAATGTAACACACACCCATACAATGCGCACCACCCCGTGATGTTTTTCTCACTCCTACTAGTGAATGTAGTGTAACACACACCCATACAATGCGCACCACCCCGTGATGTTTTTCTCACTGCTAGTAGTGAATGTAGTGTAACACACACCCATACAATGCGCACCACCCCGTGATGTTTTTCTCACTCCTACTAGTGAATGTAATGTAACACACTCCCATAAAATGTGCACCACCCCGTGATGTTTTTCTCACTCCTACTAGGGAATGTAATGTAACACACACCCATACAATGCGCACCACCCCGTGATGATTTTCTCACTGCTACTAGTGAATCTAATGTAACAAACACCCATACAATGCGCACCTCCCCGTGATGTTTTTCTCACTCCTACTAGTGAATGTAATGTAATACACACCCATACAATGCGCACCACCCCGTGATGTTTTTCTCACTCCTACTAGTGAATCTAATGTAACACACACCCATACAATGCGCATCACCCCGTGATGTTTCTCTCACTCCTACTAGTGAATCTAATGTAACACACACCCATACAATGCGCACCACCCCGTGATGTTTTTCTCACTGCTACTAGTGAATGTAATGTAACACACACCCATACAATGCGCACCACCCCGTGATGTTTTTCTCACTCCTACTAGTGAATCTAATGTAACACACACCCATACAATGCGCACCACCCCGTGATGTTTTTCTCACTCCTACTAGTGAATCTAATGTAACACAAACCCATACAATGCGCACCACCCCGTGATGTTTTTCTCACTCCTATTATTGAATGTAATGTAACACATACCCATACAATGCGCACCACCCCGTGATGATTTTCTCACTCCTACTAGTGAATCTAATGTAACAAACACCCATACAATGCGCACCACCCCGTGATGTTTTTCTCACTCCTACTAGTGAATGTAATGTAACACACACCCATACAATGCGCACCACCCCGTGATGTTTTTCTCACTGCTACTAGTGAATGTAATGTAAAACACACACATACAATGCGCACCACCCCGTGATGTTTTTCTCACTCCTACTAGTGAAGGTAATGTAACACACACCCATACAATGCGCACCACCCCGTGATGTTTTTCTCAATCCTACAAGTGAATGTAATGTAACACACACCCATACAATGCGCACCACCCGCTGATGTTTTTCTCACTCCTACTAGTGAATGTAATGTAACACACACCCATACAATACGCACCACCCCGTGATGTTTTTCTCACTCCTACTAGTGAATGTAATGTAACACACACCCATACAATGCGCACCACCCCGTGATGTTTTTCTCACTCCTACTAGTGAATGTAATGTAACACACACCCATACAATGCGCACCACCCCGTGATGTTTTTCTCACTCCTACTAGTGAATGTAATGTAACACACACCCATACAATGCGCACCACCCCGTGATGTTTTTCTCACTCCTACTAGTTAATGTAATGTAACACACACCCATACAATGCGCACCGCCCCGTGATGTTTTTCTCACTCCTACTAGTGAATGTAATGTAACACACACCCATACAATGCGCACCGCCCCGTGATGTTTTTCTCACTCCTATTAGTGAATGTAATGTAACACACACCCATACAATGCGCACCACCCCGTGATGTTTTTCACACTCCTACTAGTGAATGTAATGTAACACACACCCATACAATGCGCACCGCCCCGTGATGTTTTTCTCACTCCTACTAGTGAATGTAATGTAACACACACCCATACAATGCGCACCACCCCGTGATGTTTTTCTCACTCCTACTAGTGAATCTAATGTAACACACACCCATACAATGCGCACCTCCCCGTGATGTTTTTCTCACTCCTACTAGTGAATGTAACGTAACACACACCCATACAATGCGCACCACCCCGTGATGTTTTTCTCACTCGTACTAGTGAATCTAATGTAACACACACCCATACAATGCGCACCACCCCGTGATGTTTTTCTCAATCCTACTAGTGAATGTAATGTAACACACACCCATACAATGCGCAAAACCCCGTGATGTTTTTTTCACTCCTACTATTGAATGTAATGTAACACACACCCATACAATGCGCACCACCCCGTGATGTTTTTCTCACTCCTACTAGTCAATCTAATGTAACACTCACCCATACAATGCGCACCACCCCGTGATGTTTTTCTCTCTCCTATTAGTGAATGTAATGTAACACACACCCATACAATGCGCACCACCCCGTGATGTTTTTCTCACTCCTACTAGTGAATCTAATGTAACACACACCCATACAATGCGCACCACCCAGTGATGTTTTTCTCACTCCTACTAGTGAATGTAACACACACCCATACAATGCGCACCACCCCGTGATGTTTTTCTCACTCCTACTAGTGAATGTAGTGTAACACACACCCATACAATGCGCACCACCCCGTGATTTTTTTCTCACTGCTAGTAGTGAATGTAGTGTAACACACACCCATACAATGCGCACCACCCCGTGATGTTTTTCTCACTCCTACTACTGAAGGTAATGTAGCACACACCCATACAATGCGCACCACCCCGTGATATTTTTCTCACTGCTACTAGTGAATGTAATGTAACACACACCCATACAATGCGCACCACCCCGTGATGTTTTTCTCACTCCTACTAGTGAAGGTAATGTAACACACACCCATACAATGCGCACCACCCCGTGATGTTTTTCTCACTCCTACTAGTGAATGTAATGTAACACACACCCATACAATGCGCACCACGCGGTGATGTTTTTCTCACTCCTACTAGTGAATGTAATGTAACACACACCCATACAATGCGCACCACCCCGTGATGTTTTTCTCACTCCTACTAGTGAATGTAATGTAACACACACCCATACAATGCGCACCACCCCGTGAAGTTTTTCTCACTCCTACTAGTGAAAGTAATGTAACACACACCCATACAATGCGCACCACCCCGTGATGTTTTTCTCACTCCTACTAGTGAATGTAATGAAACACACATCCATACAATGCGCACCACCCCGTGATGTTTTTCTCTCTCCTACTAGTGAATGTAATGTAACACACACCCATTCCATGCGCACCGCCCCGTGATGTTTTTCTCACTCCTACTAGTGAATGTAATGTAACACACACCCATACAATGCACACCACCCCGTGATGTTTTTCTCACTCCTACTAGTGAATGTAATGTAACACACACCCATACACTGCGCACCACCCCGTGATGTTTTTCTCACTCCTACTAGTGAATGTAATGTAACACACTCCCATAAAATGTGCACCACCCCGTGATGTTTTTCTCACTCCTACTAGGGAATGTAATGTAACACACACCCATACAATGCGCACCACCCCGTGATGTATTTCTCCCTCCTACTAGTGAATGTAATGTAACACACACCCATACAATGCGCACCACCCCGTGATGATTTTCTCACTGCTACTAGTGAATCTAATGTAACAAACACCCATACAATGCGCACCTCCCCGTGATGTTTTTCTCACTCCTACTAGTGAATGTAATGTAATACACACCCATACAATGCGCACCACCCCGTGATGTTTTTCTCACTCCTACTAGTGAATCTAATGTAACACACACCCATACAATGCGCATCACCCCGTGATGTTTCTCTCACTCCTACTAGTGAATCTAATGTAACACACACCCATACAATGCGCACCATCCCGTGATGTTTTGCTCACTCCTACTAGTGAATGTAATGTAACGCACCCATACAATGCGCACCACCCCGTGATGTTTTTCTCACTCCTACTAGTGAATGTAATGTAACACACACCCATACAATGCGCACCACCCCGTGATGTTTTTTCACTCCTAGTAGTGAATCTAATGTAACACACACCCATAAAATGCGCACCACCCCGTGATGATTTTCTCACTCCTACTAGTGAATGTAATGTAACACACACCCATACAATGCGCACCACCCCGTGATGTTTTTCTCACTCCTACTAGTGAATGTAATGTAACACACACCCATACAATGCGCACCGCCCCGTGATGTTTTTCTCACTCCTACTAGTGAATGTAATGTAACACACACCCATACAACGCGCACCACCCCGTGATGTTTTTCTCACTCCTACTAGTGAATGTAATGTAACACACACCCATACAACGCGCACCACCCCGTGATGTTTTTCTCACTCCTACTAGTGAATGTAATGTAACACACACCCATACAATGCGCACCACCCCGTGATGTTTTTCTCACTCCTACTAGTGAATGTAATGTAACACACACCCATACAATGCGCACCACCCCGTGATGTTTTTCTCACTGCTACTAGTGAATGTAATGTAACACACACCCATACAATGCCCACCACCCCGTGATGTTTTTCTCACTCCTACTAGTGAATGTAATGTAACACACTCCCATACACTGCGCACCACCCCGGGATGTTTTTCTCACTGCTACTAGTGAATGTAATGTAACACACACCCATACAATGCGCACCACCCCGTGATGTTTTTCTCACTCCTACTAGTGAATGTAATGTAACGCACCCATACAATGCGCACCACCCCGTGATGTTTTTCTCACTCCTACTAGTGAATGTAATGTAACACACACCCATACAATGCGCACCACCCCGTGATGTTTTTTCACTCCTAGTAGTGAATCTAATGTAACACACACCCATAAAATGCGCACCTCCCCGTCATGTTTTTCTCACTCCTACTAGTGAATGTAATGTAACACACACCCATACAATGCGCACCACCCCGTGATGTTTTTCTCACTCCTACTAGTGAACCTAATGTAACACACACCCATACAATGCGCACCACCCCTGATGTTTTTCTCACTCCTACTAGTGAATCTAATGTAACACACACCCATACAATGCGCACCACCCCGTGATGTTTTTCTCACTCCTACTAGTGAATCTAATGTAACACACACCCATACAATGCGCACCTCCCCGTGATGTTTTTCTCACTCCTACTAGTGAATGTAATGTAACACACACCCATACAATGCGCACCACCCCGTGATGATTTTCTCACTGCTACTAGTGAATGTAATGTAACCCACACCCATACAATGCGCACCACCCCGTGATGATTTTCTCACTCCTACTAGTGAATCTAATGTAACACACACCCATACAATGCGCACCTCCCCGTGATGTTTTTCTCACTGCTACTAGTGAATGTAATGTAACACACACCCATACAATGCGCACCACCCCGTGATGTTTTTCTCACTGCTACTAGTGAATGTAATGTAAAACACACACATACAATGCGCACCACCCCGTGATGTTTTTCTCACTCCTACTAGTGAAGGTAATGTAACACACACCCATACAATGCGCACCACCCCGTGATGTTTTTCTCAATCCTACTAGTGAATGTAATGTAACACACACCCATACAATGCGCACCACCCGCTGATGTTTTTCTCACTCCTACTAGTGAATGTAATGTAACACACACCCATACAATGCGCACCACCCCGTGATGTTTTTCTCACTCCTACTAGTGAATGTAATGTAACACACACCCATACAATGCGCACCACCCCGTGATGTTTTTCTCACTCCTACTAGTGAATGTAATGTAACACACACCCATACAATGCGCACCACCCCGTGATGTTTTTCTCACTCCTACTAGTTAATGTAATGTAACACACACCCATACAATGCGCACCGCCCCGTGATGTTTTTCTCACTCCTACTAGTGAATGTAATGTAACACACACCCATACAATGCGCACCGCCCCGTGATGTTTTTCTCACTCCTATTAGTGAATGTAATGTAACACACACCCATACAATGCGCACCACCCCGTGATGTTTTTCTCACTCCTACTAGTGAATGTAATGTAACACACACCCATACAATGCGCACCGCCCCGTGATGTTTTTCTCACTCCTACTAGTGAATGTAATGTAACACACACCCATACAATGCGCACCACCCCGTGATGTTTTTCTCACTCCTACTAGTGAATCTAATGTAACACACACCCATACAATGCGCACCTCCCCGTGATGTTTTTCTCACTCCTACTAGTGAATGTAATGTAACACACACCCATACAATGCGCACCACCCCGTGATGTTTTTCTCACTCCTACTAGTGAATGTAATGTAACACACACCCATACAATGCGCACCACCCCGTGATGTTTTTCTCACTGCTACTAGTGAATGTAATGTAACACACACCCATACAATGCCCACCACCCCGTGATGTTTTTCTCACTCCTACTAGTGAATGTAATGTAACACACTCCCATACACTGCGCACCACCCCGGGATGTTTTTCTCACTGCTACTAGTGAATGTAATGTAACACACACCCATACAATGCGCACCACCCCGTGATGTTTTTCTCACTCCTACTAGTGAATGTAATGTAACGCACCCATACAATGCGCACCACCCCGTGATGTTTTTCTCACTCCTACTAGTGAATGTAATGTTACACACACCCATACAATGCGCACCACCCCGTGATGTTTTTTCACTCCTAGTAGTGAATCTAATGTAACACACACCCATAAAATGCGCACCTCCCCGTCATGTTTTTCTCACTCCTACTAGTGAATGTAATGTAACACACACCCATACAATGCGCACCACCCCGTGATGTTTTTCTCACTCCTACTAGTGAACCTAATGTAACACACACCCATACAATGCGCACCACCCCTGATGTTTTTCTCACTCCTACTAGTGAATCTAATGTAACACACACCCATACAATGCGCACCACCCCGTGATGTTTTTCTCACTCCTACTAGTGAATCTAATGTAACACACACCCATACAATGCGCACCTCCCCGTGATGTTTTTCTCACTCCTACTAGTGAATGTAATGTAACACACACCCATACAATGCGCACCACCCCGTGATGATTTTCTCACTGCTACTAGTGAATGTAATGTAACCCACACCCATACAATGCGCACCACCCCGTGATGATTTTCTCACTCCTACTAGTGAATCTAATGTAACACACACCCATACAATGCGCACCTCCCCGTGATGTTTTTCTCACTGCTACTAGTGAATGTAATGTAACACACACCCATACAATGCGCACCACCCCGTGATGTTTTTCTCACTGCTACTAGTGAATGTAATGTAAAACACACACATACAATGCGCACCACCCCGTGATGTTTTTCTCACTCCTACTAGTGAAGGTAATGTAACACACACCCATACAATGCGCACCACCCCGTGATGTTTTTCTCAATCCTACTAGTGAATGTAATGTAACACACACCCATACAATGCGCACCACCCGCTGATGTTTTTCTCACTCCTACTAGTGAATGTAATGTAACACACACCCATACAATGCGCACCACCCCGTGATGTTTTTCTCACTCCTACTAGTGAATGTAATGTAACACACACCCATACAATGCGCACCACCCCGTGATGTTTTTCTCACTCCTACTAGTGAATGTAATGTAACACACACCCATACAATGCGCACCACCCCGTGATGTTTTTCTCACTCCTACTAGTTAATGTAATGTAACACACACCCATACAATGCGCACCGCCCCGTGATGTTTTTCTCACTCCTACTAGTGAATATAATGTAACACACACCCATACAATGCGCACCACCCCGTGATGTTTTTTCACTCCTAGTAGTGAATCTAATGTAACACACACCCATAAAATGCGCACCACCCCGTGATGATTTTCTCACTCCTACTAGTGAATGTAATGTAACACACACCCATACAATGCGCACCACCCCGTGATGTTTTTCTCACTCCTACTAGTGAATGTAATGTAACACACACCCATACAATGCGCACCGCCCCGTGATGTTTTTCTCACTCCTACTAGTGAATGTAATGTAACACACACCCATACAACGCGCACCACCCCGTGATGTTTTTCTCACTCCTACTAGTGAATGTAATGTAACACACACCCATACAACGCGCACCACCCCGTGATGTTTTTCTCACTCCTACTAGTGAATGTAATGTAACACACACCCATACAATGCGCACCACCCCGTGATGTTTTTCTCACTCCTACTAGTGAATGTAATGTAACACACACCCATACAATGCGCACCACCCCGTGATGTTTTTCTCACTGCTACTAGTGAATGTAATGTAACACACACCCATACAATGCCCACCACCCCGTGATGTTTTTCTCACTCCTACTAGTGAATGTAATGTAACACACTCCCATACACTGCGCACCACCCCGGGATGTTTTTCTCACTGCTACTAGTGAATGTAATGTAACACACACCCATACAATGCGCACCACCCCGTGATGTTTTTCTCACTCCTACTAGTGAATGTAATGTAACGCACCCATACAATGCGCACCACCCCGTGATGTTTTTCTCACTCCTACTAGTGAATGTAATGTAACACACACCCATACAATGCGCACCACCCCGTGATGTTTTTTCACTCCTAGTAGTGAATCTAATGTAACACACACCCATAAAATGCGCACCTCCCCGTCATGTTTTTCTCACTCCTACTAGTGAATGTAATGTAACACACACCCATACAATGCGCACCACCCCGTGATGTTTTTCTCACTCCTACTAGTGAACCTAATGTAACACACACCCATACAATGCGCACCACCCCTGATGTTTTTCTCACTCCTACTAGTGAATCTAATGTAACACACACCCATACAATGCGCACCACCCCGTGATGTTTTTCTCACTCCTACTAGTGAATCTAATGTAACACACACCCATACAATGCGCACCTCCCCGTGATGTTTTTCTCACTCCTACTAGTGAATGTAATGTAACACACACCCATACAATGCGCACCACCCCGTGATGATTTTCTCACTGCTACTAGTGAATGTAATGTAACCCACACCCATACAATGCGCACCACCCCGTGATGATTTTCTCACTCCTACTAGTGAATCTAATGTAACACACACCCATACAATGCGCACCTCCCCGTGATGTTTTTCTCACTGCTACTAGTGAATGTAATGTAACACACACCCATACAATGCGCACCACCCCGTGATGTTTTTCTCACTGCTACTAGTGAATGTAATGTAAAACACACACATACAATGCGCACCACCCCGTGATGTTTTTCTCACTCCTACTAGTGAAGGTAATGTAACACACACCCATACAATGCGCACCACCCCGTGATGTTTTTCTCACTCCTACTAGTGAATGTAATGTAACACACACCCATACAACGCGCACCACCCCGTGATGTTTTTCTCACTCCTACTAGTGAATGTAATGTAACACACACCCATACAACGCGCACCACCCCGTGATGTTTTTCTCACTCCTACTAGTGAATGTAATGTAACACACACCCATACAATGCGCACCACCCCGTGATGTTTTTCTCACTCCTACTAGTGAATGTAATGTAACACACACCCATACAATGCGCACCACCCCGTGATGTTTTTCTCACTGCTACTAGTGAATGTAATGTAACACACACCCATACAATGCCCACCACCCCGTGATGTTTTTCTCACTCCTACTAGTGAATGTAATGTAACACACTCCCATACACTGCGCACCACCCCGGGATGTTTTTCTCACTGCTACTAGTGAATGTAATGTAACACACACCCATACAATGCGCACCACCCCGTGATGTTTTTCTCACTCCTACTAGTGAATGTAATGTAACGCACCCATACAATGCGCACCACCCCGTGATGTTTTTCTCACTCCTACTAGTGAATGTAATGTAACACACACCCATACAATGCGCACCACCCCGTGATGTTTTTTCACTCCTAGTAGTGAATCTAATGTAACACACACCCATAAAATGCGCACCTCCCCGTCATGTTTTTCTCACTCCTACTAGTGAATGTAATGTAACACACACCCATACAATGCGCACCACCCCGTGATGTTTTTCTCACTCCTACTAGTGAACCTAATGTAACACACACCCATACAATGCGCACCACCCCTGATGTTTTTCTCACTCCTACTAGTGAATCTAATGTAACACACACCCATACAATGCGCACCACCCCGTGATGTTTTTCTCACTCCTACTAGTGAATCTAATGTAACACACACCCATACAATGCGCACCTCCCCGTGATGTTTTTCTCACTCCTACTAGTGAATGTAATGTAACACACACCCATACAATGCGCACCACCCCGTGATGATTTTCTCACTGCTACTAGTGAATGTAATGTAACCCACACCCATACAATGCGCACCACCCCGTGATGATTTTCTCACTCCTACTAGTGAATCTAATGTAACACACACCCATACAATGCGCACCTCCCCGTGATGTTTTTCTCACTGCTACTAGTGAATGTAATGTAACACACACCCATACAATGCGCACCACCCCGTGATGTTTTTCTCACTGCTACTAGTGAATGTAATGTAAAACACACACATACAATGCGCACCACCCCGTGATGTTTTTCTCACTCCTACTAGTGAAGGTAATGTAACACACACCCATACAATGCGCACCACCCCGTGATGTTTTTCTCAATCCTACTAGTGAATGTAATGTAACACACACCCATACAATGCGCACCACCCGCTGATGTTTTTCTCACTCCTACTAGTGAATGTAATGTAACACACACCCATACAATGCGCACCACCCCGTGATGTTTTTCTCACTCCTACTAGTGAATGTAATGTAACACACACCCATACAATGCGCACCACCCCGTGATGTTTTTCTCACTCCTACTAGTGAATGTAATGTAACACACACCCATACAATGCGCACCACCCCGTGATGTTTTTCTCACTCCTACTAGTGAACCTAATGTAACACACACCCATACAATGCGCACCACCCCTGATGTTTTTCTCACTCCTACTAGTGAATCTAATGTAACACACACCCATACAATGCGCACCACCCCGTGATGTTTTTCTCACTCCTACTAGTGAATCTAATGTAACACACACCCATACAATGCGCACCTCCCCGTGATGTTTTTCTCACTCCTACTAGTGAATGTAATGTAACACACACCCATACAATGCGCACCACCCCGTGATGATTTTCTCACTGCTACTAGTGAATGTAATGTAACCCACACCCATACAATGCGCACCACCCCGTGATGATTTTCTCACTCCTACTAGTGAATCTAATGTAACACACACCCATACAATGCGCACCTCCCCGTGATGTTTTTCTCACTGCTACTAGTGAATGTAATGTAACACACACCCATACAATGCGCACCACCCCGTGATGTTTTTCTCACTGCTACTAGTGAATGTAATGTAAAACACACACATACAATGCGCACCACCCCGTGATGTTTTTCTCACTCCTACTAGTGAAGGTAATGTAACACACACCCATACAATGCGCACCACCCCGTGATGTTTTTCTCAATCCTACTAGTGAATGTAATGTAACACACACCCATACAATGCGCACCACCCGCTGATGTTTTTCTCACTCCTACTAGTGAATGTAATGTAACACACACCCATACAATGCGCACCACCCCGTGATGTTTTTCTCACTCCTACTAGTGAATGTAATGTAACACACACCCATACAATGCGCACCACCCCGTGATGTTTTTCTCACTCCTACTAGTGAATGTAATGTAACACACACCCATACAATGCGCACCACCCCGTGATGTTTTTCTCACTCCTACTAGTTAATGTAATGTAACACACACCCATACAATGCGCACCGCCCCGTGATGTTTTTCTCACTCCTACTAGTGAATGTAATGTAACACACACCCATACAATGCGCACCGCCCCGTGATGTTTTTCTCACTCCTATTAGTGAATGTAATGTAACACACACCCATACAATGCGCACCACCCCGTGATGTTTTTCTCACTCCTACTAGTGAATGTAATGTAACACACACCCATACAATGCGCACCGCCCCGTGATGTTTTTCTCACTCCTACTAGTGAATGTAATGTAACACACACCCATACAATGCGCACCACCCCGTGATGTTTTTCTCACTCCTACTAGTGAATCTAATGTAACACACACCCATACAATGCGCACCTCCCCGTGATGTTTTTCTCACTCCTACTAGTGAATGTAATGTAACACACACCCATACAATGCGCACCACCCCGTGATGTTTTTCTCACTCCTACTAGTGAATGTAATGTAACACACACCCATACAATGCGCACCACCCCGTGATGTTTTTCTCACTGCTACTAGTGAATGTAATGTAACACACACCCATACAATGCCCACCACCCCGTGATGTTTTTCTCACTCCTACTAGTGAATGTAATGTAACACACTCCCATACACTGCGCACCACCCCGGGATGTTTTTCTCACTGCTACTAGTGAATGTAATGTAACACACACCCATACAATGCGCACCACCCCGTGATGTTTTTCTCACTCCTACTAGTGAATGTAATGTAACGCACCCATACAATGCGCACCACCCCGTGATGTTTTTCTCACTCCTACTAGTGAATGTAATGTAACACACACCCATACAATGCGCACCACCCCGTGATGTTTTTTCACTCCTAGTAGTGAATCTAATGTAACACACACCCATAAAATGCGCACCTCCCCGTCATGTTTTTCTCACTCCTACTAGTGAATGTAATGTAACACACACCCATACAATGCGCACCACCCCGTGATGTTTTTCTCACTCCTACTAGTGAACCTAATGTAACACACACCCATACAATGCGCACCACCCCTGATGTTTTTCTCACTCCTACTAGTGAATCTAATGTAACACACACCCATACAATGCGCACCACCCCGTGATGTTTTTCTCACTCCTACTAGTGAATCTAATGTAACACACACCCATACAATGCGCACCTCCCCGTGATGTTTTTCTCACTCCTACTAGTGAATGTAATGTAACACACACCCATACAATGCGCACCACCCCGTGATGATTTTCTCACTGCTACTAGTGAATGTAATGTAACCCACACCCATACAATGCGCACCACCCCGTGATGATTTTCTCACTCCTACTAGTGAATCTAATGTAACACACACCCATACAATGCGCACCTCCCCGTGATGTTTTTCTCACTGCTACTAGTGAATGTAATGTAACACACACCCATACAATGCGCACCACCCCGTGATGTTTTTCTCACTGCTACTAGTGAATGTAATGTAAAACACACACATACAATGCGCACCACCCCGTGATGTTTTTCTCACTCCTACTAGTGAAGGTAATGTAACACACACCCATACAATGCGCACCACCCCGTGATGTTTTTCTCAATCCTACTAGTGAATGTAATGTAACACACACCCATACAATGCGCACCACCCGCTGATGTTTTTCTCACTCCTACTAGTGAATGTAATGTAACACACACCCATACAATGCGCACCACCCCGTGATGTTTTTCTCACTCCTACTAGTGAATGTAATGTAACACACACCCATACAATGCGCACCACCCCGTGATGTTTTTCTCACTCCTACTAGTGAATGTAATGTAACACACACCCATACAATGCGCACCACCCCGTGATGTTTTTCTCACTCCTACTAGTTAATGTAATGTAACACACACCCATACAATGTGCACCGCCCCGTGATGTTTTTCTCACTCCTACTAGTGAATGTAATGTAACACACACCCATACAATGCGCACCGCCCCGTGATGTTTTTCTCACTCCTATTAGTGAATGTAATGTAACACACACCCATACAATGCGCACCACCCCGTGATGTTTTTCTCACTCCTACTAGTGAATGTAATGTAACACACACCCATACAATGCGCACCGCCCCGTGATGTTTTTCTCACTCCTACTAGTGAATGTAATGTAACACACACCCATACAATGCGCACCACCCCGTGATGTTTTTCTCACTCCTACTAGTGAATCTAATGTAACACACACCCATACAATGCGCACCTCCCCGTGATGTTTTTCTCACTCCTACTAGTGAATGTAATGTAACACACACCCATACAATGCGCACCACCCCGTGATGTTTTTCTCACTCCTACTAGTGAATCTAATGTAACACACACCCATACAATGCGCACCACCCCGTGATGTTTTTCTCAATCCTACTAGTGAATGTAATGTAACACACACCCATACAATGCGCACCACCCCGTGATGTTTTTTTCACTCCTACTATTGAATGTAATGTAACACTCACCCAAACAATGCGCACCACCCCGTGATGTTTTTCTCACTCCTACTAGTCAATCTAATGTAACACTCACCCATACAATGCGCACCACCCCGTGATGTTTTTCTCACTCCTATTAGTGAATGTAATGTAACACACACCCATACAATGCGCACCACCCCGTGATGTTTTTCTCACTCCTACTAGTGAATCTAATGTAACACACACCCATACAATGCGCACCACCCAGTGATGTTTTTCTCACTCCTACTAGTGAATGTAACACACACCCATACAATGCGCACCACCCCGTGATGTTTTTCTCACTCCTACTAGTGAATGTAGTGTAACACACACCCATACAATGCGCACCACCCCGTGATGTTTTTCTCACTGCTAGTAGTGAATGTAGTGTAACACACACCCATACAATGCGCACCACCCCGTGATGTTTTTCTCACTCCTACTAGTGAATGTAATGTAACACACTCCCATAAAATGTGCACCACCCCGTGATGTTTTTCTCACTCCTACTAGGGAATGTAATGTAACACACACCCATACAATGCGCACCACCCCGTGATGATTTTCTCACTGCTACTAGTGAATCTAATGTAACAAACACCCATACAATGCGCACCTCCCCGTGATGTTTTTCTCACTCCTACTAGTGAATGTAATGTAATACACACCCATACAATGCGCACCACCCCGTGATGTTTTTCTCACTCCTACTAGTGAATCTAATGTAACACACACCCATACAATGCGCATCACCCCGTGATGTTTCTCTCACTCCTACTAGTGAATCTAATGTAACACACACCCATACAATGCGCACCATCCCGTGATGTTTTGCTCACTCCTACTAGTGAATCTAATGTAACAAACACCCATACAATGTGCACCACCCCGTGATGTTTTTCTCACTCCTACTAGTGAATGTAATGTAACACACACCCATACAATGCGCACCACCCCGTGATGTTTTTCTCACTCCTACTAGTGAATGTAATGTAACACACACCCATACACTGCGCACCACCCCGTGATGTTTTTCTCACTCCTACTAGTGAATGTAATGTAACACACTCCCATAAAATGTGCACCACCCCGTGATGTTTTTCTCACTCCTACTAGGGAATGTAATGTAACACACACCCATACAATGCGCATCACCCCGTGATGTTTCTCTCACTCCTACTAGTGAATCTAATGTAACACACACCCATACAATGCGCACCATCCCGTGATGTTTTGCTCACTCCTACTAGTGAATGTAATGTAACGCACCCATACAATGCGCACCACCCCGTGATGTTTTTCTCACTCCTACTAGTGAATGTAATGTAACACACACCCATACAATGCGCACCACCCCGTGATGTTTTTTCACTCCTAGTAGTGAATCTAATGTAACACACACCCATAAAATGCGCACCACCCCGTGATGATTTTCTCACTCCTACTAGTGAATGTAATGTAACACACACCCATACAATGCGCACCACCCCGTGATGTTTTTCTCACTCCTACTAGTGAATGTAATGTAACACACACCCATACAATGCGCACCGCCCCGTGATGTTTTTCTCACTCCTACTAGTGAATGTAATGTAACACACACCCATACAACGCGCACCACCCCGTGATGTTTTTCTCACTCCTACTAGTGAATGTAATGTAACACACACCCATACAACGCGCACCACCCCGTGATGTTTTTCTCACTCCTACTAGTGAATGTAATGTAACACACACCCATACAATGCGCACCACCCCGTGATGTTTTTCTCACTCCTACTAGTGAATGTAATGTAACACACACCCATACAATGCGCACCACCCCGTGATGTTTTTCTCACTGCTACTAGTGAATGTAATGTAACACACACCCATACAATGCCCACCACCCCGTGATGTTTTTCTCACTCCTACTAGTGAATGTAATGTAACACACTCCCATACACTGCGCACCACCCCGGGATGTTTTTCTCACTGCTACTAGTGAATGTAATGTAACACACACCCATACAATGCGCACCACCCCGTGATGTTTTTCTCACTCCTACTAGTGAATGTAATGTAACGCACCCATACAATGCGCACCACCCCGTGATGTTTTTCTCACTCCTACTAGTGAATGTAATGTAACACACACCCATACAATGCGCACCACCCCGTGATGTTTTTTCACTCCTAGTAGTGAATCTAATGTAACACACACCCATAAAATGCGCACCTCCCCGTCATGTTTTTCTCACTCCTACTAGTGAATGTAATGTAACACACACCCATACAATGCGCACCACCCCGTGATGTTTTTCTCACTCCTACTAGTGAACCTAATGTAACACACACCCATACAATGCGCACCACCCCTGATGTTTTTCTCACTCCTACTAGTGAATCTAATGTAACACACACCCATACAATGCGCACCACCCCGTGATGTTTTTCTCACTCCTACTAGTGAATCTAATGTAACACACACCCATACAATGCGCACCTCCCCGTGATGTTTTTCTCACTCCTACTAGTGAATGTAATGTAACACACACCCATACAATGCGCACCACCCCGTGATGATTTTCTCACTGCTACTAGTGAATGTAATGTAACCCACACCCATACAATGCGCACCACCCCGTGATGATTTTCTCACTCCTACTAGTGAATCTAATGTAACACACACCCATACAATGCGCACCTCCCCGTGATGTTTTTCTCACTGCTACTAGTGAATGTAATGTAACACACACCCATACAATGCGCACCACCCCGTGATGTTTTTCTCACTGCTACTAGTGAATGTAATGTAAAACACACACATACAATGCGCACCACCCCGTGATGTTTTTCTCACTCCTACTAGTGAAGGTAATGTAACACACACCCATACAATGCGCACCACCCCGTGATGTTTTTCTCAATCCTACTAGTGAATGTAATGTAACACACACCCATACAATGCGCACCACCCGCTGATGTTTTTCTCACTCCTACTAGTGAATGTAATGTAACACACACCCATACAATGCGCACCACCCCGTGATGTTTTTCTCACTCCTACTAGTGAATGTAATGTAACACACACCCATACAATGCGCACCACCCCGTGATGTTTTTCTCACTCCTACTAGTGAATGTAATGTAACACACACCCATACAATGCGCACCACCCCGTGATGTTTTTCTCACTCCTACTAGTTAATGTAATGTAACACACACCCATACAATGCGCACCGCCCCGTGATGTTTTTCTCACTCCTACTAGTGAATGTAATGTAACACACACCCATACAATGCGCACCGCCCCGTGATGTTTTTCTCACTCCTATTAGTGAATGTAATGTAACACACACCCATACAATGCGCACCACCCCGTGATGTTTTTCTCACTCCTACTAGTGAATGTAATGTAACACACACCCATACAATGCGCACCGCCCCGTGATGTTTTTCTCACTCCTACTAGTGAATGTAATGTAACACACACCCATACAATGCGCACCACCCCGTGATGTTTTTCTCACTCCTACTAGTGAATCTAATGTAACACACACCCATACAATGCGCACCTCCCCGTGATGTTTTTCTCACTCCTACTAGTGAATGTAATGTAACACACACCCATACAATGCGCACCACCCCGTGATGTTTTTCTCACTCCTACTAGTGAATCTAATGTAACACACACCCATACAATGCGCACCACCCCGTGATGTTTTTCTCAATCCTACTAGTGAATGTAATGTAACACACACCCATACAATGCGCACCACCCCGTGATGTTTTTTTCACTCCTACTATTGAATGTAATGTAACACTCACCCAAACAATGCGCACCACCCCGTGATGTTTTTCTCACTCCTACTAGTCAATCTAATGTAACACTCACCCATACAATGCGCACCACCCCGTGATGTTTTTCTCACTCCTATTAGTGAATGTAATGTAACACACACCCATACAATGCGCACCACCCCGTGATGTTTTTCTCACTCCTACTAGTGAATCTAATGTAACACACACCCATACAATGCGCACCACCCAGTGATGTTTTTCTCACTCCTACTAGTGAATGTAACACACACCCATACAATGCGCACCACCCCGTGATGTTTTTCTCACTCCTACTAGTGAATGTAGTGTAACACACACCCATACAATGCGCACCACCCCGTGATGTTTTTCTCACTGCTAGTAGTGAATGTAGTGTAACACACACCCATACAATGCGCACCATCCCGTGATGTTTTTCTCACTCCTACTAGTGAATGTAATGTAACACACTCCCATAAAATGTGCACCACCCCGTGATGTTTTTCTCACTCCTACTAGGGAATGTAATGTAACACACACCCATACAATGCGCACCACCCCGTGATGATTTTCTCACTGCTACTAGTGAATCTAATGTAACAAACACCCATACAATGCGCACCTCCCCGTGATGTTTTTCTCACTCCTACTAGTGAATGTAATGTAATACACACCCATACAATGCGCACCACCCCGTGATGTTTTTCTCACTCCTACTAGTGAATCTAATGTAACACACACCCATACAATGCGCATCACCCCGTGATGTTTCTCTCACTCCTACTAGTGAATCTAATGTAACACACACCCATACAATGCGCACCATCCCGTGATGTTTTGCTCACTCCTACTAGTGAATCTAATGTAACAAACACCCATACAATGTGCACCACCCCGTGATGTTTTTCTCACTCCTACTAGTGAATGTAATGTAACACACACCCATACAATGCGCACCACCCCGTGATGTTTTTCTCACTCCTACTAGTGAATGTAATGTAACACACACCCATACAATGCGCACCGCCCCGTGATGTTTTTCTCACTCCTACTAGTGAATGTAATGTAACACACACCCATACAACGCGCACCACCCCGTGATGTTTTTCTCACTCCTACTAGTGAATGTAATGTAACACACACCCATACAATGCGCACCACCCCGTGATGTTTTTCTCACTCCTACTAGTGAATGTAATGTAACACACACCCATACAATGCGCACCACCCCGTGATGTTTTTCTCACTCCTACTAGTGAATGTAATATAACACACACCCATACAATGCGCACCACCCCGTGATGTTTTTCTCACTGCTACTAGTGAATGTAATGTAACACACACCCATAAAATGCGCACCGCCCCGTGATGTTTTTCTCACTCCTATTAGTGAATGTAATGTAACACACACCCATACAATGCGCACCACCCCGTGATGTTTTTCTCACTCCTACTAGTGAATGTAATGTAACACACACCCATACAATGCGCACTGCCACGTGATGTTTTTCACACTCCTACTAGTGAATGTAATGTAACACACACCCATACAATGCGCACCACCCCGTGATGATTTTCTCACTCCTACTAGTGAATCTAATGTAACACACACCCATACAATGCGCACCTCCCCGTGATGTTTTTCTCACTGCTACTAGTGAATGTAATGTAACACACACCCATACAATGCGCACCACCCCGTGATGTTTTTCTCACTCCTACTAGTGAATCTAATGTAACACACACCCATACAATGCGCACCACCCCGTGATGTTTTTCTCACTCCTACTAGTGAATCTAATGTAACACAAACCCATACAATGCGCACCACCCCGTGATGTTTTTCTCACTCCTATTATTGAATGTAATGTAACACATACCCATACAATGCGCACCACCCCGTGATGATTTTCTCACTCCTACTAGTGAATGTAATGTAACACACACCCATACAATGCGCACCACCCCGTGATGTTTTTCTCACTCCTACTAGTGAATGTAATGTAACACACACCCATACAATGCGCACCACCCCGTGATGTTTTTCTCACTCCTACTAGTGAATGTAATGTAACACACACCCATACAATGCGCACCACCCCGTGATGTTTTTCTCACTCCTACTAGTGAATGTAATGTAACACACACCCATACAATGCGCACCACCCCGTGATTTTTTTCTCACTCCTACTAGTTAATGTAATGTAACACACACCCATACAATGCGCACCGCCCCGTGATGTTTTTCTCACTCCTACTAGTGAATGTAATGTAACACACACCCATACAATGCGCACCGCCCCGTGATGTTTTTCTCACTCCTATTAGTGAATGTAATGTAACACACACCCATACAATGCGCACCACCCCGTGATGTTTTTCACACTCCTACTAGTGAATGTAATGTAACACACACCCATACAATGCGCACCGCCCCGTGATGTTTTTCTCACTCCTACTAGTGAATGTAATGTAACACACACCCATACAATGCGCACCTCCCCGTGATGTTTTTCTCACTCCTACTAGTGAATGTAATGTAACACACACCCATACAATGCGCACCACCCCGTGATGTTTTTCTCACTCCTACTAGTGAATCTAATGTAACACACACCCATACAATGCGCACCACCCCGTGATGTTTTTCTCAATCCTACTAGTGAATGTAATGTAACACACACCCATACAATGCGCACCACCCCGTGATGTTTTTTTCACTCCTACTATTGAATGTAATGTAACACACACCCATACAATGCGCCCCACCCCGTGATGTTTTTCTCACTCCTACTAGTCAATCTAATGTAACACTCACCCATACAATGCGCACCACCCCGTGATGTTTTTCTCACTCCTATTAGTGAATGTAATGTAACACACACCCATACAATGCGCACCACCCCGTGATGTTTTTCTCACTCCTACTAGTGAATCTAATGTAACACACACCCATACAATGCGCACCACCCAGTGATGTTTTTCTCACTCCTTCTAGTGAATGTAACACACACCCATACAATGCGCACCACCCCGTGATGTTTTTCTCACTCCGACTAGTGAATGTAGTGTAACACACACCCATACAATGCGCACCACCCCGTGATGTTTTTCTCACTGCTAGTAGTGAATGTAGTGTAACACACACCCATACAATGCGCACCACCCCGTGATGTTTTTCTCACTCCTACTACTGAAGGTAATGTAGCACACACCCATACAATGCGCACCACCCCGTGATATTTTTCTCACTGCTACTAGTGAATGTAATGTAACACACACCCATACAATGCGCACCACCCCGTGATGTTTTTCTCACTCCTACTAGTGAAGGTAATGTAACACACACCCATACAATGCGCACCACCCCGTGATGTTTTTCTCACTCCTACTAGTGAATGTAATGTAACACACACCCATACAATGCGCACCACGCGGTGATGTTTTTCTCACTCCTACTAGTGAATGTAATTAACACACACCCATACAATGCGCACCACCCCGTGATGTTTTTCTCACTCCTACTAGTGAATGTAATGTAACACACACCCATACAATGCGCACCACCCCGTGAAGTTTTTCTCACTCCTACTAGTGAATGTAATGTAACAAACACCCATACAATGCGCACCACCCCGTGATGTTTTTCTCACTCCTACTAGTGAATGTAATGAAAGACACACCCATACAATGCGCACCACCCCGTGATGTTTTTCTCACTCCTACTAGTGAATGTAATGTAACACACACCCATTCCATGCGCACCGCCCCGTGATGTTTTTCTCACTCCTACTAGTGAATGTAATGTAACACACACCCATACAATGCACACCACCCCGTGATGTTTTTCTCACTCCTACTAGTGAATGTAATGTAACACACACCCATACACTGCGCACCACCCCGTGATGTTTTTCTCACTCCTACTAGTGAATGTAATGTAACACACACCCATACAATGCGCACCACCCCGTGATGTTTTTCTCACTCCTACTAGTGAATGTAATGTAACACACACCCATACAATGCGCACCACCCCGTGATGTTTTTCTCACTCCTACTAGTGAATGTAATGTAACACACACCCATACAATGCGCACCACCCCGTGATGTTTTTCTCACTGCTACTAGTGAATGTAATGTAACACACACCCATACAATGCCCACCACCCCGTGATGTTTTTCTCACTCCTACTAGTGAATGTAATGTAACACACTCCCATACACTGCGCACCACCCCGTGATGTTTTTCTCACTGCTACTAGTGAATGTAATGTAACACACACCCATACAATGCGCACCACCCCGTGATGTTTTTCTCACTCCTACTAGTGAATCTAATGTAACACACACCCATACAATGCGCACCACCCCGTGATGTTTTTCTCAATCCTACTAGTGAATGTAATGTAACACACACCCATACAATGCGCACCACCCCGTGATGTTTTTCTCACTCCTACTAGTGAATGTAATGTAACACACACCCATACAATGCGCACCACCCCGTGATGTTTTTCTCACTCCTACTAGTTAATGTAATGTAACACACACCCATACAATGCGCACCGCCCCGTGATGTTTTTCTCACTCCTACTAGTGAATGTAATGTAACACACACCCATACAATGCGCACCGCCCCGTGATGTTTTTCTCACTCCTATTAGTGAATGTAATGTAACACACACCCATACAATGCGCACCACCCCGTGATGTTTTTCTCACTCCTACTAGTGAATGTAATGTAACACACACCCATACAATGCGCACCGCCCCGTGATGTTTTTCTCACTCCTACTAGTGAATGTAATGTAACACACACCCATACAATGCGCACCACCCCGTGATGTTTTTCTCACTCCTACTAGTGAATCTAATGTAACACAAACCCATACAATGCGCACCTCCCCGTGATGTTTTTCTCACTCCTACTAGTGAATGTAATGTAACACACACCCATACAATGCGCACCACCCCGTGATGTTTTTCTCACTCCTACTAGTGAATCTAATGTAACACACACACATACAATGCGCACCACCCCGTGATGTTTTTCTCAATCCTACTAGTGAATGTAATGTAACACACACCCATACAATGCGCACCACCCCGTGATGTTTTTTTCACTCCTACTATTGAATGTAATGTAACACTCACCCAAACAATGCGCACCACCCCGTGATGTTTTTCTCACTCCTACTAGTCAATCTAATGTAACACTCACCCATACAATGCGCACCACCCCGTGATGTTTTTCTCACTCCTATTAGTGAATGTAATGTAACACACACCCATACAATGCGCACCACCCCGTGATGTTTTTCTCACTCCTACTAGTGAATCTAATGTAACACACACCCATACAATGCGCACCACCCAGTGATGTTTTTCTCACTCCTACTAGTGAATGTAACACACACCCATACAATGCGCACCACCCCGTGATGTTTTTCTCACTCCTACTTGTGAATGTAGTGTAACACACACCCATACAATGCGCACCACCCCGTGATGTTTTTCTCACTGCTAGTAGTGAATGTAGTGTAACACACACCCATACAATGCGCACCACCCCGTGATGTTTTTCTCACTCCTACTAGTGAATGTAATGTAACACACTCCCATAAAATGTGCACCACCCCGTGATGTTTTTCTCACTCCTACTAGGGAATGTAATGTAACACACACCCATACAATGCGCACCACCCCGTGATGATTTTCTCACTGCTACTAGTGAATCTAATGTAACAAACACCCATACAATGCGCACCTCCCCGTGATGTTTTTCTCACTCCTACTAGTGAATGTAATGTAATACACACCCATACAATGCGCACCACCCCGTGATGTTTTTCTCACTCCTACTAGTGAATCTAATGTAACACACACCCATACAATGCGCATCACCCCGTGATGTTTCTCTCACTCCTACTAGTGAATCTAATGTAACACACACCCATACAATGCGCACCATCCCGTGATGTTTTGCTCACTCCTACTAGTGAATCTAATGTAACAAACACCCATACAATGTGCACCACCCCGTGATGTTTTTCTCACTCCTACTAGTGAATGTAATGTAACACACACCCATACAATGCGCACCACCCCGTGATGTTTTTCTCACTCCTACTAGTGAATGTAATGTAACACACACCCATACAATGCGCACCGCCCCGTGATGTTTTTCTCACTCCTACTAGTGAATGTAATGTAACACACACCCATACAACGCGCACCACCCCGTGATGTTTTTCTCACTCCTACTAGTGAATGTAATGTAACACACACCCATACAATGCGCACCACCCCGTGATGTTTTTCTCACTCCTACTAGTGAATGTAATGTAACACACACCCATACAATGCGCACCACCCCGTGATGTTTTTCTCACTCCTACTAGTGAATGTAATGTAACACACACCCATACAATGCGCACCACCCCGTGATGTTTTTCTCACTGCTACTAGTGAATGTAATGTAACACACACCCATAAAATGCGCACCGCCCCGTGCTGTTTTTCTCACTCCTATTAGTGAATGTAATGTAACACACACCCATACAATGCGCACCACCCCGTGATGTTTTTCTCACTCCTACTAGTGAATGTAATGTAACACACACCCATACAATGCGCACTGCCACGTGATGTTTTTCACACTCCTACTAGTGAATGTAATGTAACACACACCCATACAATGCGCACCACCCCGTGATGATTTTCTCACTCCTACTAGTGAATCTAATGTAACACACACCCATACAATGCGCACCTCCCCGTGATGTTTTTCTCACTGCTACTAGTGAATGTAATGTAACACACACCCATACAATGCGCACCACCCCGTGATGTTTTTCTCACTCCTACTAGTGAATCTAATGTAACACACACCCATACAATGCGCACCACCCCGTGATGTTTTTCTCACTCCTACTAGTGAATCTAATGTAACACAAACCCATACAATGCGCACCACCCCGTGATGTTTTTCTCACTCCTATTATTGAATGTAATGTAACACATACCCATACAATGCGCACCACCCCGTGATGATTTTCTCACTCCTACTAGTGAATGTAATGTAACACACACCCATACAATGCGCACCACCCCGTGATGTTTTTCTCACTCCTACTAGTGAATGTAATGTAACACACACCCATACAATGCGCACCACCCCGTGATGTTTTTCTCACTCCTACTAGTGAATGTAATGTAACACACACCCATACAATGCGCACCACCCCGTGATGTTTTTCTCACTCCTACTAGTGAATGTAATGTAACACACACCCATACAATGCGCACCACCCCGTGATTTTTTTCTCACTCCTACTAGTTAATGTAATGTAACACACACCCATACAATGCGCACCGCCCCGTGATGTTTTTCTCACTCCTACTAGTGAATGTAATGTAACACACACCCATACAATGCGCACCGCCCCGTGATGTTTTTCTCACTCCTATTAGTGAATGTAATGTAACACACACCCATACAATGCGCACCACCCCGTGATGTTTTTCACACTCCTACTAGTGAATGTAATGTAACACACACCCATACAATGCGCACCGCCCCGTGATGTTTTTCTCACTCCTACTAGTGAATGTAATGTAACACACACCCATACAATGCGCACCACCCCGTGATGTTTTTCTCACTCCTACTAGTGAATCTAATGTAACACACACCCATACAATGCGCACCTCCCCGTGATGTTTTTCTCACTCCTACTAGTGAATGTAATGTAACACACACCCATACAATGCGCACCACCCCGTGATGTTTTTCTCACTCCTACTAGTGAATCTAATGTAACACACACCCATACAATGCGCACCACCCCGTGATGTTTTTCTCAATCCTACTAGTGAATGTAATGTAACACACACCCATACAATGCGCACCACCCCGTGATGTTTTTTTCACTCCTACTATTGAATGTAATGTAACACACACCCATACAATGCGCCCCACCCCGTGATGTTTTTCTCACTCCTACTAGTCAATCTAATGTAACACTCACCCATACAATGCGCACCACCCCGTGATGTTTTTCTCACTCCTATTAGTGAATGTAATGTAACACACACCCATAAAATGCGCACCACCCCGTGATGTTTTTCTCACTCCTACTAGTGAATCTAATGTAACACACACCCATACAATGCGCACCACCCAGTGATGTTTTTCTCACTCCTTCTAGTGAATGTAACACACACCCATACAATGCGCACCACCCCGTGATGTTTTTCTCACTCCGACTAGTGAATGTAGTGTAACACACACCCATACAATGCGCACCACCCCGTGATGTTTTTCTCACTGCTAGTAGTGAATGTAGTGTAACACACACCCATACAATGCGCACCACCCCGTGATGTTTTTCTCACTCCTACTACTGAAGGTAATGTAGCACACACCCATACAATGCGCACCACCCCGTGATATTTTTCTCACTGCTACTAGTGAATGTAATGTAACACACACCCATACAATGCGCACCACGCGGTGATGTTTTTCTCACTCCTACTAGTGAATGTAATTAACACACACCCATACAATGCGCACCACCCCGTGATGTTTTTCTCACTCCTACTAGTGAATGTAATGTAACACACACCCATACAATGCGCACCACCCCGTGAAATTTTTCTCACTCCTACTAGTGAATGTAATGTAACAAACACCCATACAATGCACACCACCCCGTGATGTTTTTCTCACTCCTACTAGTGAATGTAATGAAAGACACACCCATACAATGCGCACCACCCCGTGATGTTTTTCTCACTCCTACTAGTGAATGTAATGTAACACACACCCATTCCATGCGCACCGCCCCGTGATGTTTTTCTCACTCCTACTAGTGAATGTAATGTAACACACACCCATACAATGCACACCACCCCGTGATGTTTTTCTCACTCCTACTAGTGAATGTAATGTAACACACACCCATACACTGCGCACCACCCCGTGATGTTTTTCTCACTCCTACTAGTGAATGTAATGTAACACACACCCATACAATGCGCACCACCCCGTGATGTTTTTCTCACTCCTACTAGTGAATGTAATGTAACACACACCCATACAATGCGCACCACCCCGTGATGTTTTTCTCACTCCTACTAGTGAATGTAATGTAACACACACCCATACAATGCGCACCACCCCGTGATGTTTTTCTCACTGCTACTAGTGAATGTAATGTAACACACACCCATACAATGCCCACCACCCCGTGATGTTTTTCTCACTCCTACTAGTGAATGTAATGTAACACACTCCCATACACTGCGCACCACCCCGTGATGTTTTTCTCACTGCTACTAGTGAATGTAATGTAACACACACCCATACAATGCGCACCACCCCGTGATGTTTTTCTCACTCCTACTAGTGAATGTAATGTAACGCACCCATACAATGCGCACCACCCCGTGATGTTTTTCTCACTCCTACTAGTGAATGTAATGTAACACACACCCATACAATGCGCACCACCCCGTGATGTTTTTTCACTCCTAGTAGAGAATCTAATGTAACACACACCCATAAAATGCGCACCACCCCGTGATGATTTTCTCACTCCTACTAGTGAATCTAATGTAACAAACACCCATACAATGCGCACCACCCCGTGATGTTTTTCTCACTCCTACTAGTGAATGTAATGTAACACACACCCATACAATGCGCACAACCCCGTGATGTTTTTCTCACTCCTACTAGTGAATGTAATGTAACACACACCCATACAATGCGCACCACCCCGTGATGATTTTGTCACTCCTACTAGTGAATCTAATGTAACAAACACCCATACAATGCGCACACCCCGTGATGTTTTTCTCACTCCTACTAGTGAATGTAATGTAACACACACACATACAATGCGCACCACCCCGTGATGTTTTTCTCACTCCTACTAGTGAATGTAATGTAACACACACCCATACAATGCGCACCACCCCGTGATGATTTTCTCACTCCTACTAGTGAATCTAATGTAACAAACACCCATACAATGCGCACCACCCCGTGATGTTTTTCTCACTCCTACTAGTGAATGTAATGTAACACACACACATACAATGCGCACCACCCCGTGATGTTTTTCTCACTCCTACTAGTGAATGTAATGTAACACACACCCATACAATACGCACCACCCCGCGATGATTTTCTCACTCCTACTAGTGAATCTAATGTAACAAACACCCATACAATGCGCACCACCCCGTGATGTTTTTCTCACTCCTACTAGTGAATGTAATGTAACACACACCCGTACAATGCGCACCACCCCGTGATGATTTTCTCACTCCTACTAGTGAATCTTATGTAACAAACACCCATACAATGCGCACCACCCCGTGATGTTTTTCTCACTCCTACTAGTGAATGTAAAGTAACACACACCCATACAATGCGCACCACCCCGTGATGTTTTTCTCACTGCTACTAGTGAATGTAATGTAACACACACCCGTACAATGCGCACCACCCCGTGATGTTTTTCTCACTCCTACTAGTGAAGGTAATGTAACACACACCCATACAATGCGCACCACCCCGTGATGTTTTTCTCACTCCTACTAGTGAATGTAATGTAACACACACTCATATAATGCGCACCACCCGGTGATGTTTTTCTCACTCCTACTAGTGAATGTAATGTAACACACACCCATACAATGCGCACCACCCCGTGATGTTTTTCTCACTCCTACTAGTGAATGTAATGTAACACACACCCATACAATGCGCACCACCCCGTGATGTTTTTCTCACTCCTACCAGTGAATGTAATGTAACACACACCCATACAATGCGCACCACCCCGTGATGTTTTTCTCACTCCTACTAGTGAATGTAATGTAACACACACCCATACAATACGAACCACCCCGTGATGATTTTCTCACTCCTACTAGTGAATGTAATGTAACACACACCCATACAATGCGCACCACACCGTGATGTTTTTCTCACTCCTACTAGTGAATGTAATGTAACACACACCCATACAATGCGCACCGCCCCGTGATGTTTTTCTCACTCCTACTAGTGAATGTAATGTAACACACACCCATACAATGCGCACCGCCCCGTGATGTTTTTCTCACTCCTACTAGTGAATGTAATGTAACACACACCCATACAATGCGCACCGCCCCGTGATGTATTTCTCACTCCTACTAGTGAATGTAATGTAACAAACACCCATACAATGCGCACCGCCCGGTGATGTTTTTCTCACTCCTATTAGTGAATGTAATGTAACACACACCCATACAATGCGCACCACCCCGTGATGTTTTTCTCACTCCTTCTAGTGAATGTAATGTAACACACACCCATACAATGCGCACCACCCCGTGATGTTTTTCTCCCTCCTACTAGTGAATGTAATGTAACACACACCCATAAAATACGCAGCACCCCGTGATGATTTTCTCACTCCTACTAGTGAATGTAATGTAACAAACACCCATACAATGCGCACCTCCCCGTGATGTTTTTCTCACTCCTACTAGTGAATGTAATGTAACACACACCCATACAATGCGCACCACCCCGTGATGTTTTTTTCACTCCTAATAGTGAATGTAATGCAACACACACCCATACAATGCGCACCACCCCGTGATGTTTTTCTCACTCCTACTAGTGAATGTAATGTAACACACACCCATACAATGCGCACCACCCCGTGATGATTTTCTCACTCCTACTAGTGAATGTAATGTAACAAACACCCATACAATGCGCACCACCCCGTGATGTTTTTCTCACTCCTACTAGTGAATGTAATGTAACACACACCCATACAATGCGCACCACCCCGTGATGTTTTTCTCACTCCTACTAGTGTATGTAATGTAACACACACCCATACAATGCGCACCACCCCGTGATGTTTTTCTCACTCCTACTAGTGAATGTAATGTAACACACACCCATACAATGCGCAGCACCCCGTGATGTTTTTCTCACTCCTACTAGTGAATGTAATGTAACACACACCCATACAATGCGCACCACCCCGTGATGTTTTTCTCCCTCCTACTAGTGAATGTAATGCAACACACACCCATACAATGCGCACCACCCCGTGATGTTTTTCTCACTCCTACTAGTGAGTGTAATGTAACACACACCCATACAATGCGCACCGCCCCGTGATGTTTTTCTCACTCCTACTAGTGAATGTAATGTAACACACACCCATAAAATGCGCACCGCCCCGTGATGTATTTCTCACTCCTACTAGTGAATGTAATGTAACACACACCCATACAATGCGCACCGCCCCGTGATGTTTTTCTCACTCCTATTAGTGAATGTAATGTAACACACACCCATACAATGCGCACCACCCCGTGATGTTTTTCTCACTCCTTCTAGTGAATGTAATGTAACACACACCCATACAATGCGCACCACCCCGTGATGTTTTTCTCCCTCCTGCTAGTGAATGTAATGTAACACACACCAATAAAATACGCAGCACCCCGTGATGATTTTCTCACTTCTACTAGTGAATGTAATGTAACAAACACCCATACAATGCGCACCTCCCCGTGATGTTTTTCTCACTCCTACTAGTGAATGTAATGTAACACACACCCATACAATGCGCACCACCCCGTGATGTTTTTCTCACTCCTACTAGTGAATGTAATGTAACACACACCCATACAATGCGCACCACCCCGTGATGTTTTTCTCACTCCTACTAGTGAATCTAATGTAACACACACCCATACAATGCGCACCACCCCGTGATGTTTTTCTCACTCCTATTAGTAAATGTAATGTAACACACACCCATACAATGCGCACCACCCCGTGATGTTTTTCTCACTCCTACTAGTGAATCTAATGTAATACACACCCATACAATGCGCACCACCCAGTGATGTTTTTCTCACTCCTACTAGTGAATGTAACACACACCCATACAATGCGCACCACCCCGTGATGTTTTTCTCACTCCTACTAGTGAATGTAGGGTAACACACACCCATACAATGCACACCACCCCGTGATGTTTTTCTCACTGCTAGTAGTGAATGTAGTGTAACACACACCCATACAATGCGCACCACCCCGTGATGTTTTTCTCACTCCTACTAGTGAAGGTAATGTAGCACACACCCATACAATGCGCACCACCCCGTGATGTTTTTCTCACTGCTACTAGTGAATGTAATGTAACACACACCCATACAATGCGCACCACCCCGTGATGTTTTTCTCACTCCTACTAGTGAGTGTAATGCAACACACACCCATACAATGCGCACCGCCCCGTGATGTTTTTCTCACTCCTACTAGTGAGTGTAATGTAACACACACCCATACAATGCGCACCGCCCCGTGATGTTTTTCTCACTCCTACTAGTGAATGTAATGTAACACACACCCATACAATGCGCACCGCCCCGTGATGTATTTCTCACTCCTACTAGTGAATGTAATGTAACACACACCCATACAATGCGCACCGCCCCGTGATGTTTTTCTCACTCCTATTAGTGAATGTAATGTAACACACACCCATACAATGCGCACCACCCCGTGATGTTTTTCTCACTCCTTCTAGTGAATGTAATGTAACACACACCCATACAATGCGCACCACCCCGTGATGTTTTTCTCCCTCCTGCTAGTGAATGTAATGTAACACACACCCATACAATGCGCAGCACCCCGTGATGATTTTCTCACTCCTACTAGTGAATGTAATGTAACAAACACCCATACAATGCGCACCTCCCCGTGATGTTTTTCTCACTCCTACTAGTGAATGTAATGTAACACACACCCATACAATGCGCACCACCCCGTGATGTTTTTCTCACTCCTACTAGTGAATGTAATGTAACACACACCCATACAATGCGCACCACCCCGTGATGTTTTTCTCACTCCTACTAGTGAATGTAATGTAACACACACCCATACAATGCGCACCACCCCGTGATGTTTTTCTCACTCCTACTAGTGAATGTAATGTAACACACACCCATACAATGCGCACCGCCCCGTGATGTTTTTCTCACTCCTACTATTGAATGTAATGTAACACACACCCATACAATGCGCACCGCCCCGTGATGTTTTTCTCACTCCTACTAGTGAATGTAATGTAACACACACCCATACAATGCGCACCACCCCGTGATGTTTTTCTCACTCCTACTAGTGAATGTAATGTAACACACACCCATACAATGCGCACCACCCCGTGATGTTTTTCTCACTCCTACTAGTGAATGTAATGTAACACACACCCATACAATGGGCACCTCCCCGTGATGGTTTTCTCACTCCTACTAGTGAATCTAATGTAACAAACACCCATACAATGCGAACCACTCCGTGATGTTTTTCTCACTCCTACTAGTGAATGTAATTTAACACACACCCATACAATGCGCACCGCCCCGTGATATTTTTCTCACTCCTACTAGTGAATGTAATGTAACACACACCCATACAATGCGCACCACCCCGTGATGTTTTACTCACTCCTACTAGTGAATGTAATGTAACACACACCCATACAATGTGCACCACACTGTGATGTTTTTCTCACTCCTACTAGTGAATGTAATGTAACACACACCCATACAATGCGCACCACCCCGTGATGTTTTTCTCACTCCTACTAGTGAATGTAATGTAACACACACCCATACAATGCGCACCAACCTGTGATGTTTTTCTCACTCCTACTAGTGAATGTAATGTAACACACACCCATACAATGGGCACCACCCCGTGATGGTTTTCTCACTCCTACTAGTGAATGTAATGTAACGCACACCCATACAATGCGCACCACCCCGTGATGTTTCTCTCACTCCTACTAGTGAATGTAATGTAACGCACACCCATACAATGCGCACCACCCCGTGATGTTTCTCTCACTCCTACTAGTGAATCTAATGTAACACACACCCATAAAATGCGCACCACCCCGTGATGTTTTTCTCACTCCTACTAGTGAATCTAATGTAACAAACACCCATAAAATGCGCACCACCCCGTGATGTTTTTCTCACTCCTACTAGTGAATGTAATGTAACACACACCCATACAATGCGCACCACCCCGTGATGTTTTTCTCACTCCTACTAGTGAATGTAATGTAACACACACCCATACAATGCGCACCACCCAGTGATGTTTTTCTCACTCCTACTAGTGAATGTAATGCAACACACACCCATACAATGCGCACCACCCCGTGATGTTTTTCTCACTCCTACTAGTGAATGTAATGTAACACACCCCCATGCAATGCGCACCACAACGTGATGATTTTCTCACTCCTACTAGTGAATCTAATGTAACAAACACCCATACAATGCGCACCACCCCGTGATGTTTTTCTCACTCCTACTAGTGAATGTAATGTAACACACACCCATACAATGCGCACCACCCCGTGATGTTTTTCTCACTCCTACTAGTGAATGTAATGTAACACACACCCATACAATGCGCACCACCCCGTGATGTTTTTCTCACTCCTACTAGTGAATGTAATGTAACACACACCCATACAATGCGCAGCACCCCGTGATGTTTTTCTCACTCCTACTAGTGAATGTAATGTAACACACACCCATACAATGCGCACCACCCCGTGATGTTTTTCTCACTCCTACTAGTGAATGTAATGCAACACACAGCCATACAATGCGCACCACCCCGTGATGTTTTTCTCACTCCTACTAGTGAGTGTAATGTAACACACACCCATACAATGCGCACCGCCCCGTGATGTTTTTCTCACTCCTACTAGTGAATGTAATGTAACACACACCCATAAAATGCGCACCGCCCCGTGATGTTTTTCTCACTCCTACTAGTGAATGTAATGTAACACATACCCATACAATGCGCACCGCCCCGTGATGTTTTTCTCACTCCTACTAGTGAATGTAATATAACACACACCCATACAATGCGCACCACCCCGTGATGTTTTTCTCACTCCTACTAGTGAATCTAATGTAACACACACCCATACAATGCGCACCACCCCGTGATGTTTTTCTCACTCCTATTAGTGAATGTAATGTAACACACACCCATACAATGCGCACCACCCCGTGATGTTTTTCTCACTCCTACTAGTGAATGTAATGTAACACACACCCATACAATGCACACCACCCCGTGATGTTTTTTCACTCCTACAATGTAATGTAACACACACCCATACAATGCGCACCACCCCGTGATGTTTTTTCACTCCTACTAGTGAATCTAATGTAACACACACACATACAATGCGCACCACCCCGTGATGATTTTCTCACTCCTACTAGTGAATCTAATGTAACAAACACCCATACAATGCGCACCACCCCGTGATGTTTTTCTCACTCCTACTAGTGAATGTAATGTAACACACACCCATACAATGCGCACCTCCCCGTGATGTTTTTCTCACTCCTACTAGTGAATGTAATGTAACACACACCCATAAAATGCGCACCGCCCCGTGATGTTTTTCTCACTCCTACTAGTGAATGTAATGTAACACACACCCATACAATGCGCACCACCCCGTGATGTTTTTCTCACTCCTACTAGTGAATGTAATGTAACACACACCCATACAATGCGCACCACCCCGTGATGTTTTTCTCACTCCTACTAGTGAATGTAATGTAACACACACCCATACAATGCGCATCACCCCGTGATGTTTTTCTCACTCCTATTAGTGAATGTAATGTAACACACACCCATACAATGCGCACCACCCCGTGATGTTTTTCTCACTCCTACTAGTGAATGTAATGTAACACACACCCATACAATGCGCACCACCCTGTGATGTTTTTTCACTCCTACAATGTAATGTAACACACACCCATACAATGCGCACCACCCCGTGATGTTTTTTCACTCCTACTAGTGAATCTAATGTAACACACACACATACAATGCGCACCACCCCGTGATATTTTTCTCCCTGCTACTAGTGAATGTAATGTAACACACACCCATACAATGTGCACCACCCCGTGATGTTTTTCTCACTCCTACTAGTGAATGTAATGTAACACACTCCCATACAATGCGCACCACCACGTGATGTTTTTCTCACTGCTACTAGTGAATGTAATGTAACACACACCCATACAATGCGCACCACCCCGTGATGTTTTTCTCACTCCTACTAGTGAATGTAATGTAACACACCCATACAATGCGCACCACCCCGTGATGTTTTTCTCACTCCTACTAGTGAATGTAATGTAACACACACCCATACAATGCGCACCACCCGTGATGTTTTTCTCACTCCTACTAGTGAATCTAATATAACACACACCCATACAATGCGCACCACCCCGTGATGATTTTCTCACTCCTACTAGTGAATCTAATGTAACAAACACCCATACAATGCGCACCACCCCGTGATGTTTTTCTCACTCCTACGAGTGAATGTAATGTAACACACACCCATACAATGCGCACCACCCCGTGATGTTTTTCTCACTCCTACTAGTGAATGTAATGTAACACACCCATACAATGCGCACCACCCCGTGATGATTTTCTCACTCCTACTAGTGAATCTAATGTAACAAACACCCATACAATGCGCACCACCCCGTGATGTTTTTCTCACTCCTACTAGTGAATGTAATGTAACACACACACATACAATGCGCACCACCCCGTGATGTTTTTCTCACTCCTACTAGTGAATGTAATGTAACACACACCCATACAATGCGCACCACCCCGTGATGATTTTCTCACTCCTACTAGTGAATCTAATGTAACAAACACCCATACAATGCGCACCACCCCGTGATGTTTTTCTCACTCCTACTAGTGAATGTAATGTAACACACACACATACAATGCGCACCACCCCGTGATGTTTTTCTCACTCCTACTAGTGAATGTAGTGTAACACACACCCATACAATGCGCACCACCCCGTGATGTTTTTCTCACTGCTAGTAGTGAATGTAGTGTAACACACAACCATACAATGCGCACCGCCCCGTGATGTTTTTCTCACTCCTACTAGTGAATGTAATGTAACACACACCCATACAATGCGCACCACCCCGTGATGTTTTTCTCACTCCTACTAGTGAATGTAATGTAACACACACCCATACAATGCGCACCATCCCGTGATGTTTTTCTCACTCCTACTAGTGAATGTAATGTAACACACACCCATACAATGCGCACCACCCCGTGATGTTTTTCTCACTCCTATTAGTGAATGTAATGTAACACACACCCATACAATGCGCACCACCCCGTGATGTTTTTCTCACTCCTATTAGTGAATGTAATGTAACACACCCATACAATGCGCACCACCCCGTGATGTTTTTCTCACTCCTAGTAGTGAATGTAATGTAACATACACCCATACAATGCGCACCACCCCGTGATGTTTTTCTCACTCCTAATAGTGAATGTAATGTAACACACACCCATACAATGCGCACCACCCCGTGATGTTTTTCTCACTCCTACTAGTGAATGTAGTGTAACACACACCCATACAATGCGCACCACCCCGTGATGTTTTTTCACTCCTACAATGTAATGTAACACACACCCATACAATGCGCACCACCCCGTGATGTTTTTTCACTCCTACTAGTGAATCTAATGTAACACACACCCATACAATGCGCACCACCCCGTGATATTTTTCTCACTGCTACTAGTGAATGTAATGTAACACACACCCATACAATGCGCACCACCCCGTGATGTTTTTCTCACTCCTACTAGTGAATGTAATGTAACACACTCCCATACAATGCGCACCACCCCGTGATGTTTTTCTCACTGCTACTAGTGAATGTAATGTAACACACACCCATACAATGCGCACCACCCCGTGATGTTTTACTCACTCCTACTAGTGAATGTAATGTAACGCACCTATACAATGCGCACCACCCCGTGATGTTTTTCTCACTCCTACTAGTGAATGTAATGTAACACACACCCATACAATGCGCACCACCCCGTGATGTTTTTCTCACTCCTACTAGTGAATTTAATGCAACACACACCCATACAATGCGCACCACCCCGTGATGATTTTCTCACTACTACTAGTGAATCTAATGTAACAAACACCCATACAATGCGCACCACCCCGTGATGTTTTTCTCACTCCTACTAGTGAATGTAATGTAACACACACCCATACAATGCGCACCACCCCGTGATGTTTTTCTCACTCCTACTAGTGAATGTAATGTAACACACACCCATACAATGCGCACCACCCCGTGATGATTTTTTCACTCCTACTAGTGAATCTAATGTAACAAACACCCATACAATGCGCACCACCCCGTGATGTTTTTCTCACTCCTACTAGTGAATGTAATGTAACACACACACATACAATGCGCACCACTCCGTGATGATTTTCTCACTCCTACTAGTGAATCTAATGTAACAAACACCCATACAATGCGCACCACCCCGTGATGTTTTTCTCACTCCTACTAGTGAATGTAATGTAACACACACACATACAATGCGCACCACCCCGTGATGTTTTTCTCAGTCCTACTAGTGAATGTAGTGTAACACACACCCATACAATGCGCACCACCCCGTGATGTTTTTCTCACTGCTAGTAGTGAATGTAGTGTAACACACACCCATAAAATGCGCACCACCCCGTGATGTTTTTCTCACTCCTACTAGTGAATGTAATGTAACACACACCCATACAATGCACACCACCCCGTGATGTTTTTCTCACTCCTACTAGTGAATGTAGTGTAACACACACCCATACAATGCGCACCACCCCGTGATGTTTTTCTCACTGCTAGTAGTGAATGTAGTGTAACACACACCCATACAATGCGCACCACCCCGTGATGTTTTTCTCACTCCTACTAGTGAATGTAATGTAACACACACCCATACAATGCGCACCACCCCGTGATGATTTTCTCCCTCCTACTTGTGAATCTAATGTAACAAACACCCATACAATGCGCACCACCCCGTGATGTTTTTCTCACTCCTACTAGTGAATGTAATGTAACACACACCCATACAATGCGCACCACCCCGTGATGTTTTTTCACTCCTACAATGTAATGTAACACACACCCATACAATGCGCACCACCCCGTGATGTTTTTTCACTCCTACTAGTGAATCTAATGTAACACACACCCATACAATGCGCACCACCCCGTGATATTTTTCTCACTGCTACTAGTGAATGTAATGTAACACACACCCATACAATGAGCACCACCCCGTGATGTTTTTCTCACTCCTACTAGTGAATGTAATGTAACACACACCCATACAATGCGCACCACCCCGTGATGTTTTTTCACTCCTACAATGTAATGTAACACACACCCATACAATGCGCACCACCCCGTGATGTTTTTTCACTCCTACTAGTGAATCTAATGTAACACACACCCATACAATGCGCACCACCCCGTGATATTTTTCTCACTGCTACTAGTGAATGTAATGTAACACACACCCATACAATGCGCACCACCCCGTGATGTTTTTCTCACTCCTACTAGTGAATGTAATGTAACACACTCCCATACAGTGCGCACCACCCCGTGATGTTTTTCTCACTGCTACTAGTGAATGTAATGTAACAAACACCCATACAATGCGCACCACCCCGTGATGTTTTTCTCACTCCTACTAGTGAATGTAATGTAACACACACCCATAAAATGCGCACCACCCCATGATGTTTTTCTCACTCCTACTAGTGAATGTAATGTAACACACACCCATACAATGCGCACCACCCCGTGATGTTTTTCTCACTCCTACTAGTGAATGTAATGTAACACACACCCATACAATGCGCACCACCCCGTGATGTTTTTCTCACTCCTACTAGTGAATGTAATGTAACACACACCCATACAATGCGCACCACACCGTGATGTTTTTCTCACTCCTACTAGTGAATGTAATGTAACACACACCCATACAATGCGCACCACCCCGTGATGTTTTTCTCACTCCTAATAGTGAATGTAATGTAACACACACCCATACAATGCGCACCACCCCGTGATGTTTTTCTCACTCCTACTAGTGAATGTAATGTAACACACACCCATACAATGCGCACCACCCCGTGATGTTTTTTTCACTCCTACAATGTAATGTAACACACACCCATACAATGCGCACCACCCCGTGATGTTTTTTCACTCCTACTAGTGAATCTAATGTAACACACACCCATACAATGCACACCACCCCGTGATGATTTTCTCACTCCTACTAGTGAATCTAATGTAACACACACCCATACAATGCGCACCACCCCGTGATGTTTTTTCACTCCTACTAGTGAATCTAATGTAACACACACCCATACAATGCGCACCACCCCGTGATATTTTTCTCACTGCTACTAGTGAATGTAATGTAACACACACCCATACAATGCGCACCACCCCGTGATGTTTTTCTCACTCCTACTAGTGAATGTAATGTAACACACACCCATACAATGCGCACCACCCCGTGATGTTTTTCTCACTCCTATTAGTGAATGTAATGTAACACACACCCATACAATGCGCACCACCCCGTGATGTTTTTCTCACTCCTACATGTGAATCTAATATAACAAACACCCATACAATGCGCACCACCCCGTGATGTTTTTCTCACTCCTACTAGTGAATGTAATGTAACACACACCCATACAATGCGCACCACCCCGTGATGATTTTCTCACTCCTACTAGTGAATCTAATGTAACAAACACCCATACAATGCGCACCACCCCGTGATGTTTTTCTCACTCCTACTAGTGAATGTAATGTAACACACACCCATAAAATGCGCACCACCCCATGATGTTTTTCTCACTCCTACTAGTGAATGTAATGTAACACACAGCCATACAATGCGCACCACCCCGTGATGTTTTTCTCACTCCTACTAGTGAATGTAATGTAACACACACCCATACAATGCGCACCACCCCGTGATGTTTTTCTCACTCCTACTAGTGAATGTAATGTAACACACACCCATACAATGCGCACCACACCGTGATGTTTTTCTCACTCCTACTAGTGAATGTAATGTAACACACACCCATACAATGCGCACCACCCCGTGATGTTTTTCTCACTCCTAATAGTGAATGTAATGTAACACACACCCATACAATGCGCACCACCCCGTGATGTTTTTCTCACTCCTACTAGTGAATGTAATGTAACACACACCCATACAATGCGCACCACCCCGTGATGTTTTTTCACTCCTACAATGTAATGTAACACACACCCATACAATGCGCACCACCCCGTGATGTTTTTTCACTCCTACTAGTGAATCTAATGTAACACACACCCATACAATGCGCACCACCCCGTGATATTTTTCTCACTGCTACTAGTGAATGTAATGTAACACACACCCATACAATGCGCACCACCCCGTGATGTTTTTCTCACTCCTACTAGTGAATGTAATGTAACACACTCCCATACAATGCGCACCACCCCGTGATGTTTTTCTCACTCCTACTAGTGAATGTAATGTAACACACACCCATACAATGCGCACCACCCCGTGATGTTTTTCTCACTCCTACTACTGAATGTAATGTAACGCACCTATACAATGCGCACCACCCCGTGATGTTTTTCTCACTCCTACTAGTGAATGTAATGTAACACACACCCATACAATGCGCACCACCCCGTGATGTTTTTCTCACTCCTACTAGTGAATTTAATGCAACACACACCCATACAATGCGCACCACCCCGTGATGATTTTCTCACTCCTACTAGTGAATCTAATGTAACAAACACCCATACAATGCGCACCACCCCGTGATGTTTTTCTCACTCCTACTAGTGAATGTAATGTAACACACACCCATACAATGCGCACCACCCCGTGATGATTTTCTCACTCCTACTAGTGAATCTAATGTAACAAACACCCATACAATGCGCACCACCCCGTGATGATTTTCTCACTCCTACTAGTGAATCTAATGTAACAAACACCCATACAATGCGCACCACCCCGTGATGTTTTTCTCACTCCTACTAGTGAATGTAATGTAACACACACACATACAATGCGCACCACCCCGTGATGTTTTTCTCACTCCTACTAGTGAATGTAGTGTAACACACACCCATACAATGCGCACCACCCCGTGATGTTTTTCTCACTGCTAGTAGTGAATGTAGTGTAACACACAACCATACAATGCGCACCGCCCCGTGATGTTTTTCTCACTCCTACTAGTGAATGTAATGTAACACACACCCATACAATGCGCACCACCCCGTGATGTTTTTCTCACTCCTACTAGTGAATGTAATGTAACACACACCCATACAATGCGCACCATCCCGTGATGTTTTTCTCACTCCTACTAGTGAATGTAATGTAACACACACCCATACAATGCGCACCACCCCGTGATGTTTTTCTCACTCCTATTAGTGAATGTAATGTAACACACACCCATACAATGCGCACCACCCCGTGATGTTTTTCTCACTCCTATTAGTGAATGTAATGTAACACACCCATACAATGCGCACCACCCCGTGATGTTTTTCTCACTCCTAGTAGTGAATGTAATGTAACATACACCCATACAATGCGCACCACCCCGTGATGTTTTTCTCACTCCTAATAGTGAATGTAATGTAACACACACCCATACAATGCGCACCACCCCGTGATGTTTTTCTCACTCCTACTAGTGAATGTAGTGTAACACACACCCATACAATGCGCACCACCCCGTGATGTTTTTTCACTCCTACAATGTAATGTAACACACACCCATACAATGCGCACCACCCCGTGATGTTTTTTCACTCCTACTAGTGAATCTAATGTAACACACACCCATACAATGCGCACCACCCCGTGATATTTTTCTCACTGCTACTAGTGAATGTAATGTAACACACACCCATACAATGCGCACCACCCCGTGATGTTTTTCTCACTCCTACTAGTGAATGTAATGTAACACACTCCCATACAATGCGCACCACCCCGTGATGTTTTTCTCACTGCTACTAGTGAATGTAATGTAACACACACCCATACAATGCGCACCACCCCGTGATGTTTTACTCACTCCTACTAGTGAATGTAATGTAACGCACCTATACAATGCGCACCACCCCGTGATGTTTTTCTCACTCCTACTAGTGAATGTAATGTAACACACACCCATACAATGCGCACCACCCCGTGATGTTTTTCTCACTCCTACTAGTGAATTTAATGCAACACACACCCATACAATGCGCACCACCCCGTGATGATTTTCTCACTACTACTAGTGAATCTAATGTAACAAACACCCATACAATGCGCACCACCCCGTGATGTTTTTCTCACTCCTACTAGTGAATGTAATGTAACACACACCCATACAATGCGCACCACCCCGTGATGTTTTTCTCACTCCTACTAGTGAATGTAATGTAACACACACCCATACAATGCGCACCACCCCGTGATGATTTTTTCACTCCTACTAGTGAATCTAATGTAACAAACACCCATACAATGCGCACCACCCCGTGATGTTTTTCTCACTCCTACTAGTGAATGTAATGTAACACACACACATACAATGCGCACCACTCCGTGATGATTTTCTCACTCCTACTAGTGAATCTAATGTAACAAACACCCATACAATGCGCACCACCCCGTGATGTTTTTCTCACTCCTACTAGTGAATGTAATGTAACACACACACATACAATGCGCACCACCCCGTGATGTTTTTCTCAGTCCTACTAGTGAATGTAGTGTAACACACACCCATACAATGCGCACCACCCCGTGATGTTTTTCTCACTGCTAGTAGTGAATGTAGTGTAACACACACCCATAAAATGCGCACCACCCCGTGATGTTTTTCTCACTCCTACTAGTGAATGTAATGTAACACACACCCATACAATGCACACCACCCCGTGATGTTTTTCTCACTCCTACTAGTGAATGTAGTGTAACACACACCCATACAATGCGCACCACCCCGTGATGTTTTTCTCACTGCTAGTAGTGAATGTAGTGTAACACACACCCATACAATGCGCACCACCCCGTGATGTTTTTCTCACTCCTACTAGTGAATGTAATGTAACACACACCCATACAATGCGCACCACCCCGTGATGATTTTCTCCCTCCTACTTGTGAATCTAATGTAACAAACACCCATACAATGCGCACCACCCCGTGATGTTTTTCTCACTCCTACTAGTGAATGTAATGTAACACACACCCATACAATGCGCACCACCCCGTGATGTTTTTTCACTCCTACAATGTAATGTAACACACACCCATACAATGCGCACCACCCCGTGATGTTTTTTCACTCCTACTAGTGAATCTAATGTAACACACACCCATACAATGCGCACCACCCCGTGATATTTTTCTCACTGCTACTAGTGAATGTAATGTAACACACACCCATACAATGCGCACCACCCCGTGATGTTTTTCTCACTCCTACTAGTGAATGTAATGTAACACACACCCATACAATGCGCACCACCCCGTGATGTTTTTTCACTCCTACAATGTAATGTAACACACACCCATACAATGCGCACCACCCCGTGATGTTTTTTCACTCCTACTAGTGAATCTAATGTAACACACACCCATACAATGCGCACCACCCCGTGATATTTTTCTCACTGCTACTAGTGAATGTAATGTAACACACACCCATACAATGCGCACCACCCCGTGATGTTTTTCTCACTCCTACTAGTGAATGTAATGTAACACACTCCCATACAGTGCGCACCACCCCGTGATGTTTTTCTCACTGCTACTAGTGAATGTAATGTAACAAACACCCATACAATGCGCACCACCCCGTGATGTTTTTCTCACTCCTACTAGTGAATGTAATGTAACACACACCCATAAAATGCGCACCACCCCATGATGTTTTTCTCACTCCTACTAGTGAATGTAATGTAACACACACCCATACAATGCGCACCACCCCGTGATGTTTTTCTCACTCCTACTAGTGAATGTAATGTAACACACACCCATACAATGCGCACCACCCCGTGATGTTTTTCTCACTCCTACTAGTGAATGTAATGTAACACACACCCATACAATGCGCACCACACCGTGATGTTTTTCTCACTCCTACTAGTGAATGTAATGTAACACACACCCATACAATGCGCACCACCCCGTGATGTTTTTCTCACTCCTAATAGTGAATGTAATGTAACACACACCCATACAATGCGCACCACCCCGTGATGTTTTTCTCACTCCTACTAGTGAATGTAATGTAACACACACCCATACAATGCGCACCACCCCGTGATGTTTTTTCACTCCTACAATGTAATGTAACACACACGCATACAATGCGCACCACCCCGTGATGTTTTTTCACTCCTACTAGTGAATCTAATGTAACACACACCCATACAATGCACACCACTCCGTGATATTTTTCTCACTGCTACTAGTGAATGTAATGTAACACACACCCATACAATGCGCACCACCCCGTGATGTTTTTTCACTCCTACTAGTGAATCTAATGTAACACACACCCATACAATGCGCACCACCCCGTGATATTTTTCTCACTGCTACTAGTGAATGTAATGTAACACACACCCATACAATGCGCACCACCCCGTGATGTTTTTCTCACTCCTACTAGTGAATGTAATGTAACACACACCCATACAATGCGCACCACCCCGTGATGTTTTTCTCACTCCTATTAGTGAATGTAATGTAACACACACCCATACAATGCGCACCACCCCGTGATGTTTTTCTCACTCCTACATGTGAATCTAATATAACAAACACCCATACAATGCGCACCACCCCGTGATGTTTTTCTCACTCCTACTAGTGAATGTAATGTAACACACACCCATACAATGCGCACCACCCCGTGATGATTTTCTCACTCCTACTAGTGAATCTAATGTAACAAACACCCATACAATGCGCACCACCCCGTGATGTTTTTCTCACTCCTACTAGTGAATGTAATGTAACACACACCCATAAAATGCGCACCACCCCATGATGTTTTTCTCACTCCTACTAGTGAATGTAATGTAACACACAGCCATACAATGCGCACCACCCCGTGATGTTTTTCTCACTCCTACTAGTGAATGTAATGTAACACACACCCATACAATGCGCACCACCCCGTGATGTTTTTCTCACTCCTACTAGTGAATGTAATGTAACACACACCCATACAATGCGCACCACACCGTGATGTTTTTCTCACTCCTACTAGTGAATGTAATGTAACACACACCCATACAATGCGCACCACCCCGTGATGTTTTTCTCACTCCTAATAGTGAATGTAATGTAACACACACCCATACAATGCGCACCACCCCGTGATGTTTTTCTCACTCCTACTAGTGAATGTAATGTAACACACACCCATACAATGCGCACCACCCCGTGATGTTTTTTCACTCCTACAATGTAATGTAACACACACCCATACAATGCGCACCACCCCGTGATGTTTTTTCACTCCTACTAGTGAATCTAATGTAACACACACCCATACAATGCGCACCACCCCGTGATATTTTTCTCACTGCTACTAGTGAATGTAATGTAACACACACCCATACAATGCGCACCACCCCGTGATGTTTTTCTCACTCCTACTAGTGAATGTAATGTAACACACTCCCATACAATGCGCACCACCCCGTGATGTTTTTCTCACTCCTACTAGTGAATGTAATGTAACACACACCCATACAATGCGCACCACCCCGTGATGTTTTTCTCACTCCTACTACTGAATGTAATGTAACGCACCTATACAATGCGCACCACCCCGTGATGTTTTTCTCACTCCTACTAGTGAATGTAATGTAACACACACCCATACAATGCGCACCACCCCGTGATGTTTTTCTCACTCCTACTAGTGAATTTAATGCAACACACACCCATACAATGCGCACCACCCCGTGATGATTTTCTCACTCCTACTAGTGAATCTAATGTAACAAACACCCATACAATGCGCACCACCCCGTGATGTTTTTCTCACTCCTACTAGTGAATGTAATGTAACACACACCCATACAATGCGCACCACCCCGTGATGTTTTTCTCACTCCTACTAGTGAATGTAATGTAACGCACCTATACAATGCGCACCACACCGTGATGTTTTTCTCACTCCTACTAGTGAATGTAGTGTAACACACACCCATACAATGCGCACCACCCCGTGATGTTTTTCTCACTCCTACTAGTGAATGTAATGTAACACACACCCATACAATGCGCACCACCCCGTGATGTTTTTTCACTCCTACAATGTAATGTAACACACACCCATACAATGCGCACCGCCCCGTGATGTTTTTTCACTCCTACTAGTGAATCTAATGTAACACACACCCATACAATGCGCACCACCCCGTGATATTTTTCTCACTGCTACTAGTGAATGTAATGTAACACACACCCATACAATGCGCACCACCCCGTGATGTTTTTCTCACTCCTACTAGTGAATGTAATGTAACACACACCCATACAATGCGCACCACCCCGTGATGTTTTTTCACTCCTACAATGTAATGTAACACACACCCATACAATGCGCACCACCCCGTGATGTTTTTTCACTCCTACTAGTGAATCTAATGTAACACACACCCATACAATGCGCACCACCCCGTGATATTTTTCTCACTGCTACTAATGAATGTAATGTAACACACACCCATACAATGCGCACCACCCCGTGATGTTTTTCTCACTCCTACTAGTGAATGTAATGTAACACACTCCCATACAGTGCGCACCACCCCGTGATGTTTTTCTCACTGCTACTAGTGAATATAATGTAACACACACCCATACAATGCGCACCACCCCGTGATGTTTTTCTCACTCCTATTAGTGAATGTAATGTAACGCACCCATACAATGCGCACCACCCCGTGATGTTTTTCTCACTCCTACTAGTGAATGTAATGTAACACACACCCATACAATGCGCACCACCCCGTGATGTTTTTCTCACTCCTACAAGTGAATCTAATGTAACAAACACCCATACAATGCGCACCACCCCGTGATGTTTTTCTCACTCCTACTAGTGAATGTAATGTAACACACACCCATACAATGCGCACCACCCCGTGATGATTTTCTCACTCCTACTAGTGAATCTAATGTAACAAACACCCATACAATGCGCACCACCCCGTGATGTTTTTCTCACTCCTACTAGTGAATGTAATGTAACACACACCCATAAAATGCGCACCACCCCATGATGTTTTTCTCACTCCTACTAGTGAATGTAATGTAACACACACCCATACAATGCGCACCACCCCGTGATGTTTTTCTCACTCCTACTAGTGAATGTAATGTAACACACACCCATACAATGCGCACCACCCCGTGATGTTTTTCTCACTCCTACTAGTGAATGTAATGTAACACACACCCATACAATGCGCACCACACCGTGATGTTTTTCTAACTCCTACTAGTGAATGTAATGTAACACACACCCATACAATGCGCACCACCCTGTGATGTTTTTCTCACTCCTATTAGTGAATGTAATGTAACACACACCCATACAATGCGCATCACCCCGTGATGTTTTTCTCACTCCTACTAGTGAATGTAATGTAACACACACCCATACAATGCGCACCACCCCGTGATGTTTTTCTCACTCCTACTAGTGAATGTAATGTAACACACACCCATACAATGCGCACCGCCCCGTGATGTTTTTCTCACTCCTATTAGTGAATGTAATGTAACACACACCCATACAATGCGCACCACCCCGTGATGTTTTTCTCACTCCTTCTAGTGAATGTAATGTAACACACACCCATACAATGCGCACCACCCCGTGATGTTTTTCTCACTCCTACTAGTGAATGTAATGTAACACACACCCATACAATGCGCACCACCCCGTGATGTTTTTCTCCCTCCTACTAGTGAATGTAATGTAACACACACCCATAAAATACGCAGCACCCCGTGATGATTTTCTCACTCCTACTAGTGAATGTAATGTAACAAAAACCCATACAATGCGCACCACCCCGTGATGTTTTTCTCACTCCTACTAGTGAATCTAATGTAACACACACCCATAAAATACGCAGCACCCCGTGATGATTTTCTCACTCCTACTAGTGAATGTAATGTAACAAAAACCCATACAATGCGCACCACCCCGTGATGTTTTTCTCACTCCTACTAGTGAATCTAATGTAACACACACCCATACAATGCGGACCACCCCGTGATGTTTTTCTCACTCCTACTAGTGAATGTAATGTAACACACACCCATACAATGCGCACCACCCCGTGATGTTTTTCTCACTCCTACTAGTGAATGTAATGTAACACACACCCATACAATGCGCACCACCCCGTGATGATTTTCTCACTGCTACTAGTGAATCTAATGTAACAAACACCCATACAATGCGAACCACTCCGTGATGTTTTTCTCACTCCTACTAGTGAATGTAATTTAACACACACCCATACAATGCGCACCACCCCGTGATGTTTTTCTCACTCCTACTAATGAATGTAATGTAACACACACCCATACAATGCGCACCACCCCGTGATGTTTTTCTCACTCCTACTAGTGAATGTAATGTAACACACACCCATACAATGCGCACCACCCCGTGATGTTTTTCTCACTCCTACTAGTGAATGTAATGTAACACACACCCATACAATGCGCACCACCCCGTGATGTTTTTCTCACTCCTACTAGTGAATGTAATGTAACACACACCCATACAATGCGCACCACCCCGTGATGTTTTTCTCACTCCTACTAGTGAATGTAATGCAACACACACCCATACAATGCGCACCACCCCGTGATGTTTTTCTCACTCCTACTAGTGAATGTAATGTAACACACACCCATACAATGCGCATCACCCCGTGATGATTTTCTCACTCCTACTAGTGAATCTAATGTAACAAACACCCATACAATGCGCACCACCCCGTGATGTTTTTCTCACTCCTACTAGTGAATGTAATGTAACACACACCCATACAATGCGCACCACCCCGTGATGTTTTTCTCACTCCTACTAGTGAATGTAATGTAACACACACCCATACAATGCGCACCACCCCGTGATGTTTTTCTCACTCCTACTAGTGAATGTAATGTAACACACACCCATACAATGCGCACCACCCCGTGATGTTTTTCTCACTCCTACTAGTGAATGTAATGCAACACACACCCATACAATGCGAACCGCCCCGTGATGTTTTTCTCACTCCTACTAGTGAATGTAATGCAACACACACCCATACAATGCGAACCGCCCCGTGATGTTTTTCTCACTCCTACTAGTGAATGTAATGTAACACACACCCATACAATGCGCACCGCCCCGTGATGTTTTTCTCACTCCTACTAGTGAATGTAATGTAACACACACCCATAAAATGCGCACCGCCCCGTGATGTTTTTCTCACTCCTACTAGTGAATGTAATGTAACACACACCCATACAATGCGCACCGCCCCGTGATGTTTTTCTCACTCCTATTAGTGAATGTAATGTAACACACACCCATACAATGCGCACCGCCCCGTGATGTTTTTCTCACTCCTACAAGTGAATGTAATGCAACACACACCCATACAATGCGCACCGCCCCGTGATGTTTTTCTCACTCCTACTAGTGAATGTAATGTAACACACACCCATACAATGCGCACCACCCCTTGATGTTTTTCTCACTCCTACTAGTGAATGTAATGTAACACACACCCATACAATGCGCACGACCCCGTGATGTTTTTCTCCCTCCTACTAGTGAATGTAATGTAACACACACCCATACAATGCGCACCACCCCGTGATGATTTTCTCACTCCTACTAGTGAATCTAATGTAACACACACCCATACAATGCGCACCTCCCCGTGATGTTTTTCTCACTCCTACTAGTGAATGTAATGTAACACACACCCATACAATGCGCACCACCCCGTGATGTTTTTCTCACTCCTACTAGTGAATCTAATGTAACACTTACCCATACAATGCGCACCACCCCGTGATGTTTTTCTCACTCCTACTAGTGAATCTAATGTAACACACACCCATACAATGCGCACCACCCCGTGATGTTTTTCTCACTCCTACTAGTGAATGTAATGTAACACACACCCATACAATGCGCACCGCCTCGTGATGTTTTTCTCACTCCTACTAGTGAATGTAATGTAACAAACACCCATACAATGCGCACCGCCCCGTGATGTTTTTCTCACCCCTACTAGTGAATGTAATGTAACACACACCCATACAATGCGCACCACCCCGTGATGTTTTTCTCACTCCTACTAGTGAATGTAATGTAACACACACCCATACAATGCGCACCGCCCCGTGATGTTTTTCTCACTCGTACTAGTGAATGTAATGTAACACACACCCATACAATGCGCACCACCCCGTGATGTTTTTCTCACTCCTACTAGTGAATGTAATGTAACACACACCCATGCAATGCGCACCACCCCGTGATGTTTTTCTCACTCCTACTAGTGAATCTAATGTAACACACACCCATACAATGCGCACCTCCCCGTGATGTTTTTCTCACTCCTACTAGTGAATGTAATGTAACACTACACCCATACAATGCGCACCACCCCGTGATGTTTTTCTCACTCCTACTAGTGAATATAATGTAACACACACCCATACAATGCGCACCACCCCTTGATGTTTTTCTCACTCCTACTAGTGAATGTAATGTAACACACACCCATACAATGCGCACCACCCCGTGATGTTTTTCTCACTCCTACTAGTGAATGTAATGTAACACACACCCATACAATTCGCACCACCCCGTGATGTTTTTCTCACTCCTACTAGTGAATCTAATGTAACACACACCCATACAATGCGCATCACCCCGTGATGATTTTCTCACTCCTACTAGTGAATCTAATGTAACAAACACCCATACAATGCGCACCACCCCGTGATGTTTTTCTCACTCCTACTAGTGAATGTAATGTAACACACACCCATACAATGCGCATCACCCCGTGATGAATTTCTCACTCCTACTAGTGAATCTAATGTAACAAACACCCATACAATGCGCACCACCCCGTGATGTTTTTCTCACTCCTACTAGTGAATGTAATGTAACACACACCCATACAATGCGCACCACCCCGTGATGTTTTTCTCACTCCTACTAGTGAATGTAATGTAACACACACCCATACTATGCGCACCACCCCGTGATGTTTTTCTCACTCCTACTAGTGAATGTAATGTAACACACACCCATACAATGCGCACCACCCCGTGATGTTTTTCTCACTCCTACTAGTGAATGTAATGTAACACACACCCATACAATGCGCACCACCCCGTGATGTTTTTCTCACTCCTACTAGTGAATGTAATGCAACACACACCCATACAATGCGAACCGCCCCGTGATGTTTTTCTCACTCCTACTAGTGAATGTAATGTAACACACACCCATACAATGCGCACCTCCCCGTGATGTTTTTCTCACTCCTACTAGTGAATGTAATGTAACACACACCCATAAAATGCGCACCGCCCCGTGATGTTTTTCTCACTCCTACTAGTGAATGTAATGTAACACACACCCATACAATGCGCACCGCGCCGTGATGTTTTTCTCACTCCTATTAGTGAATGTAATGTAACACACACCCATACAATGCGCACCGCCCAGTGATGTTTTTCTCACTCCTACAAGTGAATGTAATGTAACACACACCCATACAATGCGCACCACCCCGTGATGTTTTTCTCACTCCTACTAGTGAATGTAATGTAACACACACCCATACAATGCGCACCACCCCGTGATGTTTTTCTCACTCCTACTAGTGAATGTAATGTAACACACACCCATACAATGCGCACCGCCCCGTGATGTTTTTCTCACTCCTATTAGTGAATGTAATGTAACACACACCAATACAATGCGCACCGCCCCGTGATGTTTTTCTCACTCCTACTAGTGAATGTAATGTAACACACACCCATACAATGCGCACCACCCCGTGATGTTTTTCTCACTCCTACTAGTGAATGTAATGTAACACACACCCATACAATGCGCACCACCCCGTGATGTTTTTCTCACTCCTACTAGTGAATGTAATGTAACACACACCCATACAATGCGCACCATCCCGTGATGTTTTTCTCACTCCTACTAGTGAATATAATGTAACACACACCCATACAATGCGCACCACCCCGTGATGTTTTTCTCACTCCTACTAGTGAATGTAATGTAACACACACCCATACAATGCGCACCACCCCGTGATGTTTTTCTCACTCCTACTAGTGAATGTAATGTAACACACACCCATACAATTCGCACCACCCCGTGATGTTTTTCTCACTCCTACTAGTGAATCTAATGTAACACACACCCATACAATGTGCACCACAACTTGATGTTTTTCTCACTCCTATTAGTGAATGTAATGTAACACACACTCATACAATGCGCACCACCCCGTGATGTTTTTCTCAATGCTACTAGTGAATGTAATGTAACACACACCCATACAATGCGAACCACCCGGTGATGTTTTTCTCACTCCTAGTAGTGAATGTAATGTAACACACACCCATACAGTGCGCACCACCCGGTGATGTTTTTCTCACTCCGACTAGTGAATCTAATGTAACAAACACCCATACAATGCGCACCACCCCGTGATGTTTTTCTCACTCCTACTAGTGAATGTAATGTAACACACACCCATACAATGCGCACCACCCCGTGATGTTTTTCTCACTCCTACTAGTGAATGTAATGTAACACACACCCATACAATGCGCACCACCCCGTGATGTTTTTCTCACTCCTACTAGTGAATGTAATGTAACACACACCCATACAATGCGCACCATTCCATGATGATTTTCTCACTCCTACTAGTGAATCTAATGTAACACACACCCATACAATGCGCACCTCCCCGTGATGATTTTCTCACTCCTACTAGTGAATCTAATGTAACACACACCCATACAATGCGCACCACCCCGTGATGTTTTTCTCACTCCTACTAGTGAATGTAATGTAACACACACCCACACAATTCGCACCTCCCCGTGATGTTTTTCTCACTCCTACTAGTGAATGTAATGTAACACACACCCATACAATGCGCACTACCCCGTGATGTTTTTCTGACTCCTACTAGTGAATCTAATGTAACACACACCCATACAATGCGCACCAGCCCGTGATGTTTTTCTCACTCCTACTAGTGAATGTAATGTAACACACACCCATGCAATGCGCACCACCCCGTGATGTTTTTCTCACTCCTACTAGTGAATGTAATGTAACACACACCCATACAATGCGCAATTCCCCGTGATGTTTTTCTCACTCCTACTAGTGAATGTAATGTAACACACACCCACACAATGCGCACCTCCCCGTGATGTTTTTCTCACTCCTACTAGTGAATGTAATGTAACACACACCCATACAATGCACACCGCCCCGTGATGTTTTTCTCACTCCTACTAGTGAATGTAATGTAACACACACCCCTACAATGCGCACCGCCCCGTGATGTTTTTCTCACTCCTACTAGTGAATGTAATGTAACACACACCCATACAATGCGCACCGCCCCGTGATGTTTTTCTCACTCCTATTAGTGAATGTAATGTAACACACACCAATACAATGCGCACCACCCCGTGATGTTTTTCTCACTCCTACTAGTGAATGTAATGTAACACACACCCATACAATGCGCACCACCCCGTGATGTTTTTCTCACTCCTACTAGTGAATGTAATGTAACACACACCCATACAATGCGCACCACCCCGTGATGTTTTTCTCACTCCTACTAGTGAATGTAATGTAACACACACCCATACAATGCGCACCACCCCGTGATGTTTTTCTCACTCCTACTAGTGAATGTAATGTAACACACACCCATACAATGCGCACCACCCCGTGATGTTTTTCTCACTCCTACTAGTGAATGTAATGCAACACACACCAATACAATGCGAACCGCCCCGTGATGTTTTTCTCACTCCTACTAGTGAATGTAATGCAACACACACCCATACAATGCGAACCGCCCCGTGATGTTTTTCTCACTCCTACTAGTGAATGTAATGTAACACACACCCATACAATGCGCACCGCCCCGTGATGTTTTTCTCACTCCTACTAGTGAATGTAATGTAACACACACCCATAAAATGCGCACCGCCCCGTGATGTTTTTCTCACTCCTACTAGTGAATGTAATGTAACACACACCCATACAATGCGCACCGCCCCGTGATGTTTTTCTCACTCCTATTAGTGAATGTAATGTAACACACACCCATACAATGCGCACCGCCCCGTGATGTTTTTCTCACTCCTACAAGTGAATGTAATGCAACACACACCCATACAATGCGCACCGCCCCGTGATGTTTTTCTCACTCCTACTAGTGAATGTAATGTAACACACACCCATACAATGCGCACCACCCCTTGATGTTTTTCTCACTCCTACTAGTGAATGTAATGTAACACACACCCATACAATGCGCACGACCCCGTGATGTTTTTCTCCCTCCTACTAGTGAATGTAATGTAACACACACCCATACAATGCGCACCACCCCGTGATGATTTTCTCACTCCTACTAGTGAATCTAATGTAACACACACCCATACAATGCGCACCTCCCCGTGATGTTTTTCTCACTCCTACTAGTGAATGTAATGTAACACACACCCATACAATGCGCACCACCCCGTGATGTTTTTCTCACTCCTACTAGTGAATCTAATGTAACACTTACCCATACAATGCGCACCACCCCGTGATATTTTTCTCACTCCTACTAGTGAATCTAATGTAACACACACCCATACAATGCGCACCACCCCGTGATGTTTTTCTCACTCCTACTAGTGAATGTAATGTAACACACACCCATACAATGCGCACCGCCTCGTGATGTTTTTCTCACTCCTACTAGTGAATGTAATGTAACAAACACCCATACAATGCGCACCGCCCCGTGATGTTTTTCTCACCCCTACTAGTGAATGTAATGTAACACACACCCATACAATGCGCACCACCCCGTGATGTTTTTCTCACTCCTACTAGTGAATGTAATGTAACACACACCCATACAATGCGCACCACCCCGTGATGTTTTTCTCACTCCTACTAGTGAATATAATGTAACACACACCCATACAATGCGCACCGCCCCGTGATGTTTTTCTCACTCGTACTAGTGAATGTAATGTAACACACACCCATACAATGCGCACCACCCCGTGATGTTTTTCTCACTCCTACTAGTGAATGTAATGTAACACACACCCATGCAATGCGCACCACCCCGTGATGTTTTTCTCACTCCTACTAGTGAATCTAATGTAACACACACCCATACAATGCGCACCTCCCCGTGATGTTTTTCTCACTCCTACTAGTGAATGTAATGTAACACTACACCCATACAATGCGCACCACCCCGTGATGTTTTTCTAACTCCTACTAGTGAATATAATGTAACACACACCCATACAATGCGCACCACCCCGTGATGTTTTTCTCACTCCTACTAGTGAATGTAATGTAACACACACCCATACAATGCGCACCACCCCGTGATGTTTTTCTCACTCCTACTAGTGAATGTAATGTAACACACACCCATACAATTCGCACCACCCCGTGATGTTTTTCTCACTCCTACTAGTGAATCTAATGTAACACACACCCATACAATGCGCACCACAAATTGATGTTTTTCTCACATCTATTAGTGAATGTAATGTAACACACACTCATACAATGCGCACCACCCCGTGATGTTTTTCTCAATGCTACTAGTGAATGTAATGTAACACACACCCATACAATGCGAACCACCCGGTGATGTTTTTCTCACTCCTAGTAGTGAATGTAATGTAACACACACCCATACAGTGCGCACCACCCGGTGATGTTTTTCTCACTCCGACTAGTGAATCTAATGTAACAAACACCCATACAATGCGCACCACCCCGTGATTTTTTTCTCACTCCTACTAGTGAATGTAATGTAACACACACCCATACAATGCGCACCACCCCGTGATGTTTTTCTCACTCCTACTAGTGAATGTAATGTAACACACACCCATACAATGCGCACCACCCCGTGATGTTTTTCTCACTCCTACTACTGAATGTAATGTAACACACACCCATACAATGCGCACCATTCCATTATGATTTTCTCACTCCTACTAGGGAATCTAATGTAACACACACCCATACAATGCGCACCTCCCCGTGATGATTTTCTCACTCCTACTAGTGAATCTAATGTAACACACACCCATACAATGCGCACCACCCCGTGATGTTTTTCTAACTCCTACTAGTGAATGTAATGTAACACACACCCACACAATTCGCACCTCCCCGTGATGTTTTTCTCACTCCTACTAGTGAATGTAATGTAACACACACCCATACAATGCGCACCACCCCGTGATGTTTTTCTGACTCCTACTAGTGAATCTAATGTAACACACACCCATACAATGCGCACCAGCCCGTGATGTTTTTCTCACTCCTACTAGTGAATGTAATGTAACACACACCCATACAATGCGCACCACCCCGTGATGTTTTTCTCACTCCTACTAGTGAATGTAATGTAACACACACCCATACAATGCGCAATTCCCCGTGATGTTTTTCTCACTCCTACTAGTGAATGTAATGTAACACACACCCACACAATGCGCACCTCCCCGTGATGTTTTTCTCACTCCTACTAGTGAATGTAATGTAACACACACCCATACAATGCACACCGCCCCGTGATGTTTTTCTCACTCCTACTAGTGAATGTAATGTAACACACACCCCTACAATGCGCACCGCCCCGTGATGTTTTTCTCACTCCTACTAGTGAATGTAATGTAACACACACCCATACAATGCGCACCGCCCCGTGATGTTTTTCTCACTCCTATTAGTGAATGTAATGTAACACACACCAATACAATGCGCACCACCCCGTGATGTTTTTCTCACTCCTACTAGTGAATGTAATGTAACACACACCCATACAATGCGCACCACCCCGTGATGTTTTTCTCACTCCTACTAGTGAATGTAATGTAACACACACCCATACAATGCGCACCACCCCGTGATGTTTTTCTCACTCCTACTAGTGAATGTAATGTAACACACACCCATACAATGCGCACCACCCCGTGATGTTTTTCTCACTCCTACTAGTGAATATAATGTAACACACACCCATACAATGCGCACCACCCCGTGATGTTTTTCTCCCTCCTACTAGTGAATGTAATGTAACACACACCCATACAATGCGCACCACCCCGTGATGTTTTTCTCACTCCTACTAGTGAATGTAATGTAACACACACCCATACAATTCGCACCACCCCGTGATGTTTTTCTCACTCCTACTAGTCAATCTAATGTAACACACACCCATACAATGCGCACCACAACTTGATGTTTTTCTCACTCCTATTAGTGAATGTAATGTAACACACACCCATACAATGCGCACCACCCCGTGATGTTTTTCTCACTCCTACTAGTGAATGTAATGTAACACACACCCATACAATGCGCACCACCCGATGATGTTTCTCTCACTCCTACTAGTGAATGTAATGTAACACACACCCATACAATGCACACCACCCCGTGAATATTTTCTCACTCCTACTAGTGAATCTAATGTAACAAACACCCATACAATGCGCACCACCCTGTGATGTTTTTCTCACTCCTACTAGTGAATGTAATGTAACACACACCCATACAATGCACACCACCCCGTGATGATTTTCTCACTCCTACTAGTGAATCTAATGTAACAAACACCCATACAATGCGCACCACCCCATGATGATTTTCTCACTCCTACTAGTGAATCTAATGTAACACACACCCATACAATGCGCACCTCCCCGTGATGTTTTTCTCACTCCTACTAGTGAATGTAATGTAACACACACCCACACAATGCGCACCTCCCCGTGATGTTTTTCTCACTCCTACTAGGGAATGTAATGTAACACACACCCATACAATGCGCACCACCCCGTGATGTTTTTCTCACTCCTACTAGTGAATGTAATGTAACACACACCCATACAATGCGCACCATCCCGGGATATTTTTCTCCCTCCTACTAGTGAATGTAATGTAACACACACCCATACAATGCGCACCACACCATGATCATTTTCTCACTCCTACTAGTGAATCTAATGTAACACACACCCATACAATGCGCACCACCCCGTGATGTTTTTCTCACTCCTACTAGTGAATGTAATGTAACACACACCCATACAATGCGCACCACCCCGTGATGTTTTTCTCACTCCTACTAGTGAATGTAATGTAACACACACCCATAGAATGCGCACCGCCCCGTGATGTTTTTCTCACTCCTACTAGTGAATGTAATGTAACACACACCCATACAATGGGCACCGCCCCGTGATGTTTTCTCACTCCTACTAGTGAATGTAATGTAACACACACCCATACAATGCGCACCGCCCCGTGATGTTTTTCTCACTCCTACTAGTGAATGTAATGTAACACACACCCATACAATGCACACCGCCCCGTGATGTTTTTCTCACTCCTACTAGTGAATGTAATGTAACACACACCCATACAATGCGCACCACCCCGTGATGTTTTTCTCACTCCTACTAGTGAATGTAATGTAACACACACCCATACAATGCGCACCGCCCCGTGATGATTTTCTCACTCCTATTAGTGAATGTAATGTAACACACACCAATACAATGCGCACCACCCCGTGATGTTTTTCTCACTCCTACTAGTGAATGTAATGTAACACACACCCATACAATGCGCACCACCCCGTGATGTTTTTCTCACTCCTACTAGTGAATGTAATGTAACACACACCCATACAATGCGCACCACCCCGTGATGTTTTTCTCACTCCTACTAGTGAATGTAATGTAACACACACCCATACAATGCGCACCACCCCGTGAAGTTTTTCTCACTCCTACTAGTGAATGTAATGTAACACACACCCATACAATGCGCACCACCCCGTGATGTTTTTCTCACTCCTACTAGTGAATGTAATGTAACACACACCCATACAATGCGCACCACCCGGTGATGTTTTTCTCACTCCTACTAGTGAATGTAATGTAACACACACGCATACAGTGCGCACCACCCGGTGATGTTTTTCTCACTCCTACTAGTGAATGTAATGTAACACACACCCATACAATGCGCACCACCCCGTGATGTTTTTCTTACTCCTACTAGTGATTGTAATGTAACACACTCCCATACAATGCGCACCGCCCCGTGATGTTTTTCTCACTCCTACTAGTGAATGTAATGTAACACACACCCATACAATGCGCACCGCCCCGTGATGTTTTTCTCACTCCTACTAGTGAATGTAATGTAACACACACCCATACAATGCGCACCGCCCCGTGATGTTTTCCTCACTCCTACTAGTGAATGTAATGTAACACACACCCATACAATGCGCACCGCCCCGTTATGTTTTTCTCACTCCTACTAGTGAATGTAATGTAACACACACCCATACAATGTACACCGCCCCGTGATGTTTTTCTCACTCCTACTAGTGAATGTAATGTAACACACACCCATACAATGCGCACCGTCCCGTGATGTTTTTCTCACTCGTACTAGTGAATGTAATGTAACACACACCCATACAATGCGCACCACCCCGTGATGTTTTTCTCACTCCTACTAGTGAATGTAATGTAACACACACCCATACAATGCGCACCACCCCGTGATGTTTTTCTCACTCCTACTAGTGAATCTAATGTAACACACACCCATAAAATGAGCACCTCCCCGTGATGTTTTTCTCACTCCTACTAGTGAATGTAATGTAACACTACACCCATACAATGCGCACCACCCCGTGATGTTTTTCTCACTCCTACTAGTGAATATAATGTAACACACACCCATACAATGCACACCACCCCGTGATGTTTTTCTCACTCCTACTAGTGAATGTAATGTAACACACACCCATACAATGCGCACCACCCCGTGATGTTTTTCTCACTCCTACTAGTGAATGTAATGTAACACACACCCATACAATTCGCACCACCCCGTGATGTTTTTCTCACTCCTACTAGTGAATCTAATGTAACACACACCCATACAATGAGCACCACCCCGTGATGTTTTTCTCACTCCTATTAGTGAATGTAATGTAACACACACCCATACAATGCGCACCACCCCGTGATGTTTTTCTCACTCCTACTAGTGAATGTAATGTAACACACACCCATACAATGCGCACCACCCGGTGATGTTTTTCTCACTCCTACTAGTGAATGTAATGTAACACACACCCATACAGTGCGCACCACCCGGTGATGTTTTTCTCGCTCCTACTAGTGAATGTAATGTAACACACACCCATACAATGCGCACCACCCCGTGATGTTTTTCTCACTCCTACTAGTGAATGTAATGTAACACACACCCATACAATGCGCACCACCCCGTGATGTTTTTCTCACTCCTACTAGTGAATATAATGTAACACACACCCATACAATGCGCACCACCCCGTGATGTTTTTCTCCCTCCTACTAGTGAATGTAATGTAACACACACCCATACAATGCGCACCACCCCGTGATGTTTTTCTCACTCCTACTAGTGAATGTAATGTAACACACACCCATACAATTCGCACCACCCCGTGATGTTTTTCTCACTCCTACTAGTCAATCTAATGTAACACACACCCATACAATGCGCACCACAACTTGATGTTTTTCTCACTCCTATTAGTGAATGTAATGTAACACACACCCATACAATGCGCACCACCCCGTGATGTTTTTCTCACTCCTACTAGTGAATGTAATGTAACACACACCCATACAATGCGCACCACCCGATGATGTTTCTCTCACTCCTACTAGTGAATGTAATGTAACACACACCCATACAATGCACACTACCCCGTGAATATTTTCTCACTCCTACTAGTGAATCTAATGTAACAAACACCCATACAATGCGCACCACCCTGTGATGTTTTTCTCACTCCTACTAGTGAATGTAATGTAACACACACCCATACAATGCACACCACCCCGTGATGATTTTCTCACTCCTACTAGTGAATCTAATGTAACAAACACCCATACAATGCGCACCACCCCATGATGATTTTCTCACTCCTACTAGTGAATCTAATGTAACACACACCCATACAATGCGCACCTCCCCGTGATGTTTTTCTCACTCCTACTAGTGAATGTAATGTAACACACACCCACACAATGCGCACCTCCCCGTGATGTTTTTCTCACTCCTACTAGTGAATGTAATGTAACACACACCCATACAATGCGCACCACCCCGTGATGTTTTTCTCACTCCTACTAGTGAATGTAATGTAACACACACCCATACAATACGCACCATCCCGGGATATTTTTCTCCCTCCTACTAGTGAATGTAATGTAACACACACCCATACAATGCGCACCACACCATGATCATTTTCTCACTCCTACTAGTGAATCTAATGTAACACACACCCATACAATGCGCACCACCCCGTGATGTTTTTCTCACTCCTACTAGTGAATGTAATGTAACACACACCCATACAATGCGCACCACCCCGTGATGTTTTTCTCACTCCTACTAGTGAATGTAATGTAACACACACCCATAGAATGCGCACCGCCCCGTGATGTTTTTCTCACTCCTACTAGTGAATGTAATGTAACACACACCCATACAATGGGCACCGCCCCGTGATGTTTTCTCACTCCTACTAGTGAATGTAATGTAACACACACCCATACAATGCGCACCGCCCCGTGATGTTTTTCTCACTCCTACTAGTGAATGTAATGTAACACACACCCATACAATGCACACCGCCCCGTGATGTTTTTCTCACTCCTACTAGTGAATGTAATGTAACACACACCCATACAATGCGCACCACCCCGTGATGTTTTTCTCACTCCTACTAGTGAATGTAATGTAACACACACCCATACAATGCGCACCGCCCCGTGATGATTTTCTCACTCCTATTAGTGAATGTAATGTAACACACACCAATACAATGCGCACCACCCCGTGATGTTTTTCTCACTCCTCCTAGTGAATGTAATGTAACACACACCCATACAATGCGCACCACCCCGTGATGTTTTTCTCACTCCTACTAGTGAATGTAATGTAACACACACCCATACAATGCGCACCACCCCGTGATGTTTTTCTCACTCCTACTAGTGAATGTAATGTAACACACACCCATACAATGCGCACCACCCCGTGAAGTTTTTCTCACTCCTACTAGTGAATGTAATGTAACACACACCCATACAATGCGCACCACCCCGTGATGTTTTTCTCACTCCTACTAGTGAATGTAATGTAACACACACCCATACAATGCGCACCACCCGGTGATGTTTTTCTCACTCCTACTAGTGAATGTAATGTAACACACACGCATACAGTGCGCACCACCCGGTGATGTTTTTCTCACTCCTACTAGTGAATGTAATGTAACACACACCCATACAATGCGCACCACCCCGTGATGTTTTTCTTACTCCTACTAGTGATTGTAATGTAACACACTCCCATACAATGCGCACCGCCCCGTGATGTTTTTCTCACTCCTACTAGTGAATGTAATGTAACACACACCCATACAATGCGCACCGCCCCGTGATGTTTTTCTCACTCCTACTAGTGAATGTAATGTAACACACACCCATACAATGCGCACCGCCCCGTGATGTTTTGCTCACTCCTACTAGTGAATGTAATGTAACACACACCCATACAATGCGCACCGCCCCGTTATGTTTTTCTCACTCCTACTAGTGAATGTAATGTAACACACACCCATACAATGCACACCGCCCCGTGATGTTTTTCTCACTCCTACTAGTGAATGTAATGTAACACACACCCATACAATGCGCACCGCCCCGTGATGTTTTTCTCACTCGTACTAGTGAATGTAATGTAACACACACCCATACAATGCGCACCACCCCGTGATGTTTTTCTCACTCCTACTAGTGAATGTAATGTAACACACACCCATACAATGCGCACCACCCCGTGATGTTTTTCTCACTCCTACTAGTGAATCTAATGTAACACACACCCATAAAATGAGCACCTCCCCGTGATGTTTTTCTCACTCCTACTAGTGAATGTAATGTAACACTACACCCATACAATGCGCACCACCCCGTGATGTTTTTCTCACTCCTACTAGTGAATATAATGTAACACACACCCATACAATGCACACCACCCCGTGATGTTTTTCTCACTCCTACTAGTGAATGTAATGTAACACACACCCATACAATGCGCACCACCCCGTGATGTTTTTCTCACTCCTACTAGTGAATGTAATGTAACACACACCCATACAATTCGCACCACCCCGTGATGTTTTTCTCACTCCTACTAGTGAATCTAATGTAACACACACCCATACAATGAGCACCACCCCGTGATGTTTTTCTCACTCCTATTAGTGAATGTAATGTAACACACACCCATACAATGCGCACCACCCCGTGATGTTTTTCTCACTCCTACTAGTGAATGTAATGTAACACACACCCATACAATGCGCACCACCCGGTGATGTTTTTCTCACTCCTACTAGTGAATGTAATGTAACACACACCCATACAGTGCGCACCACCCGGTGATGTTTTTCTCGCTCCTACTAGTGAATGTAATGTAACACACACCCATACAATGCGCACCACCCCGTGATGTTTTTCTCACTCCTACTAGTGAATGTAATGTAACACACACCCATACAATGCGCACCACCCCGTGATGTTTTTCTCACTCCTACTAGTGAATGTAATGTAACACACACCCATACAATGCGCACCACCCCGTGATGTTTTTCTCACTCCTACTAGTGAATGTAATGTAACACACACCCATACGATGCGCACCGCCCCGTGATGTTTTTCTCACTCCTATTAGTGAATGTAATGTAACACACACCAATAAAATGCGCACCACCCCGTGATGTTTTTCTCACTCCTACTAGTGAATGTAATGTAACACACACCCATACAATGCGCACCACCCCGTGATGTTTTTCTCACTCCTACTAGTGAATGTAATGTAACACACACCCATACAATGCGCACCACCCCGTGATGTTTTTCTCACTCCTACTAGTGAATGTAATGTAACACACACCCATACAATGCGCACCACCCCGTGATGTTTTTCTCACTCCTACTAGTGAATATAATGTAACACACACCCATACAATGCGCACCACCCCGTGATGTTTTTCTCACTCCTACTAGTGAATGTAATGTAACACACACCCATACAATGCGCACCACCCCGTGATGTTTTTCTCACTCCTACTAGTGAATGTAATGTAACACACACCCATACAATTCGCACCACCCTGTGATGTTTTTCTCACTCCTACTAGTGAATCTAATGTAACACACACCCATACAATGCGCACCACAATTTGATGTTTTTCTCACTCCTATTAGTGAATGTAATGTAACACACACCCATACAATGCGCACCACCCCGTGATGTTTTTCTCACTCCTACTAGTGAATGTAATGTAACACACACCCATACAATGCGCACCACCCGGTGATGTTTTTCTCACTCCTACTAGTGAATGTAATGTAACACACACCCATACAGTGCGCACCACCCGGTGATATTTTTCTCACTCCTACGAGTGAATGTAATGTAACACACACCCACACAATGCGCACCTCCCCGTGATGTTTTTCTCACTCCTACTAGTGAATGTAATGTAACACACACCCATACAATGCGCACCACCCCGTGATGTTTTTCTCACTCCTACTAGTGAATCTAATGTAACACACACCCATACAATGCGCACCACCCCGTGATGTTTTTCTCACTCCTACTAGTAAATGTAATGTAACACACACCCATACAATGCGCACCACCCCGTGATGTTTTTCTCACTCCTACTAGTGAATGTAATGTAACACACACCCATACAATGCGCACCGCCCCGTGATGTTTTTCTCACTCCTACGAGTGAATGTAATGTAACACACACCCATACAATGCGCACCGCCCCGTGATGTTTTCTCACTCCTACTAGTGAATGTAATGTAACACACACCCATACAATGCGCACCGCCCCGTGATGTTTTTCTCACTCCTACTAGTGAATGTAATGTAACACACACCCATACAACGCACACCGCCCCGTGATGTTTTTCTCACTCCTACTAGTGAATGTAATGTAACACACACCCATACAATGCGCACCACCCCGTGATGTTTTTCTCACTCCTACTAGTGAATGTAATGTAACACACACCCATACAATGCGCACCGCCCGGTGATGATTTTCTCACTCCTATTAGTGAATGTAATGTAACACACACCAATACAATGCGCACCACCCCGTGATGTTTTTCTCACTCCTACTAGTGAATGTAATGTAACACACACCCATACAATGCGCACCACCCCGTGATGTTTTTCTCACTCCTACTAGTGAATGTAATGTAACACACACCCATACAATGCGCACCACCCCGTGATGTTTTTCTCACTCCTACTAGTGAATGTAATGTAACACACACCCATACAATGCGCACCACCCGGTGATGTTTTTCTCACTCCTACTAGTGAATGTAATGTAACACACACCCATACAGTGCGCACCACCCGGTGATGTTTTTCTCACTCCTACTAGTGAATGTAATGTAACACACACCCATACAATGCACACCACCCCGTGATGATTTTCTCACTCCTACTAGTGAATCTAATGTAACAAACACCCATACAATGCGCACCACCCCGTGATGTTTTTCTCACTCCTACTAGTGAATGTAATGTAACACACACCCATACAATGCACACCACCCCGTGATGATTTTCTCACTCCTACTAGTGAATCTAATGTAACAAACACCCATACAATGCGCACCACCCCATGATGATTTTCTCACTCCTACTAGTGAATCTAATGTAACACACACCCATACAATGCACACCTCCCCGTGATGTTTTTCTCACTCCTACTAGTGAATGTAATGTAACACACACCCACACAATGCGCACCTCCCCGTGATGTTTTTCTCACTCCTACTAGTGAATGTAATGTAACACACACCCATAAAATGCGCACCACCCCGTGATGTTTTTCTCACTCCTACTAGTGAATGTAATGTAACACACACCCATACAATGCGCACCACCCCGTGATGTTTTTCTCACTCCTACTAGTGAATGTAATGTAACACACACCCATACAATGCGCACCATCCCGGGATATTTTTCTCCCTCCTACTAGTGAATGTAATGTAACACACACCCATACAATGCGCACCACACCATGATGATTTTCTCACTCCTACTAGTGAATCTAATGTAACACACACCCATACAATGCGCACCTCCCCGTGATGTTTTTCTCACTCCTACTAGTGAATGTAATGTAACACACACCCACACAATGCGCACCTCCCCGTGATGTTTTTCTCACTCCTACTAGTGAATGTAATGTAACACACACCCATACAATGCGCACCACCCCGTGATGTTTTTCTCACTCCTACTAGTGAATCTAATGTAACACACACCCATACAATGCGCACCAGCCCGTGATGTTTTTCTCACTCCTACTAGTGAATGTAATGTAACACACACCCATACAATGCGCACCACCCCGTGATGTTTTTCTCACTGCTAGTAGTGAATGTAGTGTAACACACACCCATACAATGCGCACCTCCCCGTGATGTTTTTCTCACTCCTACTAGTGAATGTAATGTAACACACACCCACACAATGCGCACCTCCCCGTGATGTTTTTCTCACTCCTACTAGTGAATGTAATGTAACACACACCCATACAATGCGCACCACCCCGTGATGTTTTTCTCACTCCTACTAGTGAATCTAATGTAACACACACCCATACAATGCGCACCACCCCGTGATGTTTTTCTCACTCCTACTAGTGAATGTAATGTAACACACACCCATACAATGCGCACCACCCCGTGATGTTTTTCTCACTCCTACTAGTGAATGTAATGTAACACACACCCATACAATGCGCAACACCCCGTGATGTTTTTCTCACTCCTACTAGTGAATGTAATGTAACACACACCCATACAATGCGCACCGCCCCGTGATGGTTTCTCACTCCTACTAGTGAATGTAATGTAACACACACCCATACAATGCCCACCGCCCCGTGATGTTTTTCTCACTCCTACTAGTGAATGTAATGTAACACACACCCATACAATGCACACCGCCCCGTGATGTTTTTCTCACTCCTACTAGTGAATGTAATGTAACACACACCCATACAATGCGCACCACCCCGTGATGTTTTTCTCACTCCTACTAGTGAATGTAATGTAACACACACCCATACAATGCGCACCACCCCGTGATGTTTTTCTCACTCCTACTAGTGAATGTAATGTAACACACACCCATACAATGCGCACCACCCCGTGATGTTTTTCTCACTCCTACTAGTGAATGTAATGTAACACACACCCATAGAATTCGCACCACCCCGTGCTGTTTTTCTCACTCCTACTAGTGAATCTAATGTAACACACACCCATACAATGCGCACCACAACTTGATGTTTTTCTCACTCCTATTAGTGAATGTAATGTAACACACACCCATACAATGCGCACCACCCCGTGATGTTTTTCTCACTCCTACTAGTGAATGTAATGTAACACACACCCATACAATGCGCACCACCCGGTGATGTTTTTCTCACTCCTACTAGTGAATGTAATGTAACACACACCCATACAGTGCGCACCACCCGGTGATGTTTTTCTCACTCCTACTAGTGAATGTAATGTAACACACACCCATACAATGCGCACCACCCCGTGATGTTTTTCTCACTCCTACTAGTGATTGTAATGTAACACACACCCATACAATGCGCACCGCCCCGTGATGTTTTTCTCACTCCTACTAGTGAATGTAATGTAACACACACCCATACAATGCGCACCGCCCCGTGATGTTTTTCTCACTCCTACTAGTGAATGTAATGTAACACACACCCATACAATGCACACCGCCCCGTGATGTTTTTCTCACTCCTACTAGTGAATGTAATGTAACACACACCCACACAATGCGCACCACCCCGTGATGTTTTTCTTACTCCTACTAGTGATTGTAATGTAACACACACCCATACAATGCGCACCGCCCCGTGATGGTTTTCTCACTCCTACTAGTGAATGTAATGTAACACACACCCATACAATGCGCACCGCCCCGTGATGTTTTTCTCACTCCTACTAGTGAATGTAATGTAACACACACCCATACAATGCGCACCGCCCCGTGATGTTTTGCTCACTCCTACTAGTGAATGTAATGTAACACACACCCATACAATGCACACCGCCCCGTGATGTTTTTCTCACTCGTACTAGTGAATGTAATGTAACACACACCCATACAATGCGCACCACCCCGTGATGTTTTTCTCACTCCTACTAGTGAATGTAATGTAACACACACCCATACAATGCGCACCACCCTGTGATGTTTTTCTCACTCCTACTAGTGAATGTAATGTAACACACACCCATACAGTGCGCACCACCCGGTGATGTTTTTCTCACTCCTACTAGTGAATGTAATGTAACACACACCCATACAATGCGCACCACCCCGTGATGTTTTTCTTACTCCTACTAGTGAATGTAATGTAACACACACCCATACAATGCGCACCACCCCGTGATGTTTTTCTCACTCCTACTAGTGAATGTAATGTAACACACACCCATACAATGCGCACCACCCCGTGATGTTTTTCTCACTCCTACTAGTGAATGTAATGTAACACACACCCATACAATGCGCACCGCCCCGTGATGTTTTTCTCACTCCTACTAGTGAATGTAATGTAACACACACCCATACGATGCGCACCGCCCCGTGATGTTTTTCTCACTCCTATTAGTGAATGTAATGTAACACACACCAATAAAATGCGCACCACCCCGTGATGTTTTTCTCACTCCTACTAGTGAATGTAATGTAACACACACCCATACAATGCGCACCACCCCGTGATGTTTTTCTCACTCCTACTAGTGAATGTAATGTAACACACACCCATACAATGCGCACCACCCCGTGATGTTTTTCTCACTCCTACTAGTGAATGTAATGTAACACACACCCATACAATGCGCACCAGCGGTGATGTTTTTCTCACTCCTACTAGTGAATATAATGTAACACACACCCATACAATGCGCACCACCCCGTGATGTTTTTCTCACTCCTACTAGTGAATGTAATGTAACACACACCCATACAATGCGCACCACCCCGTGATGTTTTTCTCACTCCTACTAGTGAATGTAATGTAACACACACCCGTACAATTCGCACCACCCTGTGATGTTTTTCTCACTCCTACTAGTGAATCTAATGTAACACACACCCATACAATGCGCACCACAAGTTGATGTTTTTCTCACTCCTATTAGTGAATGTAATGTAACACACACCCATACAATGCGCACCACCCCGTGATGTTTTTCTCACTCCTACTAGTGAATGTAATGTAACACACACCCATACAATGCGCACCACCCGGTGATGTTTTTCTCACTCCTACTAGTGAATGTAATGTAACACACACCCATACATTGCTCACCACCCGGTGATGTTTTTCTCACTCCTACTAGTGAATGTAATGTAACACACACCCATACAGTGCGCACCACCCGGTGATGTTTTTCTCACTTCTACTAGTGAATGTAATGTAACACACACCCATACAATGCGCACCACCCCGTGATGTTTTTCTTACTCCTACTAGTGAATGTAATGTAACACACACCCATACAATGCGCACCACCCCGTGATGTTTTTCTCACTCCTACTAGTGAATGTAATGTAACACACACCCATACAATGCGCACCACCCCGTGATGTTTTTCTCACTCCTACTAGTGAATGTAATGTAACACACACCCATACAATGCGCACCACCCCGTGATGTTTTTCTCACTCCTACTAGTGAATGTAATGTAACACACACCCATACGATGCGCACCGCCCCGTGATGTTTTTCTCACTCCTATTAGTGAATGTAATGTAACACACACCAATAAAATGCGCACCACCCCGTGATGTTTTTCTCACTCCTACTAGTGAATGTAATGTAACACACACCCATACAATGCGCACCACCCCGTGATGTTTTTCTCACTCCTACTAGTGAATGTAATGTAACACACACCCATACAATTCGCACCACCCCGTGATGTTTTTCTCACTCCTACTAGTGAATGTAATGTAACACACACCCATACAATGCGCACCACCGGTGATGTTTTTCTCACTCCTACTAGTGAATATAATGTAACACACACCCATACAATGCGCACCACCCCGTGATGTTTTTCTCACTCCTACTAGTGAATGTAATGTAACACACACCCATACAATGCGCACCACCCCGTGATGTTTTTCTCACTCCTACTAGTGAATGTAATGTAACCCACACCCGTACAATTCGCACCACCCTGTGATGTTTTTCTCACTCCTACTAGTGAATCTAATGTAACACACACCCATACAATGCGCACCACAAGTTGATGTTTTTCTCACTCCTATTAGTGAATGTAATGTAACACACACCCATACAATGCGCACCACCCCGTGATGTTTTTCTCACTCCTACTAGTGAATGTAATGTAACACACACCCATACAATGCGCACCACCCGGTGATGTTTTTCTCACTCCTACTAGTGAATGTAATGTAACACACACCCATACATTGCTCACCACCCGGTGATGTTTTTCTCACTCCTACGAGTGAATGTAATGTAACACACACCCATACAATGCGCACCACCCCGTGATGTTTTTCTTACTCCTACTAGTGAATGTAATGTAACACACACCCATACAATGCGCACCACCCCGTGATGTTTTTCTCACTCCTACTAGTGAATGTAATGTAACACACACCCATACAATGCGCACCACCCCGTGATGTTTTTCTCACTCCTACTAGTGAATGTAATGTAACACACACCCATACAATGCGCACCACCCCGTGATGTTTTTCTCACTCCTACTAGTGAATGTAATGTAACACACACCCATACAATGCGCACCGCCCTGTGATGTTTTTCTCACTCCTATTAGTGAATGTAATGTAACACACACCACTACAATGCGCACCACCCCGTGATGTTTTTCTCACTCCTACTAGTGAATGTAATGTAACACACACCCATACAATGCGCACCACCCCGTGATGTTTTTCTCACTCCTACTAGTGAATGTAATGTAACACACACCCATACAATGCGCACCACCCCGTTATGTTTTTCTCACTCCTACTAGTGAATCTAATGTAACACACACCCATACATTGGACACCACCCCGTGATGTTTTTCTCCCTCCTACTAGTGAGTGTAATGTAACACACACCCACACAATGCGCACCACCCCGTGATGATTTTCTCACTGCTACTAGTGAATCTAATGTAACAAACACCCATACAATGCGCACCTCCCCGTGATGTTTTTCTCACTCCTACTAGTGAATGTAATGTAATACACACCCATACAATGCGCACCACCCCGTGATGTTTTTCTCACACCTACTAGTGAATGTAATGTAACACACACCCATACAATGCGCACCACCCCGTGATGTTTCTCTCACTCCTACTAGTGAATCTAATGTAACACAAACCCATACAATGCGCACCACCCCGTGATGTTTCTCTCACTCCTACTAGTGAATGTAATGTAACACACACCCATACAATGCTCACCACCCCGTGATGATTTTCTCACTCCTACTAGTGAATCTAATGTAACAAACACCCATAAAATGGGCACCACCCCGTGATGTTTTTCTCACTCCTACTAGTGAATGTAATGTAACACACACCCATACAATGCGCACCACCCCGTGATGTTTTTCTCACTCCTACTAGTGAATGTAATGTAACACACACCCATACAATGCGCACCACCCCGTGATGTTTTTCTCACTCCTACTAGTGAATGTAATGTAACACACACCCATACAATGCGCACCATCCCGTGATATTTTTCTCCCTCCTACTAGTGAATGTAATGTAACACACACCCATACAATGCGCACCACCCCGTGATGATTTTCTCACTCCTACTAGTGAATCTAATGTAACACACACCCATACAATGCGCACCTCCCGTGATGTTTTTCTCACTCGTACTAGTGAATGTAATGTAACACACACCCACACAATGCGCACCTCCCCGTGATGTTTTTCTCACTCCTACTAGTGAATGTAATGTAACACACACCCATACAATGCGCACCACCCCGTGATGTTTTTCTCACTCCTACTAGTGAATCTAATGTAACACACACCCATACAATGCGCACCAGCCCGTGATGTTTTTCTCACTCCTACTAGTGAATGTAATGTAACACACACCCATACAATGCGCACCACCCCGTGATGTTTTTCTCACTCCTACTAGTGAATGTAATGTAACACACACCCATACAATGCGCACCACCCCGTGATGTTTTTCTCACTCCTACTAGTGAATCTAATGTAACACACACCCATACATTGGACACCACCCCGTGATGTTTTTCTCCCTCCTACTAGTGAATGTAATGTAACACACACCCACACAATGCGCACCACCCCGTGATGATTTTCTCACTGCTACTAGTGAATCTAATGTAACAAACACCCATACAATGCGCACCTCCCCGTGATGTTTTTCTCACTCCTACTAGTGAAACTAATGTAATACACACCCATACAATGCGCACCACCCCGTGATGTTTTTCTCACACCTACTAGTGAATGTAATGTAACACACACCCATACAATGCGCACCACCCCGTGATGTTTCTCTCACTCCTACTAGTGAATCTAATGTAACACAAACTCATACAATGCACACCACCCCGTGATGTTTCTCTCACTCCTACTAGTGAATGTAATGTAACACACACCCATACAATGCGCACCACCCCGAGATGTTTTTCTCACACCTACTAGTGCATGTAATGTAACACACACCCATACAATGCGCACCACCCCGTGATGTTTCTCTCACTCCTACTAGTGAATCTAATGTAACACAAACCCATACAATGCGCACCACCCCGTGATGTTTCTCTCACTCCTACTAGTGAATGTAATGTAACACACACCCACACAATGCGCACCACCCCGTGATGATTTTCTCACTGCTACTAGTGAATCTAATGTAACAAACACCCATACAATGCGCACCTCCCCGTGATGTTTTTCTCACTCCTACTAGTGAAACTAATGTAATACACACCCATACAATGCGCACCACCCCGTGATGTTTTTCTCACACCTACTAGTGAATGTAATGTAACACACACCCATACAATGCGCACCACCCCGTGATGTTTCTCTCACTCCTACTAGTGAATCTAATGTAACACAAACTCATACAATGCGCACCACCCCGTGATGTTTCTCTCACTCCTACTAGTGAATGTAATGTAACACACACCCATACAATGCGCACCACCCCGAGATGTTTTTCTCACACCTACTAGTGCATGTAATGTAACACACACCCATACAATGCGCACCACCCCGTGATGTTTCTCTCACTCCTACTAGTGAATCTAATGTAACACAAACCCATACAATGCGCACCACCCCGTGATGTTTCTCTCACTCCTACTAGTGAATGTAATGTAACACACACCCATACAATGCGCACCACCCCGTGATGTTTTTCTCACTCCTACTAGTGAATCTAATGTAACATACACCCATACAATGCGCACCACCCCGTGATGTTTTTCTCACTCCTACTAGTGAATGTAATGTAACACACACCCATACAATGCGCACCACCCCGTGATGTTTTTCTCACTCCTACTAGTGAATGTAATGTAACACACACCCATACAATGCGCACCGCCCCGTGATGTTTTTCTCACTCCTACTAGTGAATGTAATGTAACACACACCCATACAATGCGCACCGCCCCGTGATGTTTTCTCACTCCTACTAGTGAATGTAATGTAACACACACCCATACAATGCGCACCGCCCCGTGATGTTTTTCTCACTCCTACTAGTGAATGTAATGTAACACACACCCATACAATGCACACCGCCCCGTGATGTTTTTCTCACTCCTACTAGTGAATGTAATGTAACACACACCCATACAATGCGCACCGCCCCGTGATGTTTTTCTCACTCCTATTTGTGAATGTAATGTAACACACACCCATACAATGCGCACCGCCCCGTGATGATTTTCTCACTCCTATTAGTGAATGTAATGTAACACACACCAATACAATGCGCACCGCCCCGTGATGTTTTTCTCACTCCTACTAGTGAATGTAATGTAACACACACCCATACAATGCGCACCACCCCGTGATGTTTTTCTCACTCTTACTAGTGAATGTAATGTAACACACACCCATACAATGCGCACCACCCCGTGATGTTTTTCTCACTCCTACTAGTGAATGTAATGTAACACACACCCATACAATGCGCACCACCCCGTGATGTTTTTCTCACTCCTACTAGTGAATGTAATGTAACACACACCCATACAATGCGCACCACCCCGTGATGTTTTTCTCACTCCTACTAGTGAATGTAATGTAACACACACCCATACAATGCGCACCACCCCGTGATGTTTTTCTCACTCCTACTAGTGAATGTAATGTAACACCCACCCATACAATTCGCACCACCCCGTGATGTTTTTCTCACTCCTACTAGTGAATCTAATGTAACACACACCCATACAATGCGCACCACAACTTGATGTTTTTCTCACTCCTATTAGTGAATGTAATGTAACACACACCCATACAATGCGCACCACCCCGTGATGTTTTTCTCACTCCTACTAGTGAATGTAATGTAACACACACCCATACAGTGCGCACCACCCGGTGATGTTTTTCTCACTCCTACTAGTGAATGTAATGTAACACACACCCATACAATGCGCACCACCCCGTGATGTTTTTCTCACTCCTACTAGTGATTGTAATGTAACACACACCCATACAATGCGCACCGCCCCGTGATGTTTTTCTCACTCCTACTAGTGAATGTAATGTAACACACACCCATACAATGCGCACCGCCCCGTGATGTTTTTCTCACTCCTACTAGTGAATGTAATGTAACACACACCCATACAATGCGCACCGCCCCGTGATGTTTTGCTCACTCCTACTAGTGAATGTAATGTAACACACACCCATACAATGCGCACCGCCCCGTGATGTTTTTCTCACTCCTACTAGTGAATGTAATGTAACACACACCCATACAATGCACACCGCCCCGTGATGTTTTTCTCACTCCTACTAGTGAATGTAATGTAACACACACCCATACAATGCGCACCGCCCCGTGATGTTTTTCTCACTCGTACTAGTGAATGTAATGTAACACACACCCATACAATGCGCACCACCCCGTGATGTTTTTCTCATTCCTACTAGTGAATGTAATGTAACACACACCCATACAATGCGCACCACCCCGTGATGTTTTTCTCACTCCTACTAGTGAATCTAATGTAACACACACCCATACAATGCGCACCTCCCCGTGATGTTTTTCTCACTCCTACTAGTGAATGTAATGTAACACTACACCCATACAATGCGCACCACCCCGTGATGTTTTTCTCACTCCTACTAGTGAATATAATGTAACACACACCCATACAATGCGCACCACCCCGTGATGTTTTTCTCACTCCTACTAGTGAATGTAATGTAACACACATCCATACAATGCGCACCACCCCGTGATGTTTTTCTCACTCCTACTAGTGAATGTAATGTAACACACACCCATACAATTCGCACCACCCCGTGATGTTTTTCTCACTCCTACTAGTGAATCTAATGTAACACACACCCATACAATGCGCACCACAGCTTGATGTTTTTCTCACTGCTACTAGTGAATGTACTGTAACACACACCCATACAATGCGCACCACCCCGTGATGTTTTTCTCACTCCTACTAGTGAATGTAATGTAACACACACCCATACAATGCGCACCACCCGGTGATGTTTTTCTCACTCCTACTAGTGAATGTAATGTAACACACACCCATACAGTGCGCACAACCCGGTGATGTTTTTCTCACTCCTACTAGTGAATGTAATGTAACACACACCCATACAGTGCGCACAACCCGGTGATGTTTTTCTCACTCCTACTAGTGAATGTAATGTAACACACACCCATACAATGCGCACCACCCCGTGATGTTTTTCTTACTCCTACTAGTGAATGTAATGTAACACACACCCATACAATGCGCACCACCCCGTGATGTTTTTCTCACTCCTACTAGTGAATGTAATGTAACACACACCCATACAATGCGCACCACCCCGTGATGTTTTTCTCACTCCTACTAGTGAATGTAATGTAACACACACCCATACAATTCGCACCACCCCGTGATGTTTTTCTCACTCCTACTAGTGAATGTAATGTAACACACACCCATACGATGCGCACCGCCCCGTGATGTTTTTCTCACTCCTATTAGTGAATGTAATGTAACACACACCAATAAAATGCGCACCACCCCGTGATGTTTTTCTCACTCCTACTAGTGAATGTAATGTAACACACACCCATACAATGCGCACCACCCCGTGATGTTTTTCTCACTCCTACTAGTGAATGTAATGTAACACACACCCATACAATGCGCACCACCCCGTGATGTTTTTCTCACTCCTACTAGTGAATGTAATGTAACACACACCCATACAATGCGCACCACCCCGTGATGTTTTTCTCACTCCTACTAGTGAATATAATGTAACACACACCCATACAATGCGCACCACAAGTTGATGTTTTTCTCACTCCTATTAGTGAATGTAATGTAACACACACCCATACAATGCGCACCACCCCGTGATGTTTTTCTCACTCCTACTAGTGAATGTAATGTAACACACACCCATACAATGCGCACCACCCGGTGATGTTTTTCTCACTCCTACTAGTGAATGTAATGTAACACACACCCATACAGTGCGCACCACCCGGTGATGTTTTTCTCACTCCTACGAGTGAATGTAATGTAACACACACCCATACAATGCGCACCACCCCGTGATGTTTTTCTTACTCCTACTAGTGAATGTAATGTAACACACACCCATACAATGCGCACCACCCCGTGATGTTTTTCTCACTCCTAGTAGTGAATGTAATGTAACACACACCCATACAATGCGCACCACCCCGTGATGTTTTTCTCACTCCTACTAGTGAATGTAATGTAACACACACCCATACAATGCGCACCACCCCGTGATGTTTTTCGCACTCCTACTAGTGAATGTAATGTAACACACACCCACACAATGCGCACCTCCCCGTGATGTTTTTCTCACTCCTACTAGTGAATGTAATGTAACACACACCCATACAATGCGCACCACCACGTGATGTTTTTCTCCCTCCTACTAGTGAATCTAATGTAACACACACCCATACAATGCGCACCAGCCCGTGATGTTTTTCTCACTCCTACTAGTGAATGTAATGTAACACACACCCATACAATGCGCACCACCCCGTGATGTTTTTCTCACTCCTACTAGTGAATGTAATGTAACACACACCCATACAATGCGCACCACCCCGTGATGTTTTTCTCACTCCTACTAGTGAATCTAATGTAACACACACCCATACATTGGACACCACCCCGTGATGTTTTTCACCCTCCTACTAGTGAATGTAATGTAACACACACCCACACAATGCGCACCACCCCGTGAAGATTTTCTCACTGCTACTAGTGAATCTAATGTAATACACACCCATACAATGCGCACCTCCCCGTGATGTTTTTCTCACTCCTCCTAGTGAATGTAATGTAATACACACCCATACAATGCGCACCACCCCGTGATGTTTTTCTCACACCTACTAGTGAATGTAATGTAACACACACCCATACAATGCGCACCACCCCGTGACGTTTCTCTCACTCCTACTAGTGAATCTAATGTAACACAAACCCATACAATGCGCACCACCCCGTGACGTTTCTCTCACTCCTACTAGTGAATGTAATGTAACACACACCCATACAATGCTCACCACCCCGTGATGATTTTCTCACTCCTACTAGTGAATCTAATGTAACAAACACCCATACAATGCGCACCACCCCGTGATGTTTTTCTCACTCCTACTAGTGAATGTAATGTAACACACACCCATACAATGCGCACCACCCCGTGATGTTTTTCTCACTCCTACTAGTGAATGTAATGTAACACACACCCATACAATGCGCACCACCCCGTGATGTTTTTCTCACTCCTACTAGTGAATGTAATGTAACAGACACCCATACAATGCGCACCATCCCGTGATATTTTTCTCCCTCCTACTAGTGAATGTAATGTAACACACACCCATACAATGCGCACCACCCCGTGATGATTTTCTCACTCCTACTAGTGAATCTAATGTAACACACACCCATACAATGCGCACCTCCCCGTGATGTTTTTCTCACTCCTACTAGTGAATGTAATGTAACACACACCCACACAATGCGCACTTCCCCGTGATGTTTTTCTCACTCCTACTAGTGAATGTAATGTAACACACACCCATACAATGCGCACCACCCCGTGATGTTTTTCTCACTCCTACTAGTGAATCTAATGTAACACACACCCATACAATGCGCACCAGCCCGTGATGTTTTTCTCACTCCTACTAGTGAATGTAATGTAACACACACCCATACAATGCGCACCACCCCATGATGTTTTTCTCACTCCTACTAGTGAATGTAATGTAACACACACCCATACAATGCGCACCGCCCCGTGATGTTTTTCTCACTCCTACTAGTGAATGTAATGTAACACACACCCATACAATGCGCACCACCCCGTGATGTTTTTCTCACTCCTACTAGTGAATGTAATGTAACACACACCCATACAATGCGCACCGCCCCGTGATGTTTTTCTCACTCCTACTAGTGAATGTAATGTAACACACACCCATACAATGCGCACCGCCCCGTGATGTTTTTCTCACTCCTACTAGTGAATGTAATGTAACACACACCCATACAATGCGCACCGCCCCGTGATGTTTTTCTCCCTCCTTCTAGTGAATGTAATGTAACACTCACCCATACAATGCGCACCACCCCGTGATGTTTTTCTCACTCCTACTAGTGAATGTAATGTAACACACACCCATACAATTCGCACCGCCCCGTGATGTTTTTCTCACTCCTACTAGTGAATCTAATGTAACACACACCCATACAATGCGCACCTCCCCTTGATGTTTTTCTCACTCCTACTAGTGAATGTAATGTAACACACACCCATACAATGCGCACCACCCCGTGATGTTTTTCTCACTCCTACTAGTGAATCTAATGTAACACACACCCATACAATGCGCACCACCCCGTGATGTTTTTCTCACTCCTACTAGTGAATGTAATGTAACAGACACCCATACAATGCGCACCGCCCCGTGATGTTTTTCTCACTCCTATTAGTGAATGTAATGTAACACACACCAATACAATGCGCACCGCCCCGTGATGTTTTTCTCACTCCTACTAGTGAATGTAATGTAACACACACCCATACAATGCGCACCACCCCGTGATGTTTTTCTCACTCCTACTAGTGAATGTAATGTAACACACACCCATACAATGCGCACCACCCCGTGATGTTTTTCTCACTCCTACTAGTGAATGTAATGTAACACACAAACATACAATGCGCACCACCCCGTGATGTTTTTCTCACTCCTACTAGTGAATGTAATGTAACACACACCCATGCAATGCGCACCACCCCGTGATGTTTTTCTCACTCCTACTAGTGAATGTAATGTAACACACACCCATACAATGCGCACCACCCCGTGATGTTTTTCTCACTCCTACTAGTGAATGTAATGTAACACACACCCATACAATGCGCACCACCCCGTGATGTTTTTCTCACTCCTACTAGTGAATGTAATGTAACACACACCCATACAGTGCGCACCACCCCGTGATGTTTTTCTCACTCCTACTAGTGAATGTAATGTAACACACACCCATACAATGCGCACCACCCCGTGATGTTTTTCTCACTCCTACTAGTGAATGTAATGTAACACACACCCATACAGTGCGCACCGCCCCGTGATGTTTTTCTCACTCCTACTAGTGAATGTAATGTAACACACACCCATACAATGCGCACCGCCCCGTGATGTTTTTCTCACTCCTACTAGTGAATGTAATGTAACACACACCCATACAATGCGCACCACCCCGTGATGTTTTTCTCACTCCTACTAGTGAATGTAATGTAACACACACCCATACAATGCGCACCGCCCCGTGATGTTTTTCTCACTCCTATTAGTGAATGTAATGTAACACACACCACTACAATGCGCACCACCCCGTGATGTTTTTCTCACTCCTACTAGTGAATGTAATGTAACACACACCCATACAATGCGCACCACCCCGTGATGTTTTTCTCACTCCTACTAGTGAATGTAATGTAACACACACCCATACAATGCGCACCACCCCATGATGTTTTTCTCACTCCTACTAGTGAATCTAATATAACACACACCCATACATTGGACACCACCCCGTGATGTTTTTCTCCCTCCTACTAGTGAATGTAATGTAACACACACCCACACAATGCGCACCACACCGTGATGATTTTCTCACTGCTACTAGTGAATCTAATGTAACAAACACCCATACAATGCGCACCTCCCCGTGATGTTTTTCTCACTCCTACTAGTGAATGTAATGTAATACACACCCATACAATGTGCACCACCCCGTGATGTTTTTCTCACACCTATTAGTGAATCTAATGTAACACACACCCATACAATGCGCACCACCCCGTGATGTTTCTCTCACTCCTACTAGTGAATCTAATGTAACACACACCCATACAATGCGCACCACCCCGTGATGTTTCTCTCACTCCTACTAGTGAATGTAATGTAACACACACCCATACAATGTGCACCACCCCGTGATGATTTTCTCACTCCTACTAGTGAATCTAATGTAACACACACCCATACAATGCGCACCACCCCGTGATGTTTTTCTCACTCCTACTAGTGAATCTAATGTAACACACACCAATACAATGCGCACCACCCCGTGATGTTTTTCTCACTCCTACTAGTGAATGTAATGTAACACACACCCATACAATGCGCACCACCTCGTGATGTTTTTCTCCCTCCTACTAGTGAATGTAATGTAACACACACCCATACAATGCGCACCACCCCGTGATGATTTTCTCACTCCTACTAGTGAATCTAATGTAACACACACCCATACAATGCGCACCTCCCCGTGATGTTTTTCTCACTCCTACTAGTGAATCTAATGTAACACACACCCATACAATGCGCACCTCCCCGTGATGTTTTTCTCACTCCTACTAGTGAATGTAATGTAACACACAGCCACACAATGCGCACCACCCCGTGATGTTTTTCTCACTCCTACTAGTGAATGTAATGTAACACACACCCATACAATGCGCACCACCCCGTGATGTTTTTCTCACTCCTACTAGTGAATGTAATGTAACACACACCCATACAATGCGCACCACCCCGTGATGTTTTTCTCACTCCTACTAGTGAATGTAATGTAACACACACCCATGCAATGCGCACCACCCCGTGATGTTTTTCTCACTCCTACTAGTGAATGTAATGTAACACACACCCATACAATGCGCACCACCCCGTGATGTTTTTCTCACTCCTACTAGTGAATGTAATGTAACACACACCCATACAATGCGCACCACCCCGTGATGTTTTTCTCACTCCTACTAGTGAATGTAATGTAACACACACCCATACAATTCGCACCACCCCGTGATGTTTTTCTCACTCCTACTAGTGAATCTAATGTAAAACACACCCATACAATGCGCACCACAACTTGATGTTTTTCTCACTCCTATTAGTGAATGTAATGTAACACACACCCATAGAATGCGCACCACCCCGTGATGTTTTTCTCACTCCTACTAGTGAATGTAATGTAACACACACCCATACAATGCGAACCACCCCGTGATGTTTTTCTCACTCCTACTAGTGAATGTAATGTAACACACACCCATACAGTGCGCACCACCCGGTGATGTTTTTCTCACTCCTACTAGTGAATGTAATGTAACACACACCCATACAATGCGCACCACCCCGTGATGTTTTTCTTACTCCTACTAGTGAATGTAATGTAACACACACCCATACAATGCGCACCAACCCGTGATGTTTTTCTCACTCCTACTAGTGAATGTAATGTAACACACACCCATACAATGCGCACCACCCCGTGATGTTTTTCTCACTCCTACTAGTGAATGTAATGTAACACACACCCATACAATGCGCACCACCCCGTGATGTTTTTCTCACTCCTACTAGTGAATGTAATGTAACACACACCCATACAATGCGCACCGCCCCGTGATGTTTTTCTCACTCCTATTAGTGAATGTAATGTAACACACACCACTACAATGCGCACCACCCCGTGACGTTTTTCTCACTCCTACTAGTGAATGTAATGTAACACACACCCATACAATGCGCACCACCCCGTGACGTTTTTCTCACTCCTACTAGTGAATGTAATGTAACACACACCCATACAATGCGCACCACCCCGTGATGTTTTTCTCACTCCTACTAGTGAATCTAATGTAACACACAACCATACATTGGACACCACCCCGTGATGTTTTTCTCCCTCCTACTAGTGAATGTAATGTAACACACACCCACACAATGCGCACCACCCCGTGATGATTTTCTCACTGCTATTAGTGAATCTAATGTAACAAACACCCATACAATGCGCACCTCCCCGTGATGTTTTTCTCACTCCTACTAGTGAATGTAATGTAATACACACCCATACAATGTGCACCACCCCGTGATGTTTTTCTCACACCTACTAGTGAATCTAATGTAACACACACCCATACAATGCGCACCACCCCGTGATGTTTCTCTCACTCCTACTAGTGAATCTAATGTAACACACACCCATACAATGCGCACCACCCCGTGATGTTTCTCTCACTCCTACTAGTGAATGTAATGTAACACACACCCATACAATGCGCACCACCCCGTGATGTTTTTCTCACTCCTACTAGTGAATCTAATGTAACACACACCCATACAATGCGCACCAGCCCGTGATGTTTTTCTCACTCCTACTAGTGAATGTAATGTAACACACACCCATACAATGCGCACCACCCCGTGATGTTTTTCTCACTCCTACTAGTGAATCTAATGTAACACACACCCATACAATGTGCACCCCCCCGTGATGTTTTTCTCACTCCTACTAGTGAATGTAATGTAACACACACCCATACAATTCGCACCTCCCCGTGATGTTTTTCTCACTCCTACTAGTGAATCTAATGTAACACACACCCATACAATGCGCACCTCCCCGTGATGTTTTTCTCACTCCTACTAGTGAATGTAATGTAACACACACCCATACAATGCGCACCACCCCGTGATGTTTTTCTCACTCCTACTAGTGAATCTAATGTAACACACACCCATACAATGCGCACCGCCCCGTGATGTTTTTCTCACTCCTACTAGAGAATGTAATGTAACACACACCCATACAATGCGCACCGCCCCGTGATGTTTTTCTCACTCCTATTAGTGAATGTAATGTAACACAAACCCATACAATGCGCACCGCCCCGTGATGTTTTTCTCACTCCTACTAGTGAATGTAATGTAACACACACCCATACAATGCGCACCACCCCGTGATGTTTTTCTCACTCCTACTAGTGAATGTAATGTAACACACACCCATACAATGCGCACCACCCCGTGATGTTTTTCTCACTCCTACTAGTGAATGTAATGTAACACACACCCATACAATGCGCACCACCCCGTGATGTTTTTCTCACTCCTACTAGTGAATGTAATGTAACACACACCCATACAATGCGCACCACCCCGTGATGTTTTTCTCACTCCTACTAGTGAATGTAATGTAACACACACCCATACAATGCGCACCACCCCGTGATGTTTTTCTCACTCCTACTAGTGAATGTAATGTAACACACACCCATGCAATGCGCACCACCCCGTGATGTTTTTCTCACTCCTACTAGTGAATGTAATGTAACACACACCCATACAATGCGCACCACCCCGTGATGTTTTTCTCACTCCTACTAGTGAATGTAATGTAACACACACCCATACAATGCGCACCACCCCGTGATGTTTTTCTCACTCCTACTAGTGAATGTAATGTAACACACACCCATACAGTGCGCACCACCCCGTGATGTTTTTCTCACTCCTACTAGTGAATGTAATGTAACACACACCCATACAATGCGCACCACCCCGTGATGTTTTTCTCACTCCTACTAGTGAATGTAATGTAACACACACCCATACAGTGCGCACCGCCCCGTGATGTTTTTCTCACTCCTACTAGTGAATGTAATGTAACACACACCCATACAATGCGCACCGCCCCGTGATGTTTTTCTCACTCCTACTAGTGAATGTAATGTAACACACACCCATACAATGCGCACCACCCCGTGATGTTTTTCTCACTCCTACTAGTGAATGTAATGTAACACACACCCATACAATGCGCACCGCCCCGTGATGTTTTTCTCACTCCTATTAGTGAATGTAATGTAACACACACCACTACAATGCGCACCACCCCGTGATGTTTTTCTCACTCCTACTAGTGAATGTAATGTAACACACACCCACACAATGCGCACCACACCGTGATGATTTTCTCACTGCTACTAGTGAATCTAATGTAACAAACACCCATACAATGCGCACCTCCCCGTGATGTTTTTCTCACTCCTACTAGTGAATGTAATGTAATACACACCCATACAATGTGCACCACCCCGTGATGTTTTTCTCACACCTACTAGTGAATCTAATGTAACACACACCCATACAATGCGCACCACCCCGTGATGTTTCTCTCACTCCTACTAGTGAATCTAATGTAACACACACTCATACAATGCGCACCACCCCGTGATGTTTCTCTCACTCCTACTAGTGAATGTAATGTAACACACACCCATACAATGTGCACCACCCCGTGATGATTTTCTCACTCCTACTAGTGAATCTAATGTAACACACACCCATACAATGCGCACCACCCCGTGATGTTTTTCTCACTCCTACTAGTGAATCTAATGTAACACACACCAATACAATGCGCACCACCCCGTGATGTTTTTCTCACTCCTACTAGTGAATGTAATGTAACACACACCCATACAATGCGCACCACCCCGTGATGTTTTTCTCCCTCCTACTAGTGAATGTAATGTAACACACACCCATACAATGCGCACCACCGCGTGATGATTTTCTCACTCCTACTAGTGAATCTAATGTAACACACACCCATACAATGCGCACCTCCCCGTGATGTTTTTCTCACTCCTACTAGTGAATCTAATGTAACACACACCCATACAATGCGCACCTCCCCGTGATGTTTTTCTCACTCCTACTAGTGAATGTAATGTAACACACAGCCACACAATGCGCACCACCCCGTGATGTTTTTCTCACTCCTACTAGTGAATGTAATGTAACACACACCCATACAATGCGCACCACCCCGTGATGTTTTTCTCACTCCTACTAGTGAATGTAATGTAACAAACACCCATACAATACGCACCACCCCGTGATGTTTTTCTCACTCCTACTAGTGAATGTAATGTAACACACACCCATGCAATGCGCACCACCCCGTGATATTTTTCTCACTCCTACTAGTGAATGTAATGTAACACACACCCATACAATGCGCACCACCCCGTGATGTTTTTCTCACTCCTACTAGTGAATGTAATGTAACACACACCCATACAATGCGCACCACCCCGTGATGTTTTTCTCACTCCTACTAGTGAATGTAATGTAACACACACCCATACAATTCGCACCACCCCGTGATGTTTTTCTCACTCCTACTAGTGAATCTAATGTAAAACACACCCATACAATGCGCACCACAACTTGATGTTTTTCTCACTCCTATTAGTGAATGTAATGTAACACACACCCATACAATGCGCACCACCCCGTGATGTTTTTCTCACTCCTACTAGTGAATGTAATGTAACACACACCCATACAATGCGCACCACCCCGTGATGTTTTTCTCACTCCTACTAGTGAATGTAATGTAACACACACCCATACAGTGCGCACCACCCGGTGATGTTTTTCTCACTCCTACTAGTGAATGTAATGTAACACACACCCATACAATGCGCACCACCCCGTGATGTTTTTCTTACTCCTACTAGTGAATGTAATGTAACACACACCCATACAATGCGCACCAACCCGTGATGTTTTTCTCACTCCTACTAGTGAATGTAATGTAACACACACCCATACAATGCGCACCACCCCGTGATGTTTTTCTCACTCCTACTAGTGAATGTAATGTAACACACACCCATACAATGCGCACCACCCCGTGATGTTTTTCTCACTCCTACTAGTGAATGTAATGTAACACACACCCATACAATGCGCACCGCCCCGTGATGTTTTTCTCACTCCTATTAGTGAATGTAATGTAACACACACCACTACAATGCGCACCACCCCGTGACGTTTTTCTCACTCCTACTAGTGAATGTAATGTAACACACACCCATACAATGCGCACCACCCCGTGACGTTTTTCTCACTCCTACTAGTGAATGTAATGTAACACACACCCATACAATGCGCACCACCCCGTGATGTTTTTCTCACTCCTACTAGTGAATCTAATGTAACACACAACCATACATTGGACACCACCCCGTGATGTTTTTCTCCCTCCTACTAGTGAATGTAATGTAACACACACCCACACAATGCGCACCACCCCGTGATGATTTTCTCACTGCTACTAGTGAATCTAATGTAACAAACACCCATACAATGCGCACCTCCCCGTGATGTTTTTCTCACTCCTACTAGTGAATGTAATGTAATACACACCCATACAATGTGCACCACCCCGTGATGTTTTTCTCACACCTACTAGTGAATCTAATGTAACACACACCCATACAATGCGCACCACCCCGTGATGTTTCTCTCACTCCTACTAGTGAATCTAATGTAACACACACCCATACAATGCGCACCACCCCGTGATGTTTCTCTCACTCCTACTAGTGAATGTAATGTAACACACACCCATACAATGCGCACCACCCCGTGATGTTTTTCTCACTCCTACTAGTGAATCTAATGTAACACACACCCATACAATGCGCACCAGCCCGTGATGTTTTTCTCACTCCTACTAGTGAATGTAATGTAACACACACCCATACAATGCGCACCACCCCGTGATGTTTTTCTCACTCCTACTAGTGAATCTAATGTAACACACACCCATACAATGTGCACCGCCCCGTGATGTTTTTCTCACTCCTACTAGTGAATGTAATGTAACACACACCCATACAATTCGCACCACCCCGTGATGTTTTTCTCACTCCTACTAGTGAATCTAATGTAACACACACCCATACAATGCGCACCTCCCCGTGATGTTTTTCTCACTCCTACTAGTGAATGTAATGTAACACACACCCATACAATGCGCACCACCCCGTGATGTTTTTCTCACTCCTACTAGTGAATCTAATGTAACACACACCCATACAATGCGCACCGCCCCGTGATGTTTTTCTCACTCCTACTAGAGAATGTAATGTAACACACACCCATACAATGCGCACCGCCCCGTGATGTTTTTCTCACTCCTATTAGTGAATGTAATGTAACACAAACCCATACAATGCGCACCGCCCCGTGATGTTTTTCTCACTCCTACTAGTGAATGTAATGTAACACACACCCATACAATGCGCACCACCCCGTGATGTTTTTCTCACTCCTACTAGTGAATGTAATGTAACACACACCCATACAATGCGCACCACCCCGTGATGTTTTTCTCACTCCTACTAGTGAATGTAATGTAACACACACCCATGCAATGCGCACCACCCCGTGATGTTTTTCTCACTCCTACTAGTGAATGTAATGTAACACACACCCATGCAATGCGCACCACCCCGTGATGTTTTTCTCACTCCTACTAGTGAATGTAATGTAACACACACCCATACAATGCGCACCACCCCGTGATGTTTTTCTCACTCCTACTAGTGAATGTAATGTAACACACACCCATACAATGCGCACCACCCCGTGATGTTTTTCTCACTCCTACTAGTGAATGTAATCTAACACACACCTATACAATTCGCACCACCCCGTGATGTTTTTCTCACTCCTACTAGTGAATCTAATGTAACACACACCCATACAATGCGCACCACAACTTGATGTTTTTCTCACTCCTATTAGTGAATGTAATGTAACACACACCCATACAATGCGCACCACCCCGTGATGTTTTTCTCACTCCTACTAGTGTATGTAATGTAACACACACCCATACAGTGCGCACCACCCCGTGATGTTTTTCTCACTCCTACTAGTGAATGTAATGTAACACACACCCATACAGTGCGCACCACCCCGTGATGTTTTTCTCACTCCTACTAGTGAATGTAATGTAACACACACCCATACAATGCGCACCACCCCGTGATGTTTTGCTTACTCCTACTAGTGAATGTAATGTAACACACACCCATACAATGCGCACCAACCCGTGATGTTTTTCTCACTCCTACTAGTGAATGTAATGTAACACACACCCATACAATGCGCACCACCCCGTGATGTTTTTCTCACTCCTACTAGTGAATGTAATGTAACACACACCCATACAATGCGCACCACCCCGTGATGTTTTTCTCACTCCTACTAGTGTATGTAATGTAACACACACCCATACAATGCGCACCGCCCCGTGATGTTTTTCTCACTCCTATTAGTGAATGTAATGTAACACACACCACTACAATGCGCACCACCCCGTGATGTTTTTCTCACTCCTACTAGTGAATGTAATGTAACACACACCCATACAATGCGCACCACCCCGTGATGTTTTTCTCACTCCTACTAGTGAATGTAATGTAACACACACCCATACAATGCGCACCACCCCGTGATGTTTTTCTCACTCCTACTAGTGAATCTAATATAACACACACCCATACATTGGACACCACCCCGTGATGTTTTTCTCCCTCCTACTAGTGAATGTAATGTAACACACACCCACACAATGCGCACCACCCCGTGATGATTTTCTCACTGCTACTAGTGAATCTAATGTAACAAACACCCATACAATGCGCACCTCCCCGTGATGTTTTTCTCACTCCTACTAGTGAATGTAATGTAATACACACACATACAATGTGCACCACCCCGTGATGTTTTTCTCACACCTACTAGTGAATCTAATGTAACACACACCCATACAATGCGCACCACCCCGTGATGTTTCTCTCACTCCTACTAGTGAATCTAATGTAACACACACCCATACAATGCGCACCACCCCGTGATCTTTCTCTCACTCCTACTAGTGAATGTAATGTAACACACACCCATACAATGCGCACCACCCCGTGATGATTTTCTCACTCCTACTAGTGAATCTAATGTAACACACACCCATACAATGCGCACCACCCCGTGATGTTTTTCTCACTCCTACTAGTGAATCTAATGTAACACACACCCATACAATGCGCACCACCCCGTGATGTTTTTCTCACTCCTACTAGTGAATGTAATGTAACACACACCCATACAATGCGCACCACCCCGTGATGTTTTTCTCCCTCCTACTAGTGAATGTAATGTAACACACACCCATACAATGCGCACCACCCCGTGATGATTTTCTCACTCCTACTAGTGAATCTAATGTAACACACACCCATACAATGCGCACCTCCCCGTGATGTTTTTCTCACTCCTACTTGTGAACCTAATGTAACACACACCCATACAATGCGCACCTCCCCGTAATGTTTTTCTCACTCCTACTAGTGAATGTAATGTAACACACACCCACACAATGCGCACCACCCTGTGATGTTTTTCTCACTCCTACTAGTGAATGTAATGTAACACACACCCATACAATGCGCACCACCCCGTGATGTTTTTCTCACTCCTACTAGTGAATGTAATGTAACACACACCCATACAATGCGCACCACCCCGTGATGTTTTTCTCACTCCTACTACTGAATGTAATGTAACACACACCCATGCAATGCGCACCACCCCGTGATGTTTTTCTCACTCCTACTAGTGAATATAATGTAACACACACCCATACAATGCGCACCACCCCGTGATGTTTTTCTCACTCCTACTAGTGAATATAATGTAACACACACCCATACAATGCGCACCACCCCGTGATGTTTTTCTCACTCCTACTAGTGAATGTAATGTAACACACACCCATACAATTCGCACCACCCCGTGATGTTTTTCTCACTCCTACTAGTGAATCTAATGTAAAACACACCCATACAATGCGCACCACAACTTGATGTTTTTCTCACTCCTATTAGTGAATGTAATGTAACACACACCCATACAATGCGCACCACCCCGTGATGTTTTTCTCACTCCTACTAGTGAATGTAATGTAACACACACCCATACAATGCGCACCACCCAGTGATGTTTTTCTCACTCCTACTAGTGAATGTAATGTAACACACACCCATACAGTGCGCACCACCCGGTGATGTTTTTCTCACTCCTACTAGTGAATGTAATGTAACACACACCCATACAATGCGCACCACCCCGTGATGTTTTTCTCACTCCTACTAGAGAATGTAATGTAACACACACCCATACAATGCGCACCACCCCGTGATGTTTTTCTCACTCCTACTAGTGAATGTAATGTAACACACACCCATACAATGCGCACAGCCCCGTGATATTTTTCTCACTCCTATTAGTGAATGTAATGTAACACACACCACTACAATGCGCACCACTCAGTGATGTTTTTCTCACTCCTACTAGTGAATGTAATGTAACACACACCCATACAATGCGCACCACCCCGTGATGTTTTTCTCACTCCTACTAGTGAATGTAATGTAACACACACCCATACAATGCGCACCACCCCGTGATGTTTTTCTCACTCCTACTAGTGAATCTAATGTAACACACACCCATACATTGGACACCACCCCGTGATGTTTTTCTCCCTCCTACTAGTGAAAGTAATGTAACACACACCCACACAATGCGCACCACCCCGTGATGATTTTCTCACTGCTACTAGTGAATCTAATGTAACAAACACCCATACAATGCGCACCTCCCCGTGATGTTTTTCTCACTCCTACTAGTGAATGTAATGTAATACACACCCATACAATGTGCACCACCCCGTGATGTTTCTCTCACTCCTACTAGTGAATCTAATGTAACACACACCCATACAATGCGCACCACCCCGTGATGTTTCTCTCACTCCTACTAGTGAATCTAATGTAACACACACCCATACAATGCGCACCACCCCGTGATGATTTTCTCACTCCTACTAGTGAATCTAATGTAACACACACCCATACAATGCGCACCACCCCGTGATGTTTTTCTCACTCCTACTAGTGAATGTAATGTAACACACACCCATACAATGCGCACCACCCCGTGATGTTTTTCTCACTCCTACTAGTGAATGTAATGTAACACACACCCATACAATGCGCACCACCCCGTGATGTTTTTCTCCCTCCTACTAGTGAATGTAATGTAACACACACCCATACAATGCGCACCACCCCGTGATGATTTTCTCACTCCTACTAGTGAATCTAATGTAACACACACCCATACAATGCGCACCTCCCCGTGATGTTTTTCTCACTCCTACTAGTGAATCTAATGTAACACACACCCATACAATGCGCACCTCCCCGTGATGTTTTTCTCACTCCTACTAGTGAATGTAATGTAACACACACCCACAAAATGCGCACCACCCCGTGATGTTTTTCTCACTCCTACTATTGAATGTAATGTAACACACACCCATACAATGCGCACCAGCCCGTGATGTTTTTCTCACTCCTACTAGTGAATGTAATGTAACACACACCCATACAATGCGCACCAGCCCGTGATGTTTTTCTCACTTCTACTAGTGAATGTAATGTAACACACACCCATACAATGCGCACCGCCCCGTTATGTTTTTCTCACTCCTACTAGTGAATGTAATGTAACACACACCCATACAATGCGCACCGCCCCGTGATGTTTTTCTCACTCCTACTAGTGAATGTAATGTAACACACACCCATACAATGCGCACCGCCCCGTGATGTTTTTCTCACTCCTACTAGTGAATGTAATGTAACACACACCCATACAATGCGCACCGCCCCGTGATGTTTTTCTCACTCCTACTAGTGAATGTAATGTAACACACACCCATACAATGCGCACCGCCCCGTGATGATTTTCTCACTCCTACTAGTGAATGTAATGTAACGCACACCCATACAATTCGCACCGCCCCGTGATGTTTTTCTCACTCCTACTAGTGAATCTAATGTAACGCACACCCATACAATGCGCACCACCCCGTGATGTTTTTCTCACTCCTACTAGTGAATGTAATGTAACGCACACCCATACAATGCGCACCACCCCGTGATGATTCTCTCACTCCTACTAGGGAATCTAATGTAACAAACACCCATAAATTGCGCACCACCACGTGATGTTTTTCTCACTCCTACTAGTGAATGTAATGTAACACACACCCATACAATGCGCACCACCCCGTGATGTTTTTCTCACTCCTACTAGTGAATGTAGTGTAACACACACCCATACAATGCGCACCACCCCGTGATGTTTTTCTCACTCCTACTAGTGAATGTAATGTAACACACACCCATACAATGCGCACCACCCCGTGATGTTTTTCTCACTCCTACTAGTGAATGTAATGTAACACACACCCATACAATGCGCACCACCGCGGGATGTTTTTTCACTCCTACTAGTGAATCTAATGTAACACACACCCATACAATGCGCACCACCCCGTGATGTTTTTCTCACTCCTACTAGTGAATGTAATGTAACACACACCCATACAATGCGCACCACCCCGTGATGTTTTTCTCACTCCTACTAGTGAATCTAATGTAACACACACCCATACAATGCGCACCACCCCGTGATGTTTTTCTCACTCCTAGTAGTGAATGTAATGTAACACACACCCATACAATGCGCACCACCCCGTGATGTTTTTCTCACTCCTACTAGTGAATGTAATGCAACACACACCCATACAATGCGCACCACCCCGTGATGTTTTTCTCACTCCTACTAGTGAATGTAATGCAACACACACCCATACAATGCGCACCACCCCGTGATGTTTTTCTCACTCCTACTAGTGAATGTAATGCAACACACACCCATACAATGCGCACCGCCCCGTGATGTTTTTCTCACTCCTACTAGTGAATGTAATGTAACACACACCCATACAATGCGCACCGCCCCGTGATGTTTTTCTCACTCCTACTAGTGAATGTAATGTAACACACACCCATACAATGCGCACCGCCCCGTGATGTTTTTCTCACTCCTACTAGTGAATGTAATGTAACACACACCCATACAATGCGCACCGCCCCGTGATGATTTTCTCACTCCTACTAGTGAATCTAATGTAACACACACCCATACAATGCGCACCTCCCCGTGATGTTTTTCTCACTCCTACTAGTGAATGTAATGTAACACACACCCATACAATGCGCACCACCCCGTGATGTTTTTCTCACTCCTACTAGTGAATGTAATGTAACACACACCCATACAATGCGCACCACCCCGTGATGTTTTTCTCACTCCTACTAGTGAATGTAATGTAACACACACCCATACAATGCGCACCACCCCGTGATGTTTTTCTCACTCCTACTAGTGAATGTAATGTAGCACACACCCATACAATGCGCACCACCCCGTGATGTTTTTCTCACTCCTACTAGTGAATGTAATGTAGCACACACCCATACAATGCGCACCACCGCGTGATGTTTTTCTCACTCCTATTAGTGAATGTAATGTAACACACACCCATACAATGCGCACCGCCCCGTGATGTTTTTCTCACTCCTACTAGTGAATGTAATGTAACACACACCCATACAATGCGCACCACCCCGTGATGTTTTTCTCACTCCTACTAGTGAATCTAATGTAACACACACCCATACAATGCGCACCACCCCGTGATGTTTTTCTCACTCGTACTAGTGAATGTAATGTAACACACACCCATACAATGCGCACCGCCCCGTGATGTTTTTCTCACTCGTACTAGTGAATGTAATGTAACACACACCCATACAATGCGCACCGCCCCGTGATGTTTTTCTCACTCGTACTAGTGAATGTAATGTAACACACACCCATACAATGCGCACCACCCCGTGATGTTTTTCTCACTCCTACTAGTGAATGTAATGTAACACACACCCATACAATGCGCACCACCCCGTGATGTTTTTCTCACTCCTACTAGTGAATCTAATGTAACACACACCCATACAATGCGCACCACCCCGTGATGTTTTTCTCACTCCTTCTAGTGAATGTAATGTAACACACACCCATACAATGCGCACCACCCCGTGATGTTTTTCTCACTCCTTCTAGTGAATGTAATGTAACACACACCCATACAATGCGCACCACCCCGTGATGTTTTTCTCACTCCTACTAGTGAATGTAATGTAACACACACCCATACAATGCGCACCACCCCGTGATGTTTTTCTCACTCCTACTAGTGAATGTAATGTAACACACACCCATACAATGCGCACCACCCCGTGAAGTTTTTCTCACTCCTACTAGTGAATGTAATGTAACACACACCCATACAATGCGCACCGCCCCGTGATGTTTTTCTCACTCCTACTAGCGACTGTAATGTAACACACACCCATAAAATGCGCACCGCCCCGGGATGTTTTTCTCACTCCTACTAGTGACTGTAATGTAACACACACCCATACAATGCGCACCGCCCCGTGATGTTTTTCTCACTCCTACTAGTGAATGTAATGTAACACACACCCATACAATGCGCACCACCCCTTGATGTTTTTCTCACTCCTACTAGTGAATGTAATGTAACACACACCCATACAATGCGCACCACCCCGTGATGTTTTTCTCCCTCCTACAAGTGAATGTAATGTAACACACACCCATACAATGCGCACCACCCCGTGATGATTTTCTCACTCCTACTAGTGAATCTAATGTAACACACACCCATACAATGCGCACCTCCCCGTGATGTTTTTCTCACTCCTACTAGTGAATGTAATGTAACACACACCCATACAATGCGCACCACCCCGTGATGTTTTTCTCACTCCTACTAGTGAATGTAATGTAACACACACCCATACAATGCGCACCACCCCGTGATGTTTTTCTCACTCCTACTAGTGAATGTAATGTAACACACACCCATACAATGCGCACCACCTCGTGATGTTTTTCTCACTCCTTCTAGTGAAGTAATGTAGCACACACCCATACAATGCGCACCACCCCGTGATGTTTTTCTCACTCCTATTAGTGAATGTAATGTAGCACACACCCATACAATGCGCACCACCCCGTGATGTTTTTCTCACTCCTATTAGTGAATGTAATGTAGCACACACCCATTCAATGCGCACCACCCCGTGGTGATTTTCTCACTCCTACTAGTGAATCTAATGTAACACACACCCATACAATGCGCACCTCCCCGTGATGTTTTTCTCACTCCTACTAGTGAATGTAATGTAACACACACCCATACAATGCGCACCACCGCGTGATGTTTTTCTCACTCCTACTAGTGAATGTAATGTAACACACACCCATACAATGCGCACCGCCCCGTGATGTTTTTCTCACTCCTACTAGTGAATGTAATGTAACACACACCCATACAATGCGCACCGCCCCGTGATGTTTTTCTCACTCGTACTAGTGTATGTAATGTAACACACACCCATACAATGCTCACCGCCCCGTGATGTTTTTCTCACTCCTACTAGTGAATGTAATGTAACACACACCCATACAATGCGCACCACCCCGTGATGTTTTTCTCACTCCTACTAGTGAATGTAATGTAACACACACCCATACAATGCGCACCACCCCGTGATGTTTTTCTCACTCCTACTAGTGAATCTAATGTAACACACACCCATACAATGCGCACCTCCCCGTGATGTTTTTCTCACTCCTACTAGTGAATGTAATGTAACACACACCCATACAATGCGCACCACCCCGTGATGTTTTTCTCACTCCTACTAGTGAATGTAATGTAACACACACCCATACAATGCGCACCACCCCGTGATGTTTTTCTCACTCATACTAGTGAATGTAATGTAACACACACCCATACAATGCGCACCACCCCGTGATGTTTTTCTCACTCCTACTAGTGAATGTAATGTAACACACACCCATACAATTCGCACCACGCCGTGATGTTTTTCTCACTCCTACTAGTGAATCTAATGTAACACACACCCATACAATGCGCACCACAACTTGATGTTTTTCTCACTCCTATTAGTGAATGTAATGTAACACACACCCATACAATGCGCACCACCCGGTGATGTTTTTCTCACTCCTACTAGTGAATGTAATGTAACACACACCCATACAGTGCGCACCACACGGTGATGTTTTTCTCACTCCTACTAGTGAATGTAATGTAACACACACCCATACAATGCGCACCACCCGGTGATGTTTTTCTCACTCCTACTAGTGAATGTAATGTAACACACACCCATACAGTGCGCACCACACGGTGATGTTTTTCTCACTCCTACTAGTGAATGTAATGTAACACACACCCATACAATGCGCACCACCCCGTGATGTTTTTCTCACTCCTACTAGTGAATGTAATGTAACACACACCCATACAATGCGCACCACCCCGTGATGTTTTTCTCACTCCTACTAGTGAATGTAATGTAACACACACCCATACAATGCGCACCACCCCGTGATGTTTTTCTCACTCCTACTAGTGAATGTAATGTAACACACACCCATACAATGCGCACCACCCCGTGATGTTTCTCTCACTCCTACTAGTGAATGTAATGTAACACACACCCATACAATGCTCACCGCCCCGTGATGTTTTTCTCACTCCTACTAGTGAATGTAATGTAACACACACCCATACAATGCGCACCACCCCGTGATGTTTTGCTCACTCCTACTAGTGAATCTAATGTAACACACACCCATACAATGCGCACCACCCCGTGATGATTTTCTCACTCCTACTAGTGCATCTAATGTAACACACACCCATACAATGCGTACCACCCCTTGATGTTTTTCTCACTCCTACTAGTGAATGTAATGTAACACACACCCATACAATGCACACCACCCCGTGATGATTTTCTCACTCCTACTAGTGAATCTAATGTAACAAACACCCATACAATGCGCATCACCCCGTGATGTTTTTCTCACTCCTACTAGTGAATGTAATGTAACACACACCCATACAATGCGCACCACCCCGTGATGTTTTTCTCACTCCTACTAGTGAATGTAATGTAACACACACCCATACAATGCGCACCACCCCGTGATGTTTTTCTCACTCCTACTAGTGAATGTAATGTAACACACACCCATACAATGCGCACCACCCCGTGATGTTTCTCTCACTCCTACTAGTGAATGTAATGTAACACACACCCATACAATGCTCACCACCCCGTGATGTTTTTCTCACTCCTACTAGTGAATGTAATGTAACACACACCCATACAATGCGCACCACCCCGTGATGTTTTGCTCACTCCTACTAGTGAATCTAATGTAACACACACCCATACAATGCGCACCACCCCGTGATGATTTTCTCACTCCTACTAGTGCATCTAATGTAACACACACCCATAAAATGCGCACCACCCCTTGATGTTTTTCTCACTCCTACTAGTGAATGTAATGTAACACACACCCATACAATGCACACCACCCCGTGATGTTTTTCTCACTCCTACTAGTGAATGTAATGTAACACACACCCATACAATGCGCACCACCCCGTGATGTTTCTCTCACTCCTACTAGTGAATGTAATGTAACACACACCCATACAATGCTCACCACCCCGTGATGTTTTTCTCACTCCTACTAGTGAATGTAATGTAACACACACCCATACAATGCGCACCACCCCGTGATGTTTTGCTCACTCCTACTAGTGAATCTAATGTAACACACACCCATACAATGCGCACCACCCCGTGATGATTTTCTCACTCCTACTAGTGCATCTAATGTGACACACACCCATACAATGCGCACCACAACTTGATGTTTTTCTCACTCCTATTAGTGAATGTAATGTAACACACACCCATACAATGCGCACCACCCGGTGATGTTTTTCTCACTCCTACTAGTGAATGTAATGTAACACACACCCATACAGTGCGCACCACACGGTGATGTTTTTCTCACTCCTACTAGTGAATGTAATGTAACACACACCCATACAATGCGCACCACCCGGTGATGTTTTTCTCACTCCTACTAGTGAATGTAATGTAACACACACCCATACAGTGCGCACCACACGGTGATGTTTTTCTCACTCCTACTAGTGAATGTAATGTAACACACACCCATACAATGCGCACCACCCCGTGATGTTTTTCTTACTCCTACTAGTGAATGTAATGTAACACACACCCATACAATGCGCACCACCCCGTGATGTTTTTCTCACTCCTACTAGTGAATGTAATGTAACACACACCCATACAATGCGCACCACCCCGTGATGTTTTTCTCACTCCTACTAGTGAATGTAATGTAACACACACCCATACAATGCGCACCACCCCGTGATGTTTCTCTCACTCCTACTAGTGAATGTAATGTAACACACACCCATACAATGCTCACCACCCCGTGATGTTTTTCTCACTCCTACTAGTGAATGTAATGTAACACACACCCATACAATGCGCACCACCCCGTGATGTTTTGCTCACTCCTACTAGTGAATCTAATGTAACACACACCCATACAATGCGCACCACCCCGTGATGATTTTCTCACTCCTACTAGTGCATCTAATGTAACACACACCCATACAATGCGCACCACCCCTTGATGTTTTTCTCACTCCTACTAGTGAATGTAATGTAACACACACCCATACAATGCACACCACCCCGTGATGATTTTCTCACTCCTACTAGTGAATCTAATGTAACAAACACCCATACAATGCGCATCACCCCGTGATGTTTTTCTCACTCCTACTAGTGAATGTAATGTAACACACACCCATACAATGCGCACCACCCCGTGATGTTTTTCTCACTCCTACTAGTGAATGTAATGTAACACACACCCATACAATGCGCACCACCCTGTGATGTTTTTCTCACTCCTACTAGTGAATCTAATGTAACACACACCCATACAATGGGCACCACCCCGTGGTTTTTCTCACTCCTACTAGTGAATGTAATGTAACACACACCCATACAATGCTCACCACCCCGTGATGTTTTTCTCACTCCTACTAGTGAATGTAATGTAACACACACCCATACAATGCGCACCACCCCGTGATGTTTTGCTCACTCCTACTAGTGAATCTAATGTAACACACACCCATACAATGCGCACCACCCCGTGATGATTTTCTCACTCCTACTAGTGCATCTAATGTAACACACACCCATACAATGCGCACCACAACTTGATGTTTTTCTCACTCCTATTAGTGAATGTAATGTAACACACACCCATACAATGCGCACCACCCGGTGATGTTTTTCTCACTCCTACTAGTGAATGTAATGTAACACACACCCATACAGTGCGCACCACACGGTGATGTTTTTCTCACTCCTACTAGTGAATGTAATGTAACACACACCCATACAATGCGCACCACCCGGTGATGTTTTTCTCACTCCTACTAGTGAATGTAATGTAACACACACCCATACAGTGCGCACCACACGGTGATGTTTTTCTCACTCCTACTAGTGAATGTAATGTAACACACACCCATACAATGTGCACCACCCCGTGATGTTTTTCTTACTCCTACTAGTGAATGTAATGTAACACACACCCATACAATGCGCACCACCCCGTGATGTTTTTCTCACTCCTACTAGTGAATGTAATGTAACACACACCCATACAATGCGCACCACCCCGTGATGTTTTTCTCACTCCTACTAGTGAATGTAATGTAACACACACCCATACAATGCGCACCACCCCGTGATGTTTCTCTCACTCCTACTAGTGAATGTAATGTAACACACACCCATACAATGCTCACCACCCCGTGATGTTTTTCTCACTCCTACTAGTGAATGTAATGTAACACACACCCATACAATGCGCACCACCCCGTGATGTTTTGCTCACTCCTACTAGTGAATCTAATGTAACACACACCCATACAATGCGCACCACCCCGTGATGATTTTCTCACTCCTACTAGTGCATCTAATGTAACACACACCCATACAATGCGCACCACCCCTTGATGTTTTTCTCACTCCTACTAGTGAATGTAATGTAACACACACCCATACAATGCACACCACCCCGTGATGATTTTCTCACTCCTACTAGTGAATCTAATGTAACAAACACCCATACAATGCGCATCACCCCGTGATGTTTTTCTCACTCCTACTAGTGAATGTAATGTAACACACACCCATACAATGCGCACCACCCCGTGATGTTTTTCTCACTCCTACTAGTGAATGTAATGTAACACACACCCATACAATGCGCACCACCCTGTGATGTTTTTCTCACTCCTACTAGTGAATCTAATGTAACACACACCCATACAATGGGCACCACCCCGTGGTTTTTCTCACTCCTACTAGTGAATGTAATGTAACACACACCCATACAATGCTCACCACCCCGTGATGTTTTTCTCACTCCTACTAGTGAATGTAATGTAACACACACCCATACAATGCGCACCACCCCGTGATGTTTTTCTCACTCCTACTAGTGAATGTAATGTAACAACACACCCATACAATGCGCACCACCCCGTGATGTTTTTCTCACTCCTACTAGTGAATGTAATGTAACGCACACCCATACAATGCGCACCACCCCGTGATGTTTTTCTCACTCCTACTAGTGAATGTAATGTAACGCACACCCATACCATGCGCACCACCCAGTGATGTTTCTCTCACTCCTACTAGTGAATGTAATGTAACGCACACCCATACAATGCGCACCACCCCGTGATGTTTCTCTCACTCCTACTAGTGAATCTAATGTAACGCACACCCATACAATGCGCACCACCCCGTGATGTTTTTCTCACTCCTACTAGTGAATCTAATGTAACGCACACCCATACAATGCGCACCACCCCGTGATGTTTCTCTCACTCCTACTAGTGAATGTAATGTAATGCACACCCATAAAATGCGCACCACCCCGTGATGTTTTTCTCACTCCTACTAGTGAATGTAATGTAACACACACCCATACAATGCGCACCACCCCGTGATGTTTTGCTCACTCCTACTAGTGAATCTAATGTAACACACACCCATACAATGCGCACCACCCCGTGATGATTTTCTCACTCCTACTAGTGCATCTAATGTAACACACACCCATACAATGCGCACCACAACTTGATGTTTTTCTCACTCCTATTAGTGAATGTAATGTAACACACACCCATACAATGCGCACCACCCGGTGATGTTTTTCTCACTCCTACTAGTGAATGTAATGTAACACACACCCATACAGTGCGCACCACACGGTGATGTTTTTCTCACTCCTACTAGTGAATGTAATGTAACACACACCCATACAATGCGCACCACCCGGTGATGTTTTTCTCACTCCTACTAGTGAATGTAATGTAACACACACCCATACAGTGCGCACCACCCCGTGATGTTTTTCTCACTCCTACTAGTGAATGTAATGTAACACACACCCATACAATGCGCACCACCCCGTGATGTTTTTCTTACTCCTACTAGTGAATGTAATGTAACACACACCCATACAATGCGCACCACCCCGTGATGTTTTTCTCACTCCTACTAGTGAATGTAATGTAACACACACCCATACAATGCGCACCACCCCGTGATGTTTTTCTCACTCCTACTAGTGAATGTAATGTAACACACACCCATACAATGCGCACCACCCTGTGATGTTTCTCTCACTCCTACTAGTGAATGTAATGTAACACACACCCATACAATGCTCACCACCCCGTGATGATTTTCTCACTCCTACTAGTGAATGTAATGTAACACACACCCATACAATGCGCACCACCCCGTGATGTTTTGCTCACTCCTACTAGTGAATCTAATGTAACACACACCCATACAATGCGCACCACCCCGTGATGATTTTCTCACTCCTACTAGTGCATCTAATGTAACACACACCCATACAATGCGCACCACCCCTTGATGTTTTTCTCACTCCTACTAGTGAATGTAATGTAACACACACCCATACAATGCACACCACCCCGTGATGATTTTCTCACTCCTACTAGTGAATCTAATGTAACAAACACCCATACAATGCGCATCACCCCGTGATGTTTTTCTCACTCCTACTAGTGAATGTAATGTAACACACACCCATACAATGCGCACCACCCCGTGATGTTTTTCTCACTGCTACTAGTGAATGTAATGTAACACACACCCATACAATGCGCACCACCCTGTGATGTTTTTCTCACTCCTACTAGTGAATCTAATGTAACACACACCCATACAATGGGCACCACCCCGTGGTTTTTCTCACTCCTACTAGTGAATGTAATGTAACACACACCCATACAATGCTCACCACCCCGTGATGTTTTTCTCACTCCTACTAGTGAATGTAATGTAACACACACCCATACAATGCGCACCACCCCGTGATGTTTTGCTCACTCCTACTAGTGAATCTAATGTAACACACACCCATACAATGCGCACCACCCCGTGATGATTTTCTCACTCCTACTAGTGCATCTAATGTAACACACACCCATACAATGCGCACCACAACTTGATGTTTTTCTCACTCCTATTAGTGAATGTAATGTAACACACACCCATACAATGCGCACCACCCGGTGATGTTTTTCTCACTCCTACTAGTGAATGTAATGTAACACACACCCATACAGTGCGCACCACACGGTGATGTTTTTCTCACTCCTACTAGTGAATGTAATGTAACACACACCCATACAATGCGCACCACCCGGTGATGTTTTTCTCACTCCTACTAGTGAATGTAATGTAACACACACCCATACAGTGCGCACCACACGGTGATGTTTTTCTCACTCCTACTAGTGAATGTAATGTAACACACACCCATACAATGCGCACCACCCCGTGATGTTTTTCTTACTCCTACTAGTGAATGTAATGTAACACACACCCATACAATGCGCACCACCCCGTGATGTTTTTCTCACTCCTACTAGTGAATGTAATGTAACACACACCCATACAATGCGCACCACCCCGTGATGTTTTTCTCACTCCTACTAGTGAATGTAATGTAACACACACCCATACAATGCGCACCACCCCGTGATGTTTCTCTCACTCCTACTAGTGAATGTAATGTAACACACACCCATACAATGCTCACCACCCCGTGATGTTTTTCTCACTCCTACTAGTGAATGTAATGTAACACACACCCATACAATGCGCACCACCCCGTGATGTTTTGCTCACTCCTACTAGTGAATCTAATGTAACACACACCCATACAATGCGCACCACCCCGTGATGATTTTCTCACTCCTACTAATGCATCTAATGTAACACACACCCATACAATGCGCACCACCCCTTGATGTTTTTCTCACTCCTACTAGTGAATGTAATGTAACACACACCCATACAATGCACACCACCCCGTGATGATTTTCTCACTCCTACTAGTGAATCTAATGTAACAAACACCCATACAATGCGCATCACCCCGTGATGTTTTTCTCACTCCTACTAGTGAATGTAATGTAACACACACCCATACAATGCGCACCACCCCGTGATGTTTTTCTCACTCCTACTAGTGAATGTAATGTAACACACACCCATACAATGCGCACCACCCTGTGATGTTTTTCTCACTCCTACTAGTGAATCTAATGTAACACACACCCATACAATGGGCACCACCCCGTGGTTTTTCTCACTCCTACTAGTGAATGTAATGTAACACACACCCATACAATGCTCACCACCCCGTGATGTTTTTCTCACTCCTACTAGTGAATGTAATGTAACACACACCCATACAATGCGCACCACCCCGTGATGTTTTTCTCACTCCTACTAGTGAATGTAATTTAACACACACCCATACAATGCGCACCACCCCGTGATGTTTTTCTCACTCCTACTAGTGAATCTAATGTAACACACACCCATACAATGCGCACCACCCCATGATGTTTTTCTCACTCCTATTAGTGAATGTAATGTAACACACACCCATACAATGCGCACCACCCCGTGATGTTTTTCTCACTCCTACTAGTGAATGTAATGTAACAACACACCCATACAATGCGCACCACCCCGTGATGTTTTTCTCACTCCTACTAGTGAATGTAATGTAACGCACACCCATACAATGCGCACCACCCCGTGATGTTTTTCTCACTCCTACTAGTGAATGTAATGTAACGCACACCCATACCATGCGCACCACCCAGTGATGTTTCTCTCACTCCTACTAGTGAATGTAATGTAACGCACACCCATACAATGCGCACCACCCCGTGATGTTTCTCTCACTCCTACTAGTGAATCTAATGTAACGCACACCCATACAATGCGCACCACCCCGTGATGTTTTTCTCACTCATACTAGTGAATCTAATGTAACGCACACCCATACAATGCGCACCACCCCGTGATGTTTCTCTCACTCCTACTAGTGAATGTAATGTAATGCACACCCATAAAATGCGCACCACCCCGTGATGTTTTTCTCACTGCTAGTAGTGAATGTAGTGTAACACACACCCATACAATGCGCACCACCCCGTGATGTTTTTCTCACTCCTACTAGTGAATGTAATGTAACGCACACCCATACCATGCGCACCACCCAGTGATGTTTCTCTCACTCCTACTAGTGAATGTAATGTAACGCACACCCATACGATGCGCACCACCCCGTGATGTTTCTCTCACTCCTACTAGTGAATCTAATGTAACGCACACCCATACAATGCGCACCACCCCGTGATGTTTTTCTCACTCCTACTAGTGAATCTAATGTAACGCACACCCATACAATGCGCACCACCCCGTGATGTTTCTCTCACTCCTACTAGTGAATGTAATGTAATGCACACCCATAAAATGCGCACCACCCCGTGATGTTTTTCTCACTGCTAGTAGTGAATGTAGTGTAACACACACCCATACAATGCGCACCACCCCGTGATGTTTTTCTCACTCCTACTAGTGAATGTAATGTAACACACACCCATACAATGCGCACCACCCCGTGATGATTTTCTCACTCCTACTAGTGAATCTAATGTAACAAACACCCATACAATGCGCACCACCCCGTGATGTTTTTCTCACTCCTACTAGTGAATCTAATGTAACGCACACCCATACAATGCGCACCACCCCGTGATGTTTTTCTCAGTCCTACTAGTGAATGTAATGTAACACACACCCATACAATGCGCACCACCCCGTGATGTTTTTCTCACTCCTACTAGTGAATGTAATGTAACACACACCCATACAATGCGCACCACCCCGTGATGTTTTTCTCACTCAACTAGTGAATGTAATGTAACACACACCCATACAATGCGCACCACCCCGTGATGATTTTCTCACTCCTACTAGTGAATCTAATGTAACAAACACCCATACAATGCGCACCACCCCGTGATGTTTTTCTCACTCCTACTAGTGAATGTAGTGTAACACACACCCATACAATGCGCACCACCCCGTGATGTTTTTCTCACTGCTAGTAGTGAATGTAGTGTAACACACACCCATACAATGCGCACCACCCCGTGATGTTTTTCTCACTCCTACTAGTGAATGTAATGTAACACACACCAATACAATGCGCACCACCCTGTGATGATTTTCTCACTCCTACTAGTGAATCTAATGTAACAAACACCCATACAGTGCGCACCACCCCGTGATGTTTTTCTCACTCCTACTCGTGAATGTAATGCAACACAAACCCATACAATGCGCACCACCCCGTGATGTTTTTCTCACTCCTACTAGTGAATCTAATGTAACACACACCCATACAATGCGCACCACCCCGTGATGTTTTTCTCACTCCTACTAGTGAATGTAATGTAACACACACCCATACAATGCGCACCACCCCGTGATGTTTTTCTCACTCCTACTAGTGAAGTAATGTAGCACACACCCATACAATGCGCACCACCCCGTGATGTTTTTCTCACTCCTATTAGTGAATGTAATGTAGCACACACCCATACAATGCGCACCACCCCGTGATGTTTTTCTCACTCCTATTAGTGAATGTAATGTAGCACACACCCATTCAATGCGCACCACCCCGTGATGATTTTCTCACTCCTACTAGTGAATGTAATGTAACACACACCCATACAATGCGCACCTCCCCGTGATGTTTTTCTCACTCCTACTAGTGAATGTAATGTATCACACACCCATACAATGCGCACCACCGCGTGATGTTTTTCTCACTCCTACTAGTGAATGTAATGTAACACACACCCATACAATGCGCACCGCCCCGTGATGTTTTTCTCACTCCTACTAGTGAATGTAATGTAACACACACCCATACAATGCGCACCGCCCCGTGATGTTTTTCTCACTCCTACTAGTGAATGTAATGTAACACACACCCATACAATGCGCACCGCCCCGTGATGTTTTTCTCACTCGTACTAGTGAATGTAATGTAACACACACCCATACAATGCGCACCGCCCCGTGATGTTTTTCTCACTCCTACTAGTGAATGTAATGTAACACACACCCATACAATGCGCACCACCCCGTGATGTTTTTCTCACTCCTACTAGTGAATGTAATGTAACACACACCCATACAATGCGCACCACCCCGTGATGTTTTTCTCACTCCTACTAGTGAATCTAATGTAACACACACCCATACAATGCGCACCTCCCGGTGATGTTTTTCTCACTCCTACTAGTGAATGTAATGTAACACACACCCATACAATGCGCACCACCCCGTGATGTTTTTCTCACTCCTACTAGTGAATGTAATGTAACACACACCCATACAATGCGCACCACCCCGTGATGTTTTTCTCACTCCTACTAGTGAATGTAATGTAACACACACCCATACAATGCGCACCACCCCGTGATGTTTTTCTCACTCCTACTAGTGAATGTAATGTAACACACACCCATACAATTCGCACCACCCCGTGATGTTTTTCTCACTCCTACTAGTGAATCTAATGTAACACACACCCATACAATGCGCACCACAACTTGATGTTTTTCTCACTCCTATTAGTGAATGTAATGTAACACACACCCATACAATGCGCACCACCCCGTGATGTTTTTCTCACTCCTACTAGTGAATGTAATGTAACACACACCCATACAATGCGCACCACCCGGTGATGTTTTTCTCACTCCTACTAGTGAATGTAATGTAACACACACCCATACAGTGCGCACCACACGGTGATGTTTTTCTCACTCCTACTAGTGAATGTAATGTAACACACACCCATACAATGCGCACCACCCCGTGATGATTTTCTTACTCCTACTAGTGAATGTAATGTAACACACACCCATACAATGCGCACCACTCCGTGATGTTTTTCTCACTCCTACTAGTGAATGTAATGTAACACACACCCATACAATGCGCACCACCCCGTGATGTTTTTCTCACTCCTACTAGTGAATGTAATGTAACACACACCCATACAATGCGCACCACCCCGTGATGTTTCTCTCACTCCTACTAGTGAATGTAATGTAACACACACCCATACAATGCTCACCACCCCGTGATGATTTTCTCACTCCTACTAGTGAATCTAATGTAACACACACCCATACAATGGGCATCACCCCGTGATGTTTTGCTCACTCCTACTAGTGAATGTAATGTAACACACACCCATACAATGCGCACCACCCCGTGATGTTTTTCTCACTCCTACTAGTGAATGTAATGTAACACACACCCATACAATGCGCACCACCCTGTGATGTTTTTCTCACTCCTACTAGTGAATCTAATGTAACACACACCCATACAATGGGCACCACCCCGTGGTTTTTCTCACTCCTACTAGTGAATGTAATGTAACACACACCCATACAATGCTCACCACCCCGTGATGTTTTTCTCACTCCTACTAGTGAATGTAATGTAACACACACCCATACAATGCGCACCACCCCGTGATGTTTTTCTCACTCCTACTAGTGAATGTAATGTAACACACACCCATACAATGCGCACCACCCCGTGATGTTTTTCTCATTGCTACTAGTGAATGTAATTTAACACACACCCATACAATGCGCACCACCCCGTGATGTTTTTCTCACTCCTACTAGTGAATCTAATGTAACACACACCCATACAATGCGCACCACCCCGTGAGGTTTTTCTCACTCCTACTAGTGAATGTAATGTAACGCACACCCATACAATGCGCACCACCCCGTGATGTTTTTCTCACTCCTACTAGTGAATGTAATGTAACGCACACCCATACCATGCGCACCACCCAGTGATGTTTCTCTCACTCCTACTAGTGAATGTAATGTAACGCACACCCATACAATGCGCACCACCCCGTGATGTTTCTCTCACTCCTACTAGTGAATCTAATGTAACGCACACCCATACAATGCGCACCACCCCGTGATGTTTTTCTCACTCCTACTAGTGAATCTAATGTAACGCACACCCATACAATGCGCACCACCCCGTGATGTTTCTCTCACTCCTACTAGTGAATGTAATGTAATGCACACCCATAAAATGCGCACCACCCCGTGATGTTTTTCTCACTGCTAGTAGTGAATGTAGTGTAACACACACCCATACAATGCTCACCACCCCGTGATGTTTTTCTCACTCCTACTAGTGAATGTAATGTAACACACACCCATACAATGCGCACCACCCCGTGATGATTTTCTCACTCCTACTAGTGAATCTAATGTAACAAACAACCATACAATGCGCACCACCCCGTGATGTTTTTCTCACTCCTACTAGTGAATCTAATGTAATAAACACCCATACAATGCGCACCACCCCGTGATGATTTTCTCAGTCCTACTAGTGAATCTAAAGTAACAAACACCCATACAATGCGCACCACCCCGTGATGTTTTTCTCAGTCCTACTAGTGAATGTAATGTAACACACACCCATACAATGCGCACCACCCCGTGATGTTTTTCTCACTCCTACTAGTGAATGTAATGTAACACACACCCATACAATGCGCACCACCCCGTGATGTTTTTCTCACTCAACTAGTGAATGTAATGTAACACACACCCATACAATTCGCACCACCCCGTGATGATTTTCTCACTCCTACTAGTGAATCTAATGTAACAAACACCCATACAATGCGCACCACCCCGTGATGTTTTTCTCACTCCTACTAGTGAATGTAGTGTAACACACACCCATACAATGCGCACCACCCCGTGATGTTTTTTCACTCCTACTAGTGAATGTAATGTAACACACACCCATACAATGCGCACCACCCCGTGATGTTTTTCTCACTCCTACTAGTGAATGTAATGTAACACACACCCATACAATGCGCACCACCCCGTGATGTTTTTCTCACTCCTACTAGTGAATGTAATGTAACACACACCCATACAATGCGCACCACCCCGTGATGTTTCTCTCACTCCTACTAGTGAATGTAATGTAACACACACCCATACAATGCGCACCACCCCGTGATGTTTCTCTCACTCCTACTAGTGAATGTAATGTAACACACACCCATACAATGCTCACCACCCCGTGATGTTTTTCTCACTCCTACTAGTGAATGTAATGTAACACACACCCATACAATGCGCACCACCCCGTGATGTTTTGCTCACTCCTACTAGTGAATCTAATGTAACACACACCCATACAATGCGCACCACCCCGTGATGATTTTCTCACTCCTACTAGTGCATCTAATGTAACACACACCCATACAATGCGCACCACCCCTTGATGTTTTTCTCACTCCTACTTGTGAATGTAATGTAACACACACCCATACAATGCACACCACCCCGTGATGATTTTCTCACTCCTACTAGTGAATCTAATGTAACAAACACCCATACAATGCGCACCACCCCGTGATGTTTTTCTCACTCCTATTAGTGAATGTAATGTAACACACACCCATACAATGCGCACCACCCCGTGATGTTTTTCTCACTCCTACTAGTGAATGTAATGTAACAACACACCCATACAATGCGCACCACCCCGTGATGTTTTTCTCACTCCTACTAGTGAATGTAATGTAACGCACACCCATACAATGCGCACCACCCCGTGATGTTTTTCTCACTCCTACTAGTGAATGTAATGTAACGCACACCCATACCATGCGCACCACCCAGTGATGTTTCTCTCACTCCTACTAGTGAATGTAATGTAACGCACACCCATACAATGCGCACCACCCCGTGATGTTTCTCTCACTCCTACTAGTGAATCTAATGTAACGCACACCCATACAATGCGCACCACCCCGTGATGTTTTTCTCACTCCTACTAGTGAATCTAATGTAACGCACACCCATACAATGCGCACCACCCCGTGATGTTTCTCTCACTCCTACTAGTGAATGTAATGTAATGCACACCCATAAAATGCGCACCACCCCGTGATGTTTTTCTCACTGCTAGTAGTGAATGTAGTGTAACACACACCCATACAATGCGCACCACCCCGTGATGTTTTTCTCACTCCTACTAGTGAATGTAATGTAACGCACACCCATACCATGCGCACCACCCAGTGATGTTTCTCTCACTCCTACTAGTGAATGTAATGTAACGCACACCCATACGATGCGCACCACCCCGTGATGTTTCTCTCACTCCTACTAGTGAATCTAATGTAACGCACACCCATACAATGCGCACCACCCCGTGATGTTTTTCTCACTCCTACTAGTGAATCTAATGTAACGCACACCCATACAATGCGCACCACCCCGTGATGTTTCTCTCACTCCTACTAGTGAATGTAATGTAATGCACACCCATAAAATGCGCACCACCCCGTGATGTTTTTCTCACTGCTAGTAGTGAATGTAGTGTAACACACACCCATACAATGCGCACCACCCCGTGATGTTTTTCTCACTCCTACTAGTGAATGTAATGTAACACACACCCATACAATGCGCACCACCCCGTGATGATTTTCTCACTCCTACTAGTGAATCTAATGTAACAAACACCCATACAATGCGCACCACCCCGTGATGTTTTTCTCACTCCTACTCGTGAATGTAATGCAACACAAACCCATACAATGCGCACCACCCCGTGATGTTTTTCTCACTCCTACTAGTGAATCTAATGTAACACACACCCATACAATGCGCACCACCCCGTGATGTTTTTCTCACTCCTACTAGTGAATGTAATGTAACACACACCCATACAATGCGCAGCACCCCGTGATGTTTTTCTCACTCCTACTAGTGAAGTAATGTAGCACACACCCATACAATGCGCACCACCCCGTGATGTTTTTCTCACTCCTATTAGTGAATGTAATGTAGCACACACCCATACAATGCGCACCACCCCGTGATGTTTTTCTCACTCCTATTAGTGAATGTAATGTAGCACACACCCATTCAATGCGCACCACCCCGTGATGATTTTCTCACTCCTACTAGTGAATGTAATGTAACACACACCCATACAATGCGCACCTCCCCGTGATGTTTTTCTCACTCCTACTAGTGAATGTAATGTATCACACACCCATACAATGCGCACCACCGCGTGATGTTTTTCTCACTCCTACTAGTGAATGTAATGTAACACACACCCATACAATGCGCACCGCCCCGTGATGTTTTTCTCACTCCTACTAGTGAATGTAATGTAACACACACCCATACAATGCGCACCGCCCCGTGATGTTTTTCTCACTCCTACTAGTGAATGTAATGTAACACACACCCATACAATGCGCACCGCCCCGTGATGTTTTTCTCACTCGTACTAGTGAATGTAATGTAACACACACCCATACAATGCGCACCGCCCCGTGATGTTTTTCTCACTCCTACTAGTGAATGTAATGTAACACACACCCATACAATGCGCACCACCCCGTGATGTTTTTCTCACTCCTACTAGTGAATGTAATGTAACACACACCCATACAATGCGCACCACCCCGTGATGTTTTTCTCACTCCTACTAGTGAATCTAATGTAACACACACCCATACAATGCGCACCTCCCGGTGATGTTTTTCTAACTCCTACTAGTGAATGTAATGTAACACACACCCATACAATGCGCACCACCCCGTGATGTTTTTCTCACTCCTACTAGTGAATGTAATGTAACACACACCCATACAATGCGCACCACCCCGTGATGTTTTTCTCACTCCTACTAGTGAATGTAATGTAACACACACCCATACAATGCGCACCACCCCGTGATGTTTTTCTCACTCCTACTAGTGAATGTAATGTAACACACACCCATACAATTCGCACCACCCCGTGATGTTTTTCTCACTCCTACTAGTGAATCTAATGTAACACACACCCATACAATGCGCACCACAACTTGATGTTTTTCTCACTCCTATTAGTGAATGTAATGTAACACACACCCATACAATGCGCACCACCCCGTGATGTTTTTCTCACTCCTACTAGTGAATGTAATGTAACACACACCCATACAATGCGCACCACCCGGTGATGTTTTTCTCACTCCTACTAGTGAATGTAATGTAACACACACCCATACAGTGCGCACCACACGGTGATGTTTTTCTCACTCCTACTAGTGAATGTAATGTAACACACACCCATACAATGCGCACCACCCCGTGATGTTTTTCTTACTCCTACTAGTGAATGTAATGTAACACACACCCATACAATGCGCACCACTCCGTGATGTTTTTCTCACTCCTACTAGTGAATGTAATGTAACACACACCCATACAATGCGCACCACCCCGTGATGTTTTTCTCACTCCTACTAATGAATGTAATGTAACACACACCCATACAATGCGCACCACCCCGTGATGTTTCTCTCACTCCTACTAGTGAATGTAATGTAACACACACCCATACAATGCTCACCACCCCGTGATGATTGTCTCACTCCTACTAGTGAATGTAATGTAACACACACCCATACAATGCGCACCACCCCGTGATGTTTTGCTCACTCCTACTAGTGAATGTAATGTAACACACACCCATACAATGCGCACCACCCCGTGATGTTTTTCTCACTCCTACTAGTGAATGTAATGTAACACACACCCATACAATGCACACCACCCCGTGATGATTTTCTCACTCCTACTAGTGAATCTAATGTAACAAACACCCATACAATGCGCATCACCCCGTGATGTTTTGCTCACTCCTACTAGTGAATGTAATGTAACACACACCCATACAATGCGCACCACCCCGTGATGTTTTTCTCACTCCTACTAGTGAATGTAATGTAACACACACCCATACAATGCGCACCACCCTGTGATGTTTTTCTCACTCCTACTAGTGAATCTAATGTAACACACACCCATACAATGGGCACCACCCCGTGGTTTTTCTCACTCCTACTAGTGAATGTAATGTAACACACACCCATACAATGCTCACCACCCCGTGATGTTTTTCTCACTCCTACTAGTGAATGTAATGTAACACACACCCATACAATGCGCACCACCCCGTGATGTTTTTCTCACTCCTACTAGTGAATGTAATGTAACACACACCCATACAATGCGCACCACCCCGTGATGTTTTTCTCATTGCTACTAGTGAATGTAATTTAACACACACCCATACAATGCGCACCACCCCGTTATGTTTTTCTCACTCCTACTAGTGAATCTAATGTAACACACACCCATACAATGCGCACCACCCCGTGAGGTTTTTCTCACTCCTACTAGTGAATGTAATGTAACGCACACCCATACAATGCGCACCACCCCGTGATGTTTTTCTCACTCCTACTAGTGAATGTAATGTAACGCACACCCATACCATGCGCACCACCCAGTGATGTTTCTCTCACTCCTACTAGTGAATGTAATGTAACGCACACCCATACAATGCGCACCACCCCGTGATGTTTCTCTCACTCCTACTAGTGAATCTAATGTAACGCACACCCATACAATGCGCACCACCCCGTGATGTTTTTCTCACTCCTACTAGTGAATCTAATGTAACGCACACCCATACAATGCGCACCACCCCGTGATGTTTCTCTCACTCCTACTAGTGAAAGTAATGTAATGCACACCCATAAAATGCGCACCACCCCGTGATGTTTTTCTCACTGCTAGTAGTGAATGTAGTGTAACACACACCCATACAATGCTCACCACCCCGTGATGTTTTTCTCACTCCTACTAGTGAATGTAATGTAACACACACCCATACAATGCGCACCACCCCGTGATGATTTTCTCACTCCTACTAGTGAATCTAATGTAACAAACACCCATACAATGCGCACCACCCCGTGATGTTTTTCTCACTCCTACTAGTGAATCTAATGTAATAAACACCCATACAATGCGCACCACCCCGTGATGATTTTCTCAGTCCTACTAGTGAATCTAAAGTAACAAACACCCATACAATGCGCACCACCCCGTGATGTTTTTCTCAGTCCTACTAGTGAATGTAATGTAACACACACCCATACAATGCGCACCACCCCGTGATGTTTTTCTCACTCCTACTAGTGAATGTAATGTAACACACACCCATACAATGCGCACCACCCCGTGATGTTTTTCTCACTCAACTAGTGAATGTAATGTAACACACACCCATACAATTCGCACCACCCCGTGATGATTTTCTCACTCCTACTAGTGAATCTAATGTAACAAACACCCATACAATGCGCACCACCCCGTGATGTTTTTCTCACTCCTACTAGTGAATGTAGTGTAACACACACCCATACAATGCGCACCACCCCGTGATGTTTTTCTCACTCCTACTAGTGAATGTAATGTAACACACACCCATACAATGCGCACCACCCTGTGATGATTTTCTCACTCCTACTAGTGAATCTAATGTAACAAACACCCATACAGTGCGCACCACCCCGTGATGTTTTTCTCACTCCTACTCGTGAATGTAATGCAACACAAACCCATACAATGCGCACCACCCCGTGATGTTTTTCTCACTCCTACTAGTGAATGTAATGTAACACACACCCATACAATGCGCACCACCCCGTGATGTTTTTCTCACTCCTACTAGTGAATGTAATGTGACACACACCCATACAATGCGCACCACCCCGTGATGTTTTTCTCACTCCTACTAGTGAATGTAGTGTAACACACACCCATACAATGCGCACCACCCCGTGATGATTTTCTCACTCCTACTAGTGAATCTAATGTAACAAACACCCATACAATGCGCACCACCCCGTGATGTTTTTCTCACTGCTAGTAGTGAATGTAGTGTAACACACACCCATACAATGCGCACCACCCCGTGATGTTTTTCGCACTCCTACTAGTGAATGTAATGTAACACACACCCATACAATGCGCACCACCCCGTGATGATTTTCTCACTCCTACTAGTGAATCTAATGTAACAAACACCCATACAATGCGCACCACCCCGTGATGTTTTTCTCACTCCTACTAGTGAATGTAATGTAACACACACCCATACAATGCGCACCACCCCGTGATGTTTTTCTCACTCCTACTAGTGAATGTAATGTAACACACACCCATACAATGCGCACCACCCCGTGATGTTTTTCTCACTCCTACTAGTGAATCTAATGTAACACTCACCCATACAATGCGCACCACCCCGTGATGATTTTCTCACTCCTACTAGTGAATGTAATGTAACACACACCCATACAATGCGCACCACCCCGTGATGTTTTTCTCACTCCTACTAGTGAATATAATGTAACACACACCCATACAATGCGCACCACGTCGTGATGTTTTTCTCACTGCTAGTAGTGAATGTAGTGTAACACACACCCATTCAATGCGCACCACCCCGTGATGTTTTTCTCACTCCTACTAGTGAATGTAATGTAACACACACCCATACAATGCGCACCACCCTGTGATGATTTTTTCACTCCTACTAGTGAATCTAATGTAACAAACACCCATACAATGCGCACCACCCCGTGATGATTTTCTCACTCCTACTCGTGAATGTAATGTAACACACACCCATACAATGCGCACCACCCCGTGATGTTTTTCTCACTCCTACTAGTGAATGTAATGTAACACACACCCATACAATGCGCACCACCCCGTGATGTTTTTCTCACTCCTACTAGTGAATCTAATGTAACACACACCCATACAATGCGCACCACCCCGTGATGTTTTTCTCACTCCTACTAGTGAATCTAATGTAACACAATCCCATACAATACGCACCACCCCGTGATGATTTTCTCACTCCTACTAGTGAATCTAATGTAACAAACACCCATACAATGCGCACCACCCTGTGATGTTTTTCTCACACCTACTAGTGAATGTAATGTAACACACACCCATACAATGCGCACCACCCCGTGATGTTTTTCCCACTCCTACTAGTGAATGTAATGTAACACACACCCATACAATGCGCACCACCCCGTGATGATTTTCTCACTCCTACTAGTGAATCTAATGTAACAAACACCCATACAATGCGCACCACGCCGTGATGTTTTTCTCACTCCTACTAGTGAAAGTAATGTAACACACACCCATACAATGCGCACAACCCCGTGATGTTTTTCACTCCTACTAGTGAATGTAATGTAACACACACCCATACAATGCGCACCACCCCGTGATGTTTTTCTCACTCCTACTAGTGAATGTAATGTAACACACACCCATACAATGCGCACCACCACGTGATGTTTTTCTCACTTCTACTAGTGAATGTAATGTAACACACACACATACAATGCGCACCACCACGTGATGTTTTTCTCACTCCTACTAGTGAATGTAATGTAACACACACCCATACAATGCGCACCACCCCGTGATGTTTTTCTCACTCCTACTAGTGAATCTAATGTAACACACACCCATACAATGCGCACCACCCCGTGATGATTTTCTCACTCCTACTAGTGAATCTAATGTAACAAACACCCATACAATGCGCACCACCCCGTGATGTTTTTCTCACTCCTACTAGTGAATGTAATGTAACACACACCCATACAATGCGCACCACCCCGTGATGTTTTTCTCAATCCCACTAGTGAATGTAATGTAACACACACCCATACAATGCGCACCACCCCGTGATGTTTTTCTCACTCCTACTAGTGAATCTAATGTAACACACACCCATACAATGCGCACCACCCCGTGATGTTTTTCTCACTCCTACTAGTGAATGTAATGTAACACACACCCATACAATGCGCACCACCCCGTGATGTTTTTCTCACTCCTACTAGTGAATGTAATGTAACACACACCCATACAATGCGCACCACCCCGTGATGTTTTTCTCATTCCTACTAGTGAATGTAATGTAACACACACCCATACAATGCGCACCACCCCGTGATGTTTTTCACACTCCTACTAGTGAATGTAATGTAACACACACCCATACAATGCGCACCACCCCGTGTTTTTCTCACTCCTACTAGTGAATGTAATGTAACACACACCCATACAATGCGCACCACCCCGTGATGTTTTTCTCACTCCTACTAGTGAATGTAATGTAACACACACCCATACAATGCGCACCACCCCGTGATGTTTTTCTCACTCCTATTAGTGAATGTAACGTTACACACACCCATACAATACGCACCACCCCGTGATGATTTTCTCACTCCTACTAGTGAATCTAATGTAACAAACACTCATAAAATGCGCACCACCCTGTGATGTTTTTCTCACACCTACTAGTGAATGTAATGTAACACACACCCATACAATGCGCACCACCCCGTGATGTTTTTCTCACTCCTACTAGTGAATGTAATGTAACACACACCCATACAATGCGCACCACCCCGTGATGATTTTCTCACTCCTACTAGTGAATCTAATGTAACAAACACCCATACAATGCGCACCACCCCGTGATGTTTTTCTCACTCCTACTAGTGAAAGTAATGTAACACACACCCATACAATGCGCACCACCCCGTGATGTTTTTTCACTCCTACTAGTGAATGTAATGTAACACACACCCATACAATGCGCACCACCCCGTGATGTTTTTCTCACTCCTACTAGTGAATGTAATGTAACACACACCCATACAATGCGCACCACCCCGTGATGTTTTTCTCACTCCTACTAGTGAATGTAATGTAACACACACCCATACAATGCGCACCACCCCGTGATGTTTTTCTCACTCCTACTAGTGAATGTAATGTAACACACACCCATACAATGCGCACCACCCCGTGATGTTTTTCTCCCTCCTACTAGTGAATCTAATGTAACACACACCCATACAATGCGCACCACCCCGTGATGTTTTTCTCACTCCTACTAGTGAATGTAATGTAACACACACCGATACAATGCTCACCACCCCGTGATGTTTTTCTCACTCCTACTAGTGAATGTAATGTAACACACACCCATACAATGCGCACCACCCCGTGATGATTTTCTCACTCCTACTAGTGAATCTAATGTAACACACACCCATACAATGCGCACCACCCCGTGATGTTTCTCTCACTCCTACTAGTGAATGTAATGTAACACACACCCATACAATGCGCACCACCCCGTGATGTTTTTCTCACTCCTACTAGTGAATCTAATGTAACACACACCCATAAAATGCGCACCACCCCGTGATGTTTTTCTCACTCCTACTAGTGAATCTAATGTAACACTCACCCATACAATGCACACCACCCCGTGATGTTTTTCTCACTCCTACTAGTGAATGTAATGTAACACACACCCATACAATGCGCACCACCCCGTGATGTTTTTCTCACTCCTACTAGTGAATGTAATGTAACACACACCCATACAATGCGCACCACCCCGTGATGTTTTTCTCACTCCTACTAGTGAATGTAATGTAACACACACCCATACAATGCCAACCACCCCGTGATGTTTTTCTCACTCCTACGAGTGAATGTAATGTAACACACACCCATACAATGCGCACCACCCCGTGATGTTTTTCTCACACCTACTAGTGAATGTAATGTAACACACACCCATACAATGCGCACCACCCCGTGATGTTTTTCTCACTCAACTAGTGAATGTAATGTAACACACACCCATACAATGCGCACCACCCCGTGATGATTTTCTCACTCCTACTAGTGAATCTAATGTAACAAACACCCATACAATGCGCACCGCCCCGTGATGTTTTTCTCACTCCTACTAGTGAATGTAGTGTAACACACACCCATACAATGCGCACCACCCCGTGATGTTTTTCTCACTCCTACTAGTGAATGTAATGTAACACACACCCATACAATGCGCACCACCCCGTGATGATTTTCTCACTCCTACTAGTGAATCTAATGTAACAAACACCCATACAATGCGCACCACCCCGTGATGTTTTTCTCACTCCTACTCGTGAATGTAATGTAACACACACCCATACAATGCCCACCACCCCGTGATGTTTTTCTCACTCCTACTAGTGAATGTAATGTAACACACACCCATACAATGCGCACCACCCCGTGATGTTTTTCTCACTCCTACTATTGAATGGAATGTAACACACACCCATACAATGCGCACCACCCCGTGATGTTTTTCTCACTCCTACTAGTGAATGGAATGTAACGCACACCCATACAATGCGCACCAACCCGTGATGTTTTTCTCACTCCTACTAGTGAAAGTAATGTAACGCACACCCATACAATGCGCACCACCCCGTGATGTTTTTCTCACTCCTACTAGTGAAAGTAATGTAACGCACACCCATACAATGCGCACCACCCCTTGATGTTTCTCTCACTCCTACTAGTGAATGTAATGTAACGCACACCCATACAATGCGCACCACCCCGTGATGTTTCTCTCACTCCTACTAGTGAGAGTAATGTAACACACACCCATACAATGCGCACCACCCCGTGATGTTTCTCTCACTCCTAGTAGTGAATCTAATGTAACACACACCCATACAATGCGCACCACCCCGTGATGTTTTTCTCACTCCTACTAGTGAATGTAATGTAACACACACCCATACAATGCGCACCACCCCGTGATGTTTTTCTCACTCCTACTAGTGAATGTAATGTAACACACACCCATACAATGCGCACCACCCCGTGATGTTTTTCTCACTCAACTAGTGAATCTAATGTAACACACACCCATACAATGCGCACCGCCCCGTGATGATTTTCTCACTCCTACTAGTGAATCTAATGTAACAAACACCCATACAATGCGCACCGCCCCGTGATGTTTTTCTCACTCCTACTAGTGAATGTAGTGTAACACACACCCATACAATGCGCACCACCCCGTGATGTTTTTCTCACTGCTAGTAGTGAATGTAGTGTAACACACACCCATACAATGCGCACCACCCCGTGATGTTTTTCTCACTCCTACTAGTGAATGTAATGTAACACACACCCATACAATGCGCACCACCCCGTGATGATTTTCTCACTCCTACTAGTGAATCTAATGTAACAAACACCCATACAATGCGCACAACCCCGTGATGTTTTTCTCACTCCTACTCGTGAATGTAATGTAACACACACCCATACAATGCGCACCACCCCGTGATGTTTTTCTCACTCCTACTAGTGAATGTAATGTAACACACACCCATACAATGCGCACCACCCCGTGATGTTTTTCTCACTCCTACTAGTGAATCTAATGTAACACTCACCCATACAATGCGCACCACCCCGTGATGTTTTTCTCACTCCTACTAGTGAATCTAATGTAACACACAACCATACAATGCGCACCACCCCGTGATGTTTTTCTCACTCCTACTAGTGAATCTAATGTAACACAAACCCATACAATACGCACCACACCGTGATGATTTTCTCACTCCTACTAGTGAATCTAATGTAACAAACACCCATACAATGCGCACCACCCTGTAATGTTTTTCTCACACCTACTAGTGAATGTAATGTAACACACACCCATACAATGCGCACCACCCCGTGATGTTTTTCCCACTCCTACTAGTGAATGTAATGTAACACACACCCATACAATGCGCACCACCCCGTGATGATTTTCTCACTCCTACTAGTGAATCTAATGTAACAAACACCCATACAATGCGCACCACGCCGTGATGTTTTTCTCACTCCTACTAGTGAAAGTAATGTAACACACACCCATACAATGCGCACAACCCCGTGATGTTTTTTCACTCCTACTAGTGAATGTAATGTAACACACACCCATAAAATGCGCACCACCCCGTGATGTTTTTCTCACTCCTACTAGTGAATGTAATGTAACACACACCCATACAATGCGCACCACCACGTGATGTTTTTCTCACTCCTACTAGTGAATGTAATGTAACACACACACATACAATGCGCACCACCACGTGATGTTTTTCTCACTCCTACTAGTGAATGTAATGTAACACACACCCATACAATGCGCACCACCCCGTGATGTTTTTCTCACTCCTACTAGTGAATCTAATGTAACACACACCCATACAATGCGCACCACCCCGTGATGATTTTCTCACTCCTACTAGTGAATCTAATGTAACAAACACCCATACAATGCGCACCACCCCGTGATGTTTTTCTCACTCCTACTAGTGAATGTAATGTAACACACACCCATACAATGCGCACCACCCCGTGATGTTTTTCTCAATCCCACTAGTGAATGTAATGTAACACACACCCATAAAATGCGCACCACCCCGTGATGTTTTTCTCACTCCTACTAGTGAATATAATGTAACACACACCCATACAATGCGCACCACCCCGTGATGTTTTTCTCACTCCTACTAGTGAATGTAATGTAACACACACCCATACAATGCGCACCACCCCGTGATGTTTTTCTCACTCCTACTAGTGAATGTAATGTAACACACACCCATACAATGCGCACCACCCCGTGATGTTTTTCTCACTCCTACTAGTGAATGTAATGTAACACACACCCATACAATGCGCACCACCCCGTGATGTTTTTCACACTCCTACTAGTGAATGTAATGTAACACACACCCATACAATGCGCACCACCCCGTGATGTTTTTCTCACTCCTACTAGTGAATGTAATGTAACACACACCCATACAATGCGCACCACCCCGTGATGTTTTTCTCACTCCTACTAGTGAATGTAATGTAACACACACCCATACAATGCGCACCACCCCGTGATGTTTTTCTCACTCCTATTAGTGAATGTAACGTAACACACACCCATACAATACGCACCACCCCGTGATGATTTTCTCACTCCTACTAGTGAATCTAATGTAACAAACACTCATAAAATGCGCAAAACCCTGTGATGTTTTTCTCACACCTACTAGTGAATGTAATGTAACACACACCCATACAATGCGCACCACCCCGTGATGTTTTTCTCACTCCTACTAGTGAATGTAATGTAACACACACCCATACAATGCGCACCACCCCGTGATGTTTTTCTCACTCCTACTAGTGAATGTAATTTAACACACACCCATACAATGCGCACCACCCCGTGATGTTTTTCTCACTCCTATTAGTGAATGTAATGTAACACACACCCATACAATGCGCACCACCCCGTGATGTTTTTCTCACTCCTACTAGTGAATGTAATGTAACACACACCCATACAATGCGCACCACCCCGTGATGTTTTTCTCACTCCTACTAGTGAATGTAATGTAACACACACCCATACAATGCGCACCACCCCGTGATGTTTTTCTCACTCCTACTAGTGAATGTAATGTAACACACACCCATACAATGCGCACCACCCCGTGATGTTTTTCTCACTCCTACTAGTGAATCCAGTGTAACACACACCCATACAATGCGCACCACCCCGTGATGTTTTTCTCACTCCTACTAGTGAATCCAGTGTAACACACACCCATACAATGCGCACCACCCCGTGATGTTTTTCCCACTCCTACTAGTGAATGTAATGTAACACACACCCATACAATGCGCACCACCCCGTGATGATTTTCTCACTCCTACTAGAGAATCTAATGTAACAAACACCCATACAATGGGCACCACGCCGTGATGTTTTTCTCACTCCTACTAGTGAAAGTAATGTAACACACACCCATACAATGCGCACAACCCCGTGATGTTTTTTCACTCCTACTAGTGAATGTAATGTAACACACACCCAGACAATGCGCACCACCCCGTGATGTTTTTCTCACTCCTACTAGTGAATGTAATGTAACACACACCCATACAATGCGCACCACCATGTGATGTTTTTCTCACTCCTACTAGTGAATGTAATGTAACACACACACATACAATGCGCACCACCACGTGATGTTTTTCTCACTCCTACTAGTGAATGTAATGTAACACACACCCATACAATGCGCACCACCCCGTGATGTTTTTCTCACTCCTACTAGTGAATCTAATGTAACACACACCCATACAATGCGCACCACCCCGTGATGATTTTCTCACTCCTACTAGTGAATCTAATGTAACAAACACCCATACAATGCGCACCACCCCGTGATGTTTTTCTCACTCCTACTAGTGAATGTAATGTAACGCACACCCATACAATGCGCACCACCCCGTGATGTTTTTCTCAATCCCACTAGTGAATGTAATGTAACACACACCCATACAATGCGCACCACCCCGTGATGTTTTTCTCACTCCTACTAGTGAATCTAATGTAGCACACACCCATACAATGCGCACCACCCCGTGATGTTTTTCTCACTCCTACTAGTGAATGTAATGTAACACACACCCATACAATGCGCACCACCCCGTGATGTTTTTCTCACTCCTACTAGTGAATGTAATGTAACACACACCCATACAATGCGCACCACCCCGTGATGTTTTTCTCACTCCTACTAGTGAATGTAATGTAACACACACCCATACAATGCGCACCACCCCGTGATGTTTTTCACACTCCTACTAGTGAATGTAATGTAACACACACGCATACAATGCGCACCACCCCGTGATGTTTTTCTCACTCCTACTAGTGAATGTAATGTAACACACACCCATACAATGCGCACCACCCCGTGATGTTTTTCTCACTCCTACTAGTGAATGTAATGTAACACACACCCATACAATGCGCACCACCCCGTGATGTTTTTCTCACTCCTATTAGTGAATGTAACGTAACACACACCCATACAATACGCACCACCCCGTGATGATTTTCTCACTCCTACTAGTGAATGTAACGTAACACACACCCATACAATGCGCACCACCCCGTGATGTTTTTCTCACTCCTACTAGTGAATGTAATGTAACACACACCCATACAATGCGCACCACCCCGTGATGTTTTTCTCACTCCTACTAGTGAATGTAATGTAACACACACCCATACAATGCGCACCACCCCGTGATGTTTTTCTCACTCCTACTAGTGAATGTAATGTAACACACACCCATACAATGCGCACCACCCCGTGATGTTTTTCTCACTCCTACTAGTGAATCCAGTGTAACACACACCCATACAATGCGCACCACCCCGTGATGTTTTTCTCACTCCTACTAGTGAATGTAATGTAACACACACCCATACAATGCGCACCACCCCGTGATGTTTTTCTCACTCCTACTAGTGAATGTAATGTAACACACACCCATACAATGCGCACCACCCCGTGATGTTTTTCTCACTCCTACTAGTGAATCTAATGTAACACACACCCATACAATGCGCACCACCCCGTGATGTTTTTCTCCCTGCTACTAGTGAATGTAATGTAACACACACACATACAATGCGCACCACCACGTGATGTTTTTCTCACTCCTACTAGTGAATGTAATGTAACACACACCCATACAATGCGCACCACCCCGTGATGTTTTTCTCACTCCTACTAGTGAATCTAATGTAACACACACCCATACAATGCGCACCACCCCGTGATGTTTTTCTCACTCCTACTAGTGAATCCAGTGTAACACACACCCATACAATGCGCACCACCCCGTGATGTTTTTCCCACTCCTACTAGTGAATGTAATGTAACACACACCCATACAATGCGCACCACCCCGTGATGATTTTCTCACTCCTACTAGTGAATCTAATGTAACAAACACCCATACAATGCGCACCACGCCGTGATGTTTTTCTCACTCCTACTAGTGAAAGTAATGTAACACACACCCATACAATGCGCACAACCCCGTGATGTTTTTTCACTCCTACTAGTGAATGTAATGTAACACACACCCATACAATGCGCACCACCCCGTGATGTTTTTCTCACTCCTACTAGTGAATGTAATGTAACACACACCCATACAATGCGCACCACCACGTGATGTTTTTCTCACTCCTACTAGTGAATGTAATGTAACACACACACATACAATGCGCACCACCACGTGATGTTTTTCTCACTCCTACTAGTGAATGTAATGTAACACACACCCATACAATGCACACCACCCCGTGATGTTTTTCTCACTCCTACTAGTGAATCTAATGTAACACACACCCATACAATGCGCACCACCCCGTGATGATTTTCTCACTCCTACTAGTGAATCTAATGTAACAAACACCCATACAATGCGCACCACCCCGTGATGTTTTTCTCACTCCTACTAGTGAATGTAATGTAACACACACCCATACAATGCGCACCACCCCGTGATGTTTTTCTCAATCCCACTAGTGAATGTAATGTAACACACACCCATACAATGCGCACCACCCCGTGATGTTTTTCTCACTCCTACTAGTGAATCTAATGTAGCAAACACCCATACAATGCGCACCACCCCGTGATGTTTTTCTCACTCCTACTAGTGAATGTAATATAACACACACCCATACAATGCGCACCACCCCGTGATGTTTTTCTCACTCCTACTAGTGAATGTAATGTAACACACACCCATACAATGCGCACCACCCCGTGATGTTTTTCTCACTCCTACTAGTGAATGTAATGTAACACACACCCATACAATGCGCACCACCCCGTGATGTTTTTCACACTCCTACTAGTGAATGTAATGTAACACACACCCATACAATGCGCACCACCCCGTGATGTTTTTCTCACTCCTACTAGTGAATGTAATGTAACACACACCCATACAATGCGCACCACCCCGTGATGTTTTTCTCACTCCTACTAGTGAATGTAATGTAACACACACCCATACAATGCGCACCACCACGTGATGTTTTTCTCACTCCTATTAGTGAATGTAACGTAACACACACCCATACAATACGCACCACCCCGTGATGATTTTCTCACTCCTACTAGTGAATGTAATGTAACACACACCCATACAATGCGCACCACCCCGTGATGTTTTTCTCACTCCTACTAGTGAATGTAATGTAACACACACCCATACAATGCGCACCACCCCGTGATGTTTTTCTCACTCCTACTAGTGAATGTAATGTAACACACACCCATACAATGCGCACCACCCCGTGATGTTTTTCTCACTCCTACTAGTGAATGTAATGTAACACACACCCATACAATGCGCACCACCCCGTGATGTTTTTCTCACTCCTACTAGTGAATCCAGTGTAACACACACCCATACAATGCGCACCACCCCGTGATGTTTTTCTCACTCCTACTAGTGAATGTAATGTAACACACACCCATACAATGCGCACCACCCCGTGATGTTTTTCTCACTCCTACTAGTGAATGTAATGTAACACACACCCATACAATGCGCACCACCCCGTGATGTTTTTCTCACTCCTACTAGTGAATCTAATGTAACACACACCCATACAATGCGCACCACCCCGTGATGTTTTTCTCCCTGCTACTAGTGAATGTAATGTAACACACACCCATACAATGCGCACCACGCCGTGATGTTTTTCTCACTCCTACTAGTGAATGTAATGTAACACACCCATACAATGCGCACCACCCCCTGATGTTTTTCTCACTCCTACTAGTGAATGTAATGTAACGCACACCCATACAATGCGCACCACCCCGTGAGGTTTTTCTCACTCCTACTAGTGAATGTAATGTAACGCACACCCATACAATGCACACCACCCCGTGATGTTTTTCTCACTCCTACTAGTGAATGTAATGTAACGCACACCCATACAATGCGCACCACCCCGTGATGTTTCTCTCACTCCTACTAGTGAATGTAATGTAACGCACACCCATAAAATGCGCACCACCCCGTGAAGTTTCTCTCACTCCTACTAGTGAATCTAATGTAACGCACACCCATACAATGCGCACCACCCCGTGATGTTTTTCTCACTCCTACTAGTGAATCTAATGTAACGCACACCCATACAATGCGCAACACCCCGTGATGATTTTCTTACTCCTACTAGTGAATCTAATGTAACACACAACCATACAATGCGCACCACCCCGTGATGTTTTTCTCACTCCTACTAGTGAATGTAATGTAACACACCCATACAATGCGCACCACCCCGTGATGTTTTTCTCACTCCTACTAGTGAATGTAATGTAACACACACCCATACAATGCGCACCACCCCGTGATGTTTTTCTCACTCCTACTAGTGAATGTAGTGTAACACACACCCATACAATGCGCACCACCCCGTGATGTTTTTCTCACTCCTACTAGTGAATGTAGTGTAACACACACCCCTACAATGCGCACCACCCCGTGATGTTTTTCTCACTGCTAGTAGTGAATGTAGTGTAACACACACCCATACAATGCGCACCACCCCGTGATGTTTTTCTCACTCCTACTAGTGAATGTAATGTAACACACACCCATACAATGCGCACCACCCCGTGATGATTTTCTCACTCCTACTAGTGAATCTAATGTAACAAACACCCATACAATGCGCACCACCCCGTGATGTTTTTCTCACTCCTACTAGTGAATGTAATGTAACACACACCCATACAATGCGCACCACCCCGTGATGTTTTTCTCACTCCTACTAGTGAATGTAATGTAACACAAACCCATACAATGCGCACCACCACGTGATGTTTTTCTCACTCCTACTAGTGAATGTAATGTAACACACACCCATACAATGCGCACCACCCCGTGATGTTTTTCTCACTCCTACTAGTGAATGTAATGTAACACACATCCATACAATGCGCACCACCCGGTGATGTTTTTTCACTCCTACTAGTGAATCTAATGTAACACACACCCATACAATGCGCACCACCCCGTGATGTTTTTCTCACTGCTACTAGTGAATGTAATGTAACACACACCCATACAATGCGCACCACCCCGTGATGTTTTTCTCACTCCTACTAGTGAATCTAATGTAACACACACCCATAAAATGCGCACCACCCCGTGATGTTTTTCTCACTCCTACTAGTGAATCTAATGTAACACACACCCATACAATGCGCACCACCCCGTGATGTTTTTCTCACTCCTACTACTGAATGTAATGTAACACACACCCATACAATGCGCACCACCCCGTGATGTTTTTCTCACTCCTACTAGTGAATCTAATGTAACACACACCCATACAATGCGCACCACCCCGTGATGTTTTTCTCACTCCTACTAGTGAATGTAATGTAACACACCCATACAATGCGCACCACCCCCTGATGTTTTTCTCACGCCTACTAGTGAATGTAATGTAACGCACACCCATACAATGCGCACCACCCCGTGATGTTTTTCTCACTCCTACTAGTGAATGTAATGTAACGCACACCCATACAATGCGCACCACCCCGTGAGGTTTTTCTCACTCCTACTAGTGAATGTAATGTAACGCACACCCATACAATGCACACCACCCCGTGATGTTTTTCTCACTCCTACTAGTGAATGTAATGTAACGCACACCCATACAATGCGCACCACCCCGTGATGTTTTTTCACTCCTACTAGTGAATGTAATGTAACGCAAACCCATACAATGCGCACCACCCCGTGATGTTTTTCTCACTCCTACTAGTGAATGTAATGTAACACACACCCATACAATATGCACCACCCTGTGATGTTTTTCTCACTCCTACTAGTGAATCTAAGGTAACACACACCCATACAATGCGCACCACCCCGTGATGTTTTTCTCACTCCTACTAGTGAATGTAATGTAACACACACCCATACAATGCGCACCACCCCGTGATGTTTTTCTCACTCCTACTAGTGAATCTAATGTAACACACACCCATACAATGCGCACCACCCTGTGATGTTTTTCTCACTCCTACTAGTGAATGTAATGTAACACACACCCATACAATGCGCACCTCCCCGTGATGTTTTTCTCAATCCTACTAGTGAATCTATGTAACACAACCCATACAATGCGCACCTCCCCGTGATGATTTTCTCATTCCTACTAGTGAATCTAATGTAACACACACCCATACAATGCGCACCACCCCGTGATGTTTTTCTCACTCCTACTAGTGAACGTAATGTAACACACACCCATACAATGCGCACCACCCCGTGATGTTTTTCTCACTCCTACTAGTGAATGTAATGTAACACACACCCATACAATGCGCACCAAACCCGTGATGATTTTCTCACTCCTACTAGTGAATCTAATGTAACACACACCCATACAATGCGCACCACCCCGTGATGTTTTTCTCACTCCTACTAGTGAATGTAATGTAACACACACCCATACAATGCGCACCACCCCGTGATGTTTTTCTCACTCCTACGAGTGAATGTAATGTAACACACACCCATACAATGCGCACCACCCCGTGATGTTTTTCTCACTCCTACTAGTGAATGTAATGTAACACACACCCATACAATGCGCACCACCCCGTGATGTTTTTCTCACTCCTACTAGTGAATGTAATGTAACACACACCCATACAATGCGCACCACCCCGTGATGTTTTTCTCACTGCTACTAGTGAATCTAATGTAACACACACCCATACAATGCGCACCACCCCGTGATGTTTTTCTCAATCCTACTAGTGAATCTATGTAACACACACCCATACAATGCGCACCTCCCCGTGATGATTTTCTCACTCCTACTAGTGAATCTAATGTAACACACACCCATAAAATGTGCACCACCCCGTGATGTTTTTCTCACTTCTACTAGTGAAAGTAATGTAACACACACCCATACAATGCGCACAACCCCGTGATGATTTTCTCACTCCTACTAGTGAATGTAATGTAACACACACCCATACAATGCGCACCACCCCGTGATGTTTTTCTCACTCCTACTAGTGAATGTAATGTAACACACACCCATACAATGCGCACCACCCCGTGATGTTTTTCTCACTCCTACTAGTGAATGTAATGTAACACACACCCTTACAATGCGCACCACCCCGTGATGTTTTTCTCACTCCTACTAGTGAATGTAATGTAACACACACCCATACAATGCGCACCACGCCGTGATGTTTCTCTCACTCCTACTAGTGAATGTAATGTAACACACACCCATACAATGCGCACCACCCCGTGATGTTTTTCTCACTCCTACTAGTGAATCTAATGTAACACACACCCATACAATGCGCACCACCCCGTGATGTTTTTCTCACTCCTACGAGTGAATGTAATGTAACACACACCCATACAATGCGCACCACCCCGTGATGTTTTTCTCACTCGTACTAGTGAATGTAATGTAACACACACCCATACAATGCGCACCACCCCGTGATGTTTTTCTCACTCCTACTAGTGAATGTAATGTAACACACACCCATACAATGCGCACCACCCCGTGATGTTTTTCTCACTCTTACTAGTGAATGTAATGTAACACACACCCATACAATGCGCACCACCCCATGATGTTTTTCTCACTCCTACTAGTCAATGTAATGTAACAAACACCCTTACAATGCGCACCACCCCGTGATGTTTTTCTCACTCCTACGAGTGAATGTAATGTAACAAACACCCATACAATGCGCACCACCCCGTGATGTTTCTCTCACTCCTACTAGTGAATGTAATGTAACACACACCCATACAATGCACACCACCCCGTGATGTTTTTCTCACTCCTACTAGTGAATCTAATGTAACACACACCCTACAATGCGCACCACCCCGTGATGTTTTTCTCACTGCTACTAGTGAATGTAATGTAACACACACCCATACAATGCGCACCACCCCGTGATGTTTTTCTCACTCCTACTAGTGAATGTAATGTAACACACACCCATACAATGCGCACCACCCCGTGATGTTTTTCTCACTCCTACTAGTGAATGTAATGTAACACACACCCATACAAAGCGCACCACCCCGTGATGTTTTTCTCACTCCTACTAGTGAATGTAATGTAACACACACCCATACAATGCGCACCACCCCGTGATGTTTTTCTCACTCCTACTAGTGGATGTAATGTAACACACACCCATACAATGAGCACCACCCCGTGATGTTTTTCTCACTCCTACTAGTGAATGTAATGTAACACACACCCATACAATGCGCACCACCCCGTGATGTTTTTCTCACTCCTACTAGTGAATGTAATGTAACACACACCCATACAATGCGCACCACCCCGTGATGATTTTCTCACTACTAGTAGTGAATCTAATGTAACACACACCCATACAATGCGCACCACCCCGTGATGTTTTTCTCACTCCTACTAGTGAATGTAATGTAACACACACCCATACAATGCGCACCACCCCGTGATGTTTTTCTCACTCCTACTAGTGAATGTAATGTAACACACACCCATACAATGCGCACCACCCCGTGATGTTTTTCTCACTCCTACTAGTGAATGTAATGTAACACACACCCATACAATGCGCACCACCCCGTGATGTTTTTCTCACTGCTACTAGTGAATGTAATGTAACACACAGCCATACAATGCGCACCACCCCGTGATGTTTTTCTCACTTCTACTAGTGAATGTAATGTAACACACCCATACAATGCGCACCACACCCTGATGTTTTTCTCACTCCTACTAGTGAATGTAATGTAACGCACACCCATACAATGCGCACCACCCCGTGATGTTTTTCTCACTCCTACTAGTGAATGTAATGTAACGCACACCCATACAATGCGCACCACCCCGTGATGTTTTTCTCACTCCTACTAGTGAATGTAATGTAACGCACACCCATACAATGCGCACCACCCCGTGATGTTTCTCTCACTCCTACTAGTGAATGTAATGTAACGCACACCCATAAAATGCGCACCACCCCGTGATGTTTCTCTCACTCCTACTAGTGAATCTAATGTAACGCACACCCATACAATGCGCACCACCCCGTGATGTTTTTCTCACTCCTACTAGTGAATCTAATGTAACACACAACCATACAATGTGCACCACCACGTGATGTTTTTCTCACTCCTACTAGTGAATGTAATGTAACACACACCCATACAATGCGCACCACCCCGTGATGTTTTTCTCACTCCTACTAGTGAATGTAATGTAACACACACCCATACAATGCGCACCACCCTGTGATGTTTTTCTCACTCCTACTAGTGAATGTAGTGTAACACACACCCATACAATGCGCACCACCCCGTGATGTTTTTCTCACTCCTACTAGTGAATGTAGTGTAACACACACCCATACAATGCGCACCACCCCGTGATGTTTTTCTCACTGCTAGTAGTGAATGTAGTGTAACACAAACCCATACAATGCGCACCACCCCGTGATGTTTTTCTCACTCCTACTAGTGAATGTAATGTAACACACACCCATACAATGCGCACCACCCCGTGATGATTTTCTCACTCCTACTAGTGAATCTAATGTAACAAACACCCATACAATGCGCACCACCCCGTGATGTTTTTCTCACTCCTACTAGTGAATGTAATGTAACACACACCCATACAATGCGCACCACCCCGTGATGTTTTTCTCACTGCTACTAGTGAATCTAATGTAACACACACCCATACAATGCGCACCACCCCGTGATGTTTTTCTCAATCCTACTAGTGAATCTATGTAACACACACCCATACAATGCGCACCTCCCCGTGATGATTTTCTCACTCCTACTAGTGAATCTAATGTAACACACACCCATAAAATGCGCACCACCCCGTGATGTTTTTCTCACTTCTACTAGTGAAAGTAATGTAACACACACCCATACAATGCGCACAACCCCGTGATGATTTTCTCACTCCTACTAGTGAATGTAATGTAACACACACCCATACAATGCGCACCACCCCGTGATGTTTTTCTCACTCCTACTAGTGAATGTAATGTAACACACACCCATACAATGCGCACCACCCCGTGATGTTTTTCTCACTCCTACTAGTGAATGTAATGTAACACACACCCTTACAATGCGCACCACCCCGTGATGTTTTTCTCACTCCTACTAGTGAATGTAATGTAACACACACCCATACAATGCGCACCACGCCGTGATGTTTCTCTCACTCCTACTAGTGAATGTAATGTAACACACACCCATACAATGCGCACCACCCCGTGATGTTTTTCTCACTCCTACTAGTGAATCTAATGTAACACACACCCATACAATGCGCACCACCCCGTGATGTTTTTCTCACTCCTACGAGTGAATGTAATGTAACACACACCCATACAATGCGCACCACCCCGTGATGTTTTTCTCACTCGTACTAGTGAATGTAATGTAACACACACCCATACAATGCGCACCACCCCGTGATGTTTTTCTCACTCCTACTAGTGAATGTAATGTAACACACACCCATACAATGCGCACCACCCCGTGATGTTTTTCTCACTCTTACTAGTGAATGTAATGTAACACACACCCATACAATGCGCACCACCCCGTGATGTTTTTCTCACTCCTACTAGTCAATGTAATGTAACAAACACCCTTACAATGCGCACCACCCCGTGATGTTTTTCTCACTCCTACGAGTGAATGTAATGTAACAAACACCCATACAATGCGCACCACCCCATGATGTTTCTCTCACTCCTACTAGTGAATGTAATGTAACACACACCCATACAATGCACACCACCCCGTGATGTTTTTCTCACTCCTACTAGTGAATCTAATGTAACACACACCCTACAATGCGCACCACCCCGTGATGTTTTTCTCACTGCTACTAGTGAATGTAATGTAACACACACCCATACAATGCGCACCACCCCGTGATGTTTTTCTCACTCCTACTAGTGAATGTAATGTAACACACACCCATACAATGCGCACCACCCCGTGATGTTTTTCTCACTCCTACTAGTGAATGTAATGTAACACACACCCATACAAAGCGCACCACCCCGTGATGTTTTTCTCACTCCTACTAGTGAATGTAATGTAACACACACCCATACAATGCGCACCACCCCGTGATGTTTTTCTCACTCCTACTAGTGGATGTAATGTAACACACACCCATACAATGAGCACCACCCCGTGATGTTTTTCTCACTCCTACTAGTGAATGTAATGTAACACACACCCATACAATGCGCACCACCCCGTGATGTTTTTCTCACTCCTACTAGTGAATGTAATGTAACACACACCCATACAATGCGCACCACCCCGTGATGTTTTTCTCACTACTAGTGGTGAATCTAATGTAACACACACCCATACAATGCGCACCACCCCGTGATGTTTTTCTCACTCCTACTAGTGAATGTAATGTAACACACACCCATACAATGCGCACCACCCCGTGATGTTTTTCTCACTCCTACTAGTGAATGTAATGTAACACACACCCATACAATGCGCACCACCCCGTGATGTTTTTCTCACTCCTACTAGTGAATGTAATGTAACACACACCCATACAATGCGCACCACCCCGTGATGTTTTTCTCACTCCTACTAGTGAATGTAATGTAACGCACACCCATACAATGCGCACCACCCCGTGATGTTTTTCTCACTCCTAGTAGTGAATGTAATGTAACGCACACCCATACAATGCGCACCACCCCGTGATGTTTCTCTCACTCCTACTAGTGAATGTAATGTAATGCACACCCATAAAATGCGCACCACCCCGTGATGTTTCTCTCACTCCTACTAGTGAATCTAATGTAACGCACACCCATACAATGCGCACCACCCCGTGATGTTTTTCTCACTCCTACTAGTGAATCTAATGTAACACACAACCATACAATGCGCACCACCCCGTGATGTTTTTCTCACTCCTACTAGTGAATGTAATGTAACACACACCCATACAATGCGCACCACCCCGTGATGTTTTTCTCACTCCTACTAGTGAATGTAATGTAACACACACCCATACAATGCCCACCACCCCGTGATGTTTTTCTCACTCCTACTAGTGAATGTAGTGTAACACACACCCATACAATGCGCACCACCCCGTGATGTTTTTCTCACTCCTACTAGTGAATGTAGTGTAACACACACCCATACAATGCGCACCACCCCGTGATGTTTTTCTCACTGCTAGTAGTGAATGTAGTGTAACACAAACCCATACAATGCGCACCACCCCGTGATGTTTTTCTCACTCCTACTAGTGAATGTAATGTAACACACACCCATACAATGCGCACCACCCCGTGATGATTTTCTCACTCCTACTAGTGAATCTAATGTAACAAACACCCATACAATGCGCACCACCCCGTGATGTTTTTCTCACTCCTACTAGTGAATGTAATGTAACACACTCCCATACAATGCGCACCACCCCGTGATGTTTTTCTCACTCCTACTAGTGAATGTAATGTAACACACACCCATACAATGCGCACCACCCCGTGATGTTTTTCTCACTCCTACTAGTGAATGTAATGTAACACGCACCCATACAATGCGCACCACCCCGTGATGTTTTTCTCACTCCTACTAGTGAATGTAATGTAACACACACCCATACGATGTGCACCACCCCGTGATGTTTTTCTCACTCCTACTAGTGAATGTAATGTAACACACACCCATACAATGCACACCACCCCGTGATGTTTTTCTCACTCCTACTAGTGAATCTAATGTAACACACACCCATACAATGGGCACCACCCCGTGGTTTTTCTCACTCCTACTAGTGAATGTAATGTAACACACACCCATACAATGCTCACCACCCCGTGATGTTTTCTCACTCCTACTAGTGAATGGAATGTAACACACACCCATACAATGCGCACCACCCCGTGATGATTTTCTCACTCCTACTAGTGAATCTAATGTAACACACACCCATACAATGCGCACCACCCCGTGATGTTTTTCTCACTCCTACTAGTGAATGTAATGTAACACACACCCATACAATGCGCACCACCCCGTGATGTTTTTCTCACTCCTACTAGTTAAAGTAATGTAACACACACCCATACAATGCGCACCACCCCGTGATGTTTTTCTCACTCCTACTAGTGAATGTAATGTAACACACACCCATACAATGCGCACCAAACCCGTGATGATTTTCTCACTCCTACTAGTGAATCTAATGTAACACACACCCATACAATGCGCACCACCCCGTGATGTTTTTCTCACTCCTACTAGTGAATGTAATGTAACACACACCCATACAATGCGCACCACCCCGTGATGTTTTTCTCACTCCTACGAGTGAATGTAATGTAACACACACCCATACAATGCGCACCACCCCGTGATGTTTTTCTCACTCCTACTAGTGAATGTAATGTAACACACACCCATACAATGCGCACCACCCCGTGATGTTTTTCTCACTGCTACTAGTGAATCTAATGTAACACACACCCATACAATGCGCACCACCCCGTGATGTTTTTCTCAATCCTACTAGTGAATCTATGTAACACACACCCATACAATGCGCACCTCCCCGTGATGATTTTCTCACTCCTACTAGTGAATCTAATGTAACACACACCCATAAAATGCGCACCACCCCGTGATGTTTTTCTCACTCCTACTAGTGAAAGTAATGTAACACACACCCATACAATGCGCACCACCCCGTGATGATTTTCTCACTCCTACTAGTGAATCTAATGTAACAAACACCCATACAATGCGCACCACCCCGTGATGTTTTTCTTACTCCTACTAGTGAATGTAATGTAACACACACCCATACAATGCGCACCACCCCGTGATGTTTTTCTCACTCCTACTAGTGAATGTAATGTAACACACACCCTTACAATGCGCACCACCCCGTGATGTTTTTCTCACTCCTACTAGTGAATGTAATGTAACACACACCCATACAATGCGCACCACGCCGTGATGTTTCTCTCACTCCTACTAGTGAATGTAATGTAACACACACCCATACAATGCGCACCACCCCGTGATGTTTTTCTCACTCCTACTAGTGAATCTAATGTAACACACACCCATACAATGCGCACCACCCCGTGATGTTTTTCTCACTCCTACTAGTGAATGTAATGTAACACACACCCATACAATGCGCACCACCCCGTGATGTTTTTCTCACTCCTACTAGTGAATGTAATGTAACACACACCCATACAATGCGCACCACCCCGTGATGTTTTTCTCACTCCTACTAGTGAATGTAATGTAACACACACCCATACAATGCGCACCACCCCGTGATGTTTTTCTCACTCCTACTAGTGAATGTAATGTAACACACACCCTTACAATGCGCATCACCCCGTGATGTTTTTCTCACTCCTGCTAGTGAATGTAATGTAACACACACCCATACAATGCGCACCACCCCGTGTTGTTTCTCTCACTCCTACTAGTGAATGTAATGTAACACACACCCATACAATGCGCACCACCCCGTGATGTTTCTCTCACTCCTACTAGTGAATGTAATGTAACACACACCCATACAATGCGCACCACCCCGTGATGTTTTTCTCACTGCTACTAGTGAATGTAATGTAACACACACCCATACAATGTGCACCACCCCGTGATGTTTTTCTCACTCCTACTAGTGAATGTAATGTAACACACACCCATACAGTGCGCACCACCCCGTGATGTTTTTCTCACTCCTACTAGTGAATGTAATGTAACACACACCCATACAGTGCGCACCACCCCGTGATGTTTTTCTCACTCCTACTAGTGAATGTAATGTAACACACACCCATACAATGCGCACCACCCCGTGATGTTTTTCTCACTCCTACTAGTGAATGTAATGTAACACACACCCATACAATGCGCACCACCCCGTGATGTTTTTCTCACTCCTACTAGTGAATGTAATGTAACACACACCCATACAATGCGCACCACCCCGTGATGTTTTTCTCACTCCTACTAGTGAATGTAATGTAACACACACCCATACAATGCGCTCCACCCCGTGATGTGTTTCTCACTCCTACTAGTGAATGTAATGTAACACACACCCATACAATGCGCACCACCCCGTGATGTTTTTCTCACTACTAGTAGTGAATCTAATGTAACACACACCCATACAATGCGCACCACCCCGTGATGTTTTTCTCACTCCTACTAGTGAATGTAATGTAACACACACCCATACAATGCGCACCACCCCGTGATGTTTTTCTCACTCCTACTAGTGAATGTAATGTAACACACACCCATACAATGCGCACCACCCCGTGATGTTTTTCTCACTGCTACTAGTGAATGTAATGTAACACACACCCATACAATGCGCACCACCCCGTGATATTTTTCTCACTTCTACTAGTGAATGTAATGTAACACACCCATACAATGCGCACCACCCCCTGATGTATTTCTCACTCCTACTAGTGAATGTAATGTAACGCACACCCATACAATGCGCACCACCCCGTGATGTTTTTCTCACTCCTACTAGTGAATGTAATGTAACGCACACCCATACAATGCGCACCACCCCGTGATGTTTTTCTCACTCCTACTAGTGAATGTAATGTAACGCACACCCATACAATGCGCACCACCCCGTGATGTTTCTCTCACTCCTACTAGTGAATGTAATGTAACGCACACCCATAAAATGCGCACCACCCCGTGATGTTTCTCTCACTCCTACTAGTGAATCTAATGTAACGCACACCCATACAATGCGCACCACCCCGTGATGATTTTCTCACTCCTACTAGTGAATCTAATGTAACACACAACCATACAATGCGCACCACCCCGTGATGTTTTTCTCACTCCTACTAGTGAATGTAATGTAACACACACCCATACAATGCGCACCACCCCGTGATGTTTTTCTCACTCCTACTAGTGAATGTAATGTAACACACTCCCATAAAATGCGCACCACCCCGTGATGTTTTTCTCACTCCTAATAGTGAATGTAGTGTAACACACACCCATACAATGCGCACCACCCCGTGATGTTTTTCTCACTCCTACTAGTGAATGTAGTGTAACACACACCCATACAATGCGCACCACCCCGTGATGTTTTTCTCACTGCTAGTAGTGAATGTAGTGTAACACAAACCCATACAATGCGCACCACCCCGTGATGTTTTTCTCACTCCTACTAGTGAATGTAATGTAACACACACCCATACAATGCGCACCACCCCGTGATGATTTTCTCACTCCTACTAGTGAATCTAATGTAACAAACACCCATACAATGCGCACCACCCCGTGATGTTTTTCTCACTCCTACTAGTGAATGTAATGTAACACACACCCATACAATGCGCACCACCCCGTGATGTTTTTCTCACTCCTACTAGTGAATGTAATGTAACACGCACCCATACAATGCGCACCACCCCGTGATGTTTTTCTCACTCCTACTAGTGAATGTAATGTAACACGCACCCATACAATGCGCACCACCCCGTGATGTTTTTCTCACTCCTACTAGTGAATGTAATGTAACACGCACCCATACAATGCGCACCACCCCGTGATGTTTTTCTCACTCGTACTAGTGAATGTAATGTAACACACACCCATACAATGCGCACCACCCCGTGATGTTTTTCTCACTCCTACTAGTGAATGTAATGTAACACACACCCATACAATGCACACCACCCCGTGATGTTTTTCTCACTCCTTCTAGTGAATCTAATGTAACACACACCCATACAATGGGCACCACCCCGTGGTTTTTCTCACTCCTACTAGTGAATGTAATGTAACACACACCCATACAATGCTCACCACCCCGTGATGTTTTGTCACTCCTACGAGTGAATGGAATGTAACACACACCCATACAATGCGCACCACCCCGTGATGATTTTCTCACTCCTAATAGTGAATCTAATGTAACACACACCCATACAATGCGCACCACCCCGTGATGTTTTTCTCACTCCTACTAGTGAATGTAATGTAACACACACCCATAAAATGCGCACCACCCCGTGATGTTTTTTCACTCCTACTAGTGAATCTAATGTAACACACACCCATACAATGCGCACCACCCCGTGATGTTTTTCTCACTGCTACTAGTGAATGTAATGTAACACACACCCATACAATGCGCACCACCCCGTGATGTTTTTCTCACTCCTACTAGTGAATCTAATGTAACACACACCCATACAATGCGCACCACCCCGTGATGTTTTTCTCACTCCTACTAGTGAATCTAATGTAACACACACCCATACAATGCGCACCACCCCGTGATGTTTTTCTCACTCCTACTAGTGAATGTAATGTAACACACACCCATACAATGCGCACCACCCCGTGATGTTTTTCTCACTCCTACTAGTGAATGTAATGTAACACACACCGATACAATGCTCACCACCCCGTGATGTTTTTCTCACTCCTACTAGTGAATGTAATGTAACACACCCATACAATGGGCACCACCCCCTGATGTTTTTCTCACTCCTACTAGTGAATGTAATGTAACACACACCCATACAATGCGCACCACCCCGTGATGTTTTTCTCACTCCTACGAGTGAATGTAATGTAACGCCCACGCATACAATGCGCACCACCCCGTGATGTTTCTCTCACTCCTACTAGTGAATCTAATGTAACACACACCCATACAATGCGCACCACCCCGTGATGTTTTTCTCACTCCTACTAGTGAATGTAATGTAACACACATTCATACAATGCGCACCACCCCGTGATGATTTTCTCACTCCTACTAGTGAATCTAATGTAACACACACCCATACAATGCGCACCACCCCGTGATGTTTTTCTCACACCTACTAGTGAATGTAATGTAACACACGCCCATACAATTCGCACCACCCCGTGATGTTTTTCTCACTCCTAATAGTGAATGTAATGTAATACACACCCATACAATGCGCACCACCCCGTGATGTTTTTCTCACTCCTACTAGTGAATGTAATGTAACACACACCAATACAATGCGCACCACCCCGTGATATTTTTCTCACTCCTACTAGTGAATGTAGTGTAACACACACCCATACAATGCGCACCACCCCGTGATGTTTTTCTCACTCCTACTAGTGAATGTAGTGTAACACACACCCATACAATGCGCACCACCCCGTGATGTTTTTCTCACTCCTACTAGTGAATGTAATGTAACACACACCCATACAATGCGCACCACCCCGTGATGATTTTCTCACTCCTACTAGTGAATCTAATGTAACACACACCCATACAATGCGCACCGCCCCGTGATGTTTTTCACACTCCTACTAGTGAATGTAATGTAACACACACCCATACAATGCGCACCTCCCCGTGATGATTTTCTCACTCCTACTAGTGAATCTAATGTAACACACACCCATACAATGCGCACCACCCTGTGATGTTTTTCTCACTCCTACTAGTGAATGTAATGTAACACACACCCATACAATGCGCACCACCCCGTGATGTATTTCTCCTTTCTACTAGTGAAGGTAATGTAACACACACCCATACAATGCGCACCACCCCGTGATGATTTTCTCACTCCTACTAGTGAATCTAATGTAACACACACCCATACAATGCGCACCACCCCGTGATGTTTTTCTCACTCCTACTAGTGAATGTAATGTAACACACACCCATACAATGCGCACCACCCCGTGATGTTTTTTTCACTGCTACTAGTGAATCTAATGTAACACACACCCATACAATGCGCACCACCCCGTGATGTTTTTCTCACTCCTACTAGTGAATGTAATGTAACACACACCCATACAATGCGCACCACCACGTGATGTTTTTCTCACTCCTACTAGTGAATGTAATGTAACACACACCCATACAATGCGCACCACCCCGTGATGTTTTTTTCACTGCTACTAGTGAATCTAATGTAACACACACCCATACAATTCGCACCACCCCGTGATGTTTTTCTCACTCCTACTAGTGAATGTAATGTAACACACACCCATACAATGCGCACCACCCCGTGATGTTTTTCTCACTCCTACTAGTGAATGTAATGTAACACACACCCATACAATGCGCACCACACCGTGATGTCTTTCTCACTCCTACTAGTGAATGTAATGTAACACACACCCATACAATGCGCACCACCCCGTGATGTTTTTCTCACTCCTACTAGTGAATGTAATGTAACACACACCCATACAATGCGCACCACCCCGTGATGATTTTCTCACTCCTACTAGTGAATCTAATGTAACACACACCCATACAATGCGCACCACCCCGTGATGTTTTTCTCACTCCTACTAGTGAATGTAATGTAACACACACTCATACAATGCGCACCACCCCGTGATGTTTTTCTCTCTCCTACTAGTGAATGTAATGTAACACACACCCATAAAATGCGCACCACCACGTGATGTTTTTCTCACTCCTACTAGTGAATGTAATGTAACACACACCCATACAATGCGCACCACACCGTGATGTTTTTCTCACTGCTACTACTGAATGTAATGTAACACACACCCATACAATGCGCACCACCCCGTGATGATTTTCTCACTCCTACTAGTGAATGTAATGTAACACACACCCATACAATGCGCACCACCCCGTGATGTTTTTCTCACTCCTACTAGTGAATGTAATGTAACACACACCCATACAATGCGCACAACCCCGTGATGTTTTTCTCACTCCTACTAGTGAATGTAATGTAACACACACCCATACAATGCGCACCACCCCGTGATGATTTTCTCACTCCTACTAGTGAATGTAATGTAACACACACCCATACAATGCGCACCACCCCGTGATGTTTTTCTCACTCCTACTAGTGAATGTAATGTAACACACACCCATACAATGCGCACCACCCCGTGATGTTTTTCTCACTCCTACTAGTGAATCTAATGTAACACACACCCATACAATGCGCACCACCCCGTGATGTTTTTCTCACTCCTACTAGTGAATGTAATGTAACACACCCATACAATGCGCACCACCCCGTGATGTTTTTCTCACTCCTACTAGTGAATGTAATGTAACACACACCCATACAATGCGCACCACCCCGTGATGTTTTTCTCACTCCTATTAGTGAATGTAATGTAACACACACCCATACAATGCGCACCACCCCGTGATGTTTTTCTCACTCCTACTAGTGAATGTAATGTAACACACACCCATAAAATGCGCACCACCCCGTTGTGTTTTTCTCACTCCTACTAGTGAAAGTAATGTAACACACACCCATAAAATGCGCACCACCCCGTGATGTTTTCTCACTCCTACTAGTGAATGTAATGTAACACACACCCATACAATGCGCACCACCCCGTGATGTTTTTTCACTCCTACTAGTGAATCTAATGTAACACACACCCATACAATGCGCACCACCCCGTGATGTTTTTCTCACTCCTACTAGTGAATGTAATGTAACACACACCCATACAATGCGCACCACCCCGTGAGGTTTTTCTCACTCCTACTAGTGAATCTAATGTAGCACACACCCATACAATGCGCACCACCCCGTGATGATTTTCTCACTCCTAATAGTGAATCTAATGTAACAAACACCCATACAATGCGCACCACCCCGTGATGTTTTTTCACTCCTACTAGTGAATCTAATGTAACACACACCCATACAATGCGCACCACCCCGTGATGTTTTTCTCACTCCTACTAGTGAATGTAATGTAACAAACACCCATACAATGCGCACCACCCCGTGATGTTTTACTCACTCCTACTAGTGAATCTAATGTAACACACACCCATACAATGCGCACCACCCCGTGATGTTTTTCTCACTCCTACTAGTGAATGTAATGTAACACACACCCATACAATGCGCACCACACCGTGATGTTTTTCTCACTCCTACTAGTGAATGTAATGTAACACACACCCATACAATGCGAACCACCCCGTGATGTTTTTCTCACTCCTACTAGTGAATGTAATGTAACACACACCCATACAATGCGCACCACCCCGTGATGTTTTTCTCACTCCTACTAGTGAATGTAATGTAACACACACCCATACAATGCGCACCACCCCGTGATGTTTTTCTCACTCCTACTAGTGAATGTAATGTAACACACACCCATACAATGCGCACCACCCCGTGATGTTTTTCTCACTCCTACTAGTGAATGTAATGTAACACACACCCATACAATGCGCACCACCCCGTGATATTTTCTCACTCCTACTAGTGAATGTAATGTAACACACACCCATACAATGCGCACCACCCCGTGATGTTTTTTTCACTGCTACTAGTGAATCTAATGTAACACACACCCATACAATGCGCACCACCCTGTGATGTTTTTCTCACTCCTACTAGTGAATGTAATGTAACACACACCCATACAATGCGCACCACCCCGTGATGTTTTTTTCACTGCTACTAGTGAATCTAATGTAACACACACCCATACAATGCGCACCACCCCGTGATGTTTTTCTCACTCCTACTAGTGAATCTAATGTAACACACACCCATACAATGCGCACCACCCCGTGATGTTTTTCTCACTCCTACTAGTGAATGTAATGTAACACACACCCATACAATGCGCACCACCCCGTGATGTTTTTCTCACTCCTACTAGTGATTGTAATGTAACACACACCCATACAATGCGCACCACCCCGTGATGATTTTCTCACTCCTACTAGTGAATCTAATGTAACACACACCCATACAATGCGCACCACCCCGTGATGTTTTTCTCACTCCTACTAGTGAATGTAATGTAACACACACCCATACAATTTGCACCACCCCGTGATGTTTTTTTCACTGGTACTAGTGAATCTAATGTAACACACACCCATACAATGCGCACCACCCCGTGATGTTTTTCTCACTCCTACTAGTGAATGTAATGTAACACACACACATACAATGCGCACCACCCCGTGATGTTTTTCTCACTCCTACTAGTGAATGTAATGTAACACACACCCATACAATGCGCACCACCCCGTGATGTTTTTTTCACTGCTACTAGTGAATCTAATGTAACACACACCCATACAATGCGCACCACCGCGTGATGTTTTTCTCACTCCTACTAGTGAATGTAATGTAACACACACCCATACAATGCGCACCACCCCGTGATGTTTTTCTCACTCCTACTAGTGAATGTAATGTAACACACACCCATACAATGCGTACCACCCCGTGATGTTTTTCTCACTCCTACTAGTGAATGTAATGTAACACACACCCATACAATGCGCACCACCCCGTGATGTTTTTTTCACTGCTACTAGTGAATCTAATGTAACACACACCCATACAATGCGCACCACCCCGTGATGTTTTTCTCACTCCTACTAGTGAATGTAATGTAACACACACCCATACAATGGGCACCACCCCGTGATGTTTTTCTCACTCCTACTAGTGAATGTAATGTAACACACACCCATACAATGCGCACCACCCCGTGATGTTTTTCTCACTCCTACTAGTGAATGTAATGTAACACACACCCATACAATGCGCACCACCCCGTGATGATTTTCTCACTCCTACTAGTGAATCTAATGTAACACACACCCATACAATGCGCACCACCCCGTGATGTTTTTCTCACTCCTACTAGTGAATGTAATGTAACACACACCCATACAATGCGCACCACCCCGTGATGTTTTTTTCACTGCTACTAGTAAATCTAATGTAACACACACCCATACAATGCGCACCACCCCGTGATGTTTTTCTCACTCCTACTAGTGAATGTAATGTAACACACACCCATACAATGCGCACCACCCCGTGATGATTTTCTCACTCCTACTAGTGAATCTAATGTAACACACACCCATACAATGCGCACCACCCCGTGATGTTTTTCTCACTCCTACTAGTGAATGTAATGTAACACACACCCATACAATGCGCACCACCCCGTGATGTTTTTTTCACTGCTACTAGTGAATCTAATGTAACACACACCCATACAATGCGCACCACTCCGTGATGTTTTTCTCACTCCTACTAGTGAATGTAATGTAACACACACCCATACAATGCGCACCACCCCGTGATGTTTTTCTCACTCCTATTAGTGAATGTAATGTAACACACACCCATACAATGCGCACCACCCCGTGATGTTTTTCTCACTCCTACTAGTGAATGTAATGTAACACACACCCATAAAATGCGCACCACCCCGTTGTGTTTTTCTCACTCCTACTAGTGAAAGTAATGTAACACACACCCATAAAATGCGCACCTCCCCGTGATGTTTTCTCACTCCTACTAGTGAATGTAATGTAACACACACCCATACAATGCGCACCACCCCGTGATGTTTTTTTCACTCCTACTAGTGAATCTAATGTAACACACACCCATACAATGCGCACCACCCCGTGATGTTTTTCTCACTCCTACTAGTGAATGTAATGTAACACACACCCATACAATGCGCACCACCCCGTGAGGTTTTTCTCACTCCTACTAGTGAATCTAATGTAGCACACACCCATACAATGCGCACCACCCCGTGATGATTTTCTCACTCCTAATAGTGAATCTAATGTAGCACACACCCATACAATGCGCACCACCCCGTGATGATTTTCTCACTCCTAATAGTGAATCTAATGTAACAAACACCCATACAATGCGCACCACCCCGTGATGTTTTTTCACTCCTACTAGTGAATGTAATGTAACACACACCCATACAATGCGAACCACCCGTGATGTTTTTCTCACTCCTACTAGTGAATGTAATGTAACACACACCCTTACAATGCGCACCACCCCGTGATGTTTTTCTCACTCCTACTAGTGAATGTAATGTAACACACACCCATACAATGCGCACCACCCCGTGATGTTTTCTCACTCCTACTAGTGAATGTAATGTAACACACACCCATACAATGCGCACCACCCCGTGATGTTTTTCTCACTCCTACTAGTGAATGTAATGTAACACACACCCATACAATGCGCACCACCCCGTGATATTTTCTCACTCCTACTAGTGAATGTAATGTAACACACACCCATACAATGCGCACCACCCCGTGATGTTTTTTTCACTGCTACTAGTGAATCTAATGTAACACACACCCATACAATGCGCACCACCCTGTGATGTTTTTCTCACTCCTACTAGTGAATGTAATGTAACACACACCCATACAATGCGCACCACCCCGTGATGTTTTTTCACTGCTACTAGTGAATCTAATGTAACACACACCCATACAATGCGCACCACCCCGTGATGTTTTTCTCACTCCTACTAGTGAATCTAATGTAACACACACCCATACAATGCGCACACACCCCGTGATGTTTTTCTCACTCCTACTAGTGAATGTAATGTAACACACACCCATACAATGCGCACCACCCCGTGATGTTTTTCTCACTCCTACTAGTGATTGTAATGTAACACACACCCATACAATGCGCACCACCCCGTGATGATTTTCTCACTCCTACTAGTGAATCTAATGTAACACACACCCATACAATGCGCACCACCCTGTGATGTTTTTCTCACTCCTACTAGTGAATGTAATGTAACACACACCCATACAATGCGCACCACCCCGTGATGTTTTTTCACTGGTACTAGTGAATCTAATGTAACACACACCCATACAATGCGCACCACCCCGTGATGTTTTTCTCACTCCTACTAGTGAATGTAATGTAACACACACCCATACAATGCGCACCACCCCGTGATGTTTTTCTCACTCCTACTAGTGAATGTAATGTAACACACACCCATACAATGCGCACCACCCCGTGATGTTTTTTTCACTGCTACTAGTGAATCTAATGTAACACACACCCATACAATGCGCACCACCCCGTGATGTTTTTCTCACTCCTACTAGTGAATGTAATGTAACACACACCCATACAATGCGCACCACCCCGTGATGTTTTTCTCACTCCTACTAGTGAATCTAATGTAACACACACCCATACAATGCGCACCACCCCGTGATGTTTTTCTCACTCCTACTAGTGAATGTAATGTAACACACACCCATACAATGCGCACCACCCCGTGATGTTTTTCTCACTCCTACTAGTGAATGTAATGTAACACACACCCATACAATGCGCACCACCCCGTGATGTTTTTCTCACTCCTATTAGTGAATGTAATGTAACACACACCCATACAATGCGCACCACCCCGTGATGTTTTTCTCACTCCTACTAGTGAATGTAATGTAACACACACCCATAAAATGCGCACCACCCCGTTGTGTTTTTCTCACTCCTACTAGTGAAAGTAATGTAACACACACCCATAAAATGCGCACCACCCCGTGATGTTTTCTCACTCCTACTAGTGAATGTAATGTAACACACACCCATACAATGCGCACCACCCCGTGATGTTTTTTCACTCCTACTAGTGAATCTAATGTAACACACACCCATACAATGCGCACCACCCCGTGATGTTTTTCTCACTCCTACTAGTGAATGTAATGTAACACACACCCATACAATGCGCACCACCCCGTGAGGTTTTTCTCACTCCTACTAGTGAATCTAATGTAGCACACACCCATACAATGCGCACCACCCCGTGATGATTTTCTCACTCCTAATAGTGAATCTAATGTAGCACACACCCATACAATGCGCACCACCCCGTGATGATTTTCTCACTCCTAATAGTGAATCTAACGTAACAAACACCCATACAATGCGCACCACCCCGTGATGTTTTTTCACTCCTACTAGTGAATGTAATGTAACACACACCCATACAATGCGAACCACCCCGTGATGTTTTTCTCACTCCTACTAGTGAATGTAATGTAACACACACCCATACAATGCGCACCACCCCGTGATGTTTTTCTCACTCCTACTAGTGAATGTAATGTAACACACACCCATACAATGCGCACCACACCGTGATGTTTTTCTCACTGCTACTACTGAATGTAATGTAACACACACCCATACAATGCGCACCACCCCGTGATGATTTTCTCACTCCTACTAGTGAATGTAATGTAACACCCACCCATACAATGCGCACCACCCCGTGATGTTTTTCTCACTCCTACTAGTGAATGTAATGTAACACACACCCATACAATGCGCACAACCCCGTGATGTTTTTCTCACTCCTACTAGTGAATGTAATGTAACACACACCCATACAATGCGCACCACCCCGTGATGATTTTCTCACTCCTACTAGTGAATGTAATGTAACACACACCCATACAATGCGCACCACCCCGTGATGTTTTTCTCACTCCTACTAGTGAATGTAATGTAACACACACCCATACAATGCGCACCACCCCGTGATGTTTTTCTCACTCCTACTAGTGAATCTAATGTAACACACACCCATACAATGCGCACCACCCCGTGATGTTTTTCTCACTCCTACTAGTGAATGTAATGTAACACACACCCATACAATGCGCACCACCCCGTGATGTTTTTCTCACTCCTACTAGTGAATGTAATGTAACACACACCCATACAATGCGCACCACCCCGTGATGTTTTTCTCACTCCTATTAGTGAATGTAATGTAACACACACCCATACAATGCGCACGACCCCGTGATGTTTTTCTCACTCCTACTAGTGAATGTAATGTAACACACACCCATAAAATGCGCACCACCCCGTTGTGTTTTTCTCACTCCTACTAGTGAAAGTAATGTAACACACACCCATAAAATGCGCACCACCCCGTGATGTTTTCTCACTCCTACTAGTGAATGTAATGTAACACACACCCATACAATGCGCACCACCCCGTGATGTTTTTTCACTCCTACTAGTGAATCTAATGTAACACACACCCATACAATGCGCACCACCCCGTGATGTTTTTCTCACTCCTACTAGTGAATGTAATGTAACACACACCCATACAATGCGCACCACCCCGTGAGGTTTTTCTCACTCCTACTAGTGAATCTAATGTAGCACACACCCATACAATGCGCACCACCCCGTGATGATTTTCTCACTCCTAATAGTGAATCTATTGTAGCACACACCCATACAATGCGCACCACCCCGTGATGATTTTCTCACTCCTAATAGTGAATCTAATGTAACAAACACCCATACAATGCGCACCACCCCGTGATGTTTTTTCACTCCTACTAGTGAATGTAATGTAACACACACCCATACAATGCGAACCACCCCGTGATGTTTTTCTCACTCCTACTAGTGAATGTAATGTAACACACACCCATACAATGCGCACCACCCCGTGATGTTTTTCTCACTCCTACTAGTGAATCTAATGTAACACACACCCATACAATGCGCACCACCCCGTGATGTTTTTCTCACTCCTACTAGTGAATGTAATGTAACACACACCCATACAATGCGCACCACCCCGTGATGTTTTTCTCACTCCTACTAGTGAATGTAATGTAACACACACCCATACAATGCGCACCACCCCGTGATGTTTTTCTCACTCCTACTAGTGAATGTAATGTAACACACACCCATACAATGCGCACCACCCCGTGATGATTTTCTCACTCCTACTAGTGAATCTAATGTAACACACACCCATACAATGCGCACCACCCCGTGATGTTTTTCTCACTCCTACTAGTGAATGTAATGTAACACACACCCATACAATGCGCACCACCCCGTGATGTTTTTTTCACTGCTACTAGTGAATCTAATGTAACACACACCCATACAATGCGCACCACCCCGTGATGTTTTTCTCACTCCTACTAGTGAATGTAATGTAACACACACCCATACAATGCGCACCACCCCGTGATGTTTTTCTCACTCCTACTAGTGAATGTAATGTAACACACACCCATACAATGCGCACCACCCCGTGATGTTTTTTTCACTGCTACTAGTTAATCTAATGTAACACACACCCATACAATGCGCACCACCCCGTGATGTTTTTCTCACTCCTACTAGTGAATGTAATGTAACACACACCCATACAATGCGCACCACCCCGTGATGTTTTTCTCACTCCTACTAGTGAATGTAATGTAACACACACCCATACAATGCGCACCACCCCGTGATGTTTTTCTCACTCTTACTAGTGAATGTAATGTAACACACACCCATACAATGCGCACCACCCCGTGATGTTTTCTCACTCCTACTAGTGAATCTAATGTAACACACACCCATACAATGCGCACCACCCCGTGATGTTTTTCTCACTCCTACTAGTGAATGTAATGTAACACACACCCATACAATGCGCACCACCCCGTGATGTTTTTCTCACTCCTACTAGTGAATGTAATGTAACACACACCCATACAATGCGCACCACCCAGTGATGTTTTTCTCACTCCTACTAGTGAATGTAATGTAACACACACCCATACAATGCGCACCACCCCGTGATGTTTTTTTCACTGCTACTAGTGAATCTAATGTAACACACACCCATACAATGCGCACCACCCCGTGATGTTTTTCTCACTCCTACTAGTGAATGTAATGTAACACACACCCATACAATGCGCACCACCCCGTGATGTTTTTCTCACTCCTACTAGTGAATGTAATGTAACACACACCCATACAATGCGCACCACCCCGTGATGTTTTTCTCCTTTCTACTAGTGAATGTAATGTAACACACACCCATACAATGCGCACCACCCCGTGATGATTTTCTCACTCCTACTAGTGAATCTAATGTAACACACACCCATACAATGCGCACCACCCCGTGATGTTTTTCTCACTCCTACTAGTGAATGTAATGTAACACACACCCATACAATGCGCACCACCCCGTGATGTTTTTTTCACTGCTACTAGTGAATCTAATGTAACACACACCCATACAATGCGCACCACCCCGTGATGTTTTTGTCACTCCTACTAGTGAATGTAATGTAACACACACCCATACAATGCGCACCACCCCGTGATGTTTTTCTCACTCCTACTAGTGAATGTAATGTAACACACACCCATACAATGCGCACCACCCCGTGATGTTTTTCTCACTCCTACTAGTGAATGTAATGTAACACACACCCATACAATGCGCACCACCCCATGATGTTTTTCTCACTGCTACTAGTGAATGTAATGTAACACACACCCATAAAATGCGCACCACCCCGTTGTGTTTTTCTCACTCCTACTAGTGAAAGTAATGTAACACGCACCCATAAAATGCGCACCACCCCGTGATGTTTTCTCACTCCTACTAGTGAATGTAATGTAACACACACCCATACAATGCGCACCACCCCGTGAAGTTTTTTCACTCCTACTAGTGAATCTAATGTAACACACACCCATGCAATGCGCACCACCCCGTGATGTTTTTCTCACTCCTACTAGTGAATATAATGTAACACACACCCATACAATGTGCACCACCCCGTGATGTTTTTCTCACTCCTACTAGTGAATGTAATGTAACACACACCCATACAATGCAAACCACCCCATGATGATTTTCTCACTCCTACTAGTGAATCTAATGTAACAAACACCCATACAATGCGCACCACCCCGTGATGTTTTTCTCACTCCTACTAGTGAATGTAATGTAACACACACCCATACAATGCGCACCACCCCGTGATGTTTTTCTCACTCCTACTAGTGAATGTAATGTAACACACACCCATACAATGCGCACCACCCAGTGATGTTTTTCTCACTCCTACTAGTGAATGTAATGTAACACACACCCATACAATGCGCACCACCCCGTGATGTTTTTTTCACTGCTACTAGTGAATCTAATGTAACACACACCCATACAATGCGCACCACCCCGTGATGTTTTTCTCACTCCTACTAGTGAATGTAATGTAACACACACCCATACAATGCGCACCACCCCGTGATGTTTTTCTCACTCCTACTAGTGAATGTAATGTAACACACACCCATACAATGCGCACCACCCCGTGATGTTTTTCTCCTTTCTACTAGTGAATGTAATGTAACACACACCCATACAATGCGCACCACCCCGTGATGATTTTCTCACTCCTACTAGTGAATCTAATGTAACACACACCCATACAATGCGCACCACCCCGTGATGTTTTTCTCACTCCTACTAGTGAATGTAATGTAACACACACCCATACAATGCGCACCACCCCGTGATGTTTTTTTCACTGCTACTAGTGAATCTAATGTAACACACACCCATACAATGCGCACCACCCCGTGATGTTTTTGTCACTCCTACTAGTGAATGTAATGTAACACACACCCATACAATGCGCACCACCCCGTGATGTTTTTCTCACTCCTACTAGTGAATGTAATGTAACACACACCCATACAATGCGCACCACCCCGTGATGTTTTTCTCACTCCTACTAGTGAATGTAATGTAACACACACCCATACAATGCGCACCACCCCATGATGTTTTTCTCACTGCTACTAGTGAATGTAATGTAACACACACCCATAAAATGCGCACCACCCCGTTGTGTTTTTCTCACTCCTACTAGTGAAAGTAATGTAACACGCACCCATAAAATGCGCACCACCCCGTGATGTTTTCTCACTCCTACTAGTGAATGTAATGTAACACACACCCATACAATGCGCACCACCCCGTGAAGTTTTTTCACTCCTACTAGTGAATCTAATGTAACACACACCCATGCAATGCGCACCACCCCGTGATGTTTTTCTCACTCCTACTAGTGAATATAATGTAACACACACCCATACAATGTGCACCACCCCGTGATGTTTTTCTCACTCCTACTAGTGAATGTAATGTAACACACACCCATACAATGCGCACCACCCCATGATGATTTTCTCACTCCTACTAGTGAATCTAATGTAACAAACACCCATACAATGCGCACCACCCCGTGATGTTTTTCTCACTCCTACTAGTGAATGTAATGTAACACACACCCATACAATGCGCACCACCCCGTGATGTTTTTCTCACTCCTACGAGTGAATGTAATGTAACACACACCCATACAATGCGCACCACCCCGTGATGTTTTTCTCACTCCTACTAGTGAATGTAATGTAACAAACACCCATACAATGCGCACCACCCCGTGATGTTTTACTCACTCCTACTAGTGAATCTAATGTAACACACACCCATACAATGCGCACCACCCCGTGATGTTTTTCTCACTCCTACTAGTGAATGTAATGTAACACACACCCATACAATGCGCACCACCCCGTGATGTTTTTCTCACTCCTACTAGTGAATGTAATGTAACACACACCCATACAATGCGAACCACCCCGTGATGTTTTTCTCACTCCTACTAGTGAATGTAATGTAACACACACCCATACAATGCGCACCACCCCGTGATGTTTTTCTCACTCCTACTAGTGAATGTAATGTAACACACACCCATACAATGCGCACCACCCCGTGATGTTTTTCTCACTCCTATTAGTGAATGTAATGTAACACACACCCATACAATGCGCACCACCCCGTGATGTTTTTCTCACTCCTACTAGTGAATGTAATGTAACACACACCCATACAATGCGCACCAACCCGTGATGTTTTTCTCACTCCTACTAGTGAATGTAATGTAACACACACCCATAAAATGCGCACCACCCCGTGATGTTTTTCTCACTCCTAGTAGTGAAAGTAATGTAACACACACCCATAAAATGCGCACCACCCCGTGATGTTTTCTCACTCCTACTAGTGAATGTAATGTAACACACACCCATACAATGCGCACCACCCCGTGATGTTTTTTTCACTGCTACTAGTGAATCTAATGTAACACACACCCATACAATGCGCACCACCCCGTGATGTTTTTCTCACTCCTACTAGTGAATGTAATGTAACACACACCCATACAATGCGCACCACCCCGTGATGTTTTTCTCACTCCTACTAGTGAATCTAATGTAACACACACCCATACAATGCGCACCACCCCGTGATGTTTTTTTCACTGCTACTAGTGAATCTAATGTAACACACACCCATACAATGCGCACCACCCTGTGATGTTTTTCTCACTCCTACTAGTGAATGTAATGTAACACACACCCATAAAATGCGCACCACCCCGTGATGTTTTCTCACTCCTACTAGTGAATGTAATGTAACACACACCCATACAATGCGCACCACCCCGTGATGTTTTTTAACTCCTACTAGTGAATCTAATGTAACACACACCCATACAATGCGCACCACCCCGTGATGTTTTTCTCACTCCTACTAGTGAATGTAATGTAACACACACCCATACAATGCGCACCACCCCGTGAGGTTTTTCTCACTCCTACTAGTGAATCTAATGTAGCACACACCCATACAATGCGCACCACCCCGTGATGATTTTCTCACTCCTAATAGTGAATCTAATGTAACAAACACCCATACAATGCGCACCACCCCGTGATGTTTTTTCACTCCTACTAGTGAATCTAATGTAACACACACCCATACAATGCGCACCACCCCGTGATGTTTTTCTCACTCCTACTAGTGAATGTAATGTAACAAACACCCATACAATGCGCACCACCCCGTGATGTTTTACTCACTCCTACTAGTGAATCTAATGTAACACACACCCATACAATGCGCACCACCCCGTGATGTTTTTCTCACTCCTACTAGTGAATGTAATGTAACACACACCCATACAATGCGCACCACCCCGTGATGTTTTTCTCACTCCTACTAGTGAATGTAATGTAACACACACCCATACAATGCGAACCACCCCGTGATGTTTTTCTCACTCCTACTAGTGAATGTAATGTAACACACACCCATACAATGCGCACCACCCCGTGATGTTTTTCTCACTCCTACTAGTGAATGTAATGTAACACACACCCATACAATGCGCACCACCCCGTGATGTTTTTCTCACTCCTACTAGTGAATGTAATGTAACACACACCCATACAATGCGCACCACCCCGTGATGTTTTTCTCACTCCTACTAGTGAATGTAATGTAACACACACACATACAATGCGCACCACCCCGTGATATTTTCTCACTCCTACTAGTGAATGTAATGTAACACACACCCATACAATGCGCACCACCCCGTGATGTTTTTTTCACTGCTACTAGTGAATCTAATGTAACACACACCCATACAATGCGCACCACCCTGTGATGTTTTTCTCACTCCTACTAGTGAATGTAATGTAACACACACCCATACAATGCGCACCACCCCGTGATGTTTTTTTCACTGCTACTAGTGAATCTAATGTAACACACACCCATACAATGCGCACCACCCCGTGATGTTTTTCTCACTCCTACTAGTGAATCTAATGTAACACACACCCATACAATGCGCACCACCCCGTGATGTTTTTCTCACTCCTACTAGTGAATGTAATGTAACACACACCCATACAATGCGCACCACCCCGTGATGTTTTTCTCACTCCTACTAGTGAATGTAATGTAACACACACCCATACAATGCGCACCACCCCGTGATGATTTTCTCACTCCTACTAGTGAATCTAATGTAACACACACCCATACAATGCGCACCACCCCGTGATGTTTTTCTCACTCCTACTAGTGAATGTAATGTAACACACACCCATACAATGCGCACCACCCGTGATGTTTTTTTCACTGCTACTAGTGAATCTAATGTAACACACACCCATACAATGCGCACCACCCCGTGATGTTTTTCTCACTCCTACTAGTGAATGTAATGTAACACACACCCATACAATGCGCACCACCCCGTGATGTTTTTCTCACTCCTACTAGTGAATGTAATGTAACACACACCCATACAATGCGCACCACCCCGTGATGTTTTTTTCACTGCTACTAGTGAATCTAATGTAACACACACCCATACAATGCGCACCACCGCGTGATGTTTTTCTCACTCCTACTAGTGAATGTAATGTAACACACACCCATACAATGCGCACCACCCCGTGATGTTTTTCTCACTCCTACTAGTGAATGTAATGTAACACACACCCATACAATGCGCACCACCCCGTGATGTTTTTCTCACTCCTACTAGTGAATGTAATGTAACACACACCCATACAATGCGCACCACCCCGTGATGTTTTTTTCACTGCTACTAGTGAATCTAATGTAACACACACCCATACAATGCGCACCACCCCGTGATGTTTTTCTCACTCCTACTAGTGAATGTAATGTAACACACACCCATACAATGGGCACCACCCCGTGATGTTTTTCTCACTCCTACTAGTGAATGTAATGTAACACACACCCATACAATGCGCACCACCCCGTGATGTTTTTCTCACTCCTACTAGTGAATGTAATGTAACACACACCCATACAATGCGCACCACCCCGTGATGATTTTCTCACTCCTACTAGTGAATCTAATGTAACACACACCCATACAATGCGCACCACCCCGTGATGTTTTTCTCACTCCTACTAGTGAATGTAATGTAACACACACCCATACAATGCGCACCACCCCGTGATGTTTTTTTCACTGCTACTAGTGAATCTAATGTAACACACACCCATACAATGCGCACCACCCCGTGATGTTTTTCTCACTCCTACTAGTGAATGTAATGTAACACACACCCATACAATGCGCACCACCCCGTGATGTTTTTCTCACTCCTACTAGTGAATGTAATGTAACACACACCCATACAATGCGCACCACCCCGTGATGTTTTTTTCACTGCTACTAGTGAATCTAATGTAACACACACCCATACAATGCGCACCACCCCGTGATGTTTTTCTCACTCCTACTAGTGAATGTAATGTAACACACACCCATACAATGCGCACCACCCCGTGATGTTTTTCTCACTCCTACTAGTGAATGTAATGTAACACACACCCATACAATGCGCACCACCCCGTGATGTTTTTCTCACTCCTACTAGTGAATGTAATGTAACACACACCCATACAATGCGCACCACCCCGTGATGTTTTCTCACTCCTACTAGTGAATCTAATGTAACACACACCCATACAATGCGCACCACCCCGTGATGTTTTTCTCACTCCTACTAGTGAATGTAATGTAACACACACCCATACAATGCGCACCACCCCGTGATGTTTTTCTCACTCCTACTAGTGAATGTAATGTAACACACACCCATACAATGCGCACCACCCCGTGATGTTTTTCTCACTCCTACTAGTGAATGTAATGTAACACACACCCATACAATGCGCACCACCCCGTGATGTTTTTTTCACTGCTACTAGTGAATCTAATGTAACACACACCCATACAATGCGCACCACCCCGTGATGTTTTTCTCACTCCTACTAGTGAATGTAATGTAACACACACCCATACAATGCGCACCACCCCGTGATGTTTTTCTCACTCCTACTAGTGAATGTAATGTAACACACACCCATACAATGCGCACCACCCCGTGATGTTTTTCTCCTTTCTACTAGTGAATGTAATGTAACACACACCCATACAATGCGCACCACCCCGTGATGATTTTCTCAACCCTACTAGTGAATCTAATGTAACACACACCCATACAATGCGCACCACCCCGTGATGTTTTTCTCACTCCTACTAGTGAATGTAATGTAACACACACCCATACAATGCGCACCACCCCGTGATGTTTTTTTCACTGCTACTAGTGAATCTAATGTAACACACACCCATACAATGCGCACCACCCCGTGATGTTTTTCTCACTCCTACTAGTGAATGTAATGTAACACACACCCATACAATGCGCACCACCCCGTGATGTTTTTCTCACTCCTACTAGTGAATGTAATGTAACACACACCCATACAATGCGCACCACCCCGTGATGTTTTTTTCACTGCTACTAGTGAATCTAATGTAACACACACCCATACAATGCGCACCACCCCGTGATGTTTTTCTCACTCCTACTAGTGAATGTAATGTAACACACACCCATACAATGGGCACCACCCCGTGATGTTTTTCTCACTCCTACTAGTGAATGTAATGTAACACACACCCATACAATGCGCACCACCACGTGATGTTTTTCTCACTCCTACTAGTGAATGTAATGTAACACACACCCATACAATGCGCACCACCCCGTGATGATTTTCTCACTCCTACTAGTGAATCTAATGTAACACACACCCATACAATGCGCACCACCCCGTGATGTTTTTCTCACTCCTACTAGTGAATGTAATGTAACACACACCCATACAATGCGCACCACACCGTGATGTTTTTTTCACTGCTACTAGTGAATCTAATGTAACACACACCCATACAATGCGCACCACCCCGTGATGTTTTTCTCACTCCTACTAGTGAATGTAATGTAACACACACCCATACAATGCGCACCACCCCGTGATGTTTTTCTCACTCCTACTAGTGAATGTAATGTAACACACACCCATACAATGCGCACCACCCCGTGATGTTTTCTCACTCCTACTAGTGAATCTAATGTAACACACACCCATACAATGCGCACCACCCCGTGATGTTTTTCTCACTCCTACTAGTGAATGTAATGTAACACACACCCATACAATGCGCACCACCCCGTGATGTTTTTCTCACTCCTACTAGTGAATGTAATGTAACACACACCCATACAATGCGCACCACCCCGTGATGTTTTTCTCACTCCTACTAGTGAATGTAATGTAACACACACCCATACAATGCGCACCACCCCGTGATGTTTTTTTCACTGCTACTAGTGAATCTAATGTAACACACACCCATACAATGCGCACCACCCCGTGATGTTTTTCTCACTCCTACTAGTGAATGTAATGTAACACACACCCATACAATGCGCACCACCCCGTGATGTTTTTCTCACTCCTACTAGTGAATGTAATGTAACACACACCCATACAATGCGCACCACCCCGTGATGTTTTTCTCCTTTCTACTAGTGAATGTAATGTAACACACACCCATACAATGCGCACCACCCCGTGATGATTTTCTCACTCCTACTAGTGAATCTAATGTAACACACACCCATACAATGCGCACCACCCCGTGATGTTTTTCTCACTCCTACTAGTGAATGTAATGTAACACACACCCATACAATGCGCACCACCCCGTGATGTTTTTTTCACTGCTACTAGTGAATCTAATGTAACACACACCCATACAATGCGCACCACCCCGTGATGTTTTTCTCACTCCTACTAGTGAATGTAATGTAACACACACCCATACAATGCGCACCACCCCGTGATGTTTTTCTCACTCCTACTAGTGAATGTAATGTAACACACACCCATACAATGCGCACCACCCCGTGATGTTTTTCTCACTCCTACTAGTGAATGTAATGTAACACACACCCATACAATGCGCACCACCCCATGATGTTTTTCTCACTCCTACTAGTGAATGTAATGTAACACACACCCATAAAATGCGCACCACCCCGTTGTGTTTTTCTCACTCCTACTAGTGAAAGTAATGTAACACGCACCCATAAAATGCACACCACCCCGTGATGTTTTCTCACTCCTACTAGTGAATGTAATGTAACACACACCCATACAATGCGCACCACCCCGTGAAGTTTTTTCACTCCTACTAGTGAATCTAATGTAACACACACCCATACAATGCGCACCACCCCGTGATGTTTTTCTCACTCCTACTAGTGAATGTAATGTAACACACACCCATACAATGTGCACCACCCCGTGAGGTTTTTCTCACTCCTACTAGTGAATCTAATGTAACACACACCCATACAATGCGCACCACCCCGTGATGATTTTCTCACTCCTACTAGTGAATCTAATGTAACAAACACCCATACAATGCGCACCACCCCGTGATGTTTTTCTCACTCCTACTAGTGAATGTAATGTAACACACACCCATACAATGCGCACCACCCCGTGATGTTTTTCTCACTCCTACGAGTGAATGTAATGTAACACACACCCATACAATGCGCACCACCCCGTGATGTTTTTCTCACTCCTACTAGTGAATGTAATGTAACAAACACCCATACAATGCGCACCACCCCGTGATGTTTTACTCACTCCTACTAGTGAATCTAATGTAACACACACCCATACAATGCGCACCACCCCGTGATGTTTTTCTCACTCCTACTAGTGAATGTAATGTAACACACACCCATACAATGCGCACCACCCCGTGATGTTTTTCTCACTCCTACTAGTGAATGTAATGTAACACACACCCATACAATGCGAACCACCCCGTGATGTTTTTCTCACTCCTACTAGTGAATGTAATGTAACACACACCCATACAATGCGCACCACCCCGTGATGTTTTTCTCACTCCTACTAGTGAATGTAATGTAACACACACCCATACAATGCGCACCACCCCGTGATGTTTTTCTCACTCCTATTAGTGAATGTAATGTAACACACACCCATACAATGCGCACCACCCCGTGATGTTTTTCTCACTCCTACTAGTGAATGTAATGTAACACACACCCATACAATGCGCACCAACCCGTGATGTTTTTCTCACTCCTACTAGTGAATGTAATGTAACACACACCCATAAAATGCGCACCACCCCGTGATGTTTTTCTCACTCCTAGTAGTGAAAGTAATGTAACACACACCCATAAAATGCGCACCACCCCGTGATGTTTTCTCACTCCTACTAGTGAATGTAATGTAACACACACCCATACAATGCGCACCACCCCGTGATGTTTTTTTCACTGCTACTAGTGAATCTAATGTAACACACACCCATACAATGCGCACCACCCCGTGATGTTTTTCTCACTCCTACTAGTGAATGTAATGTAACACACACCCATACAATGCGCACCACCCCGTGATGTTTTTCTCACTCCTACTAGTGAATCTAATGTAACACACACCCATACAATGCGCACCACCCCGTGATGTTTTTTTCACTGCTACTAGTGAATCTAATGTAACACACACCCATACAATGCGCACCACCCTGTGATGTTTTTCTCACTCCTACTAGTGAATGTAATGTAACACACACCCATACAATGCGCACCACCCCATGATGTTTTTCTCACTCCTACTAGTGAATGTAATGTAACACACACCCATACAATGCGCACCACCCCGTGATGTTTTTCTCACTCCTACTAGTGAATGTAATGTAACACACACCCATACAATGCGCACCACCCCGTGATGTTTTTCTCACTCCTACTAGTGAATGTAATGTAACACACTCCCATACAATGCGCACCACCCCGTGATGTTTTTCTCACTCCTACTAGTGAATGTAATGTAACACACACCCATACAATGCGACCACCCCGTGATGTTTTTCTCACTCCTACTAGTGAATGTAATGTAACACACACCCATACAATGCGCACCACCCCGTGATGATTTTCTCACTCCTACTAGTGAATCTAATATAACACACACCCATACAATGCGCACCACCCCGTGATGATTTTCTCACTCCTACTAGTGAATCTAATGTAACACACACCCATACAATGCGCACCACCCCGTGATGTTTTTCTCACTCCTACTAGTGAATGTAATGTAACACACACTCATACAATGCGCAGCACCCCGTGATGTTTTTCTCACTCCTACTAGTGAATGTAATGTAACACACACCCATACAATGCGCACCACCCCGTGATGTTTTTCTTACTCCTACTAGTGAATGTAATGTAACACACACCCATACAATGCGCACCACCCCGTGATGTTTTTCTCAGTCCTACTAGTGAATGTAATGTAACACACACCCATACAATGCGCACCACCCCGTGATGTTTTTCTCACTCCTACTAGTGAATGTAATGTAACACACACCCATACAATGCGCACCACCCCGTGATGTTTTTCTCACTCCTACTAGTGAATGTAATGTAACACACACCCATACAATGCACACCACCCCGTGATGTTTTTCTCACTCCTACTAGTGAATGTAATGTAACACACACCCATACAATGCGCACCACCCCGTGATGATTTTCTCACTCCTACTAGTGAATGTAATGTAACACACACCCATACAATGCGCACCACCCCGTGATGTTTTTCTCACTCCTACTAGTGAATGTAATGTAACACACGCCCATACAATGCGCACCACCCCGTGATGTTTTTCTCACTCCTACTAGTGAATGTAATGTAACACACACCCATACAATGCGCACCACCCCGTGATGTTTTTCTCACTCCTACTAGTGAATCTAATGTAACACACACCCATACAATGCGAAAGACCCCGTGATGTTTTTCTCACTCCTACTAGTGAATGTAATGTAACACACACCCATACAAGGCTCACCACCCCGTGATGTTGTTCGCACTCCTAGTAGTGAATGTAATGTAACACACACCCATACAATGCGCACCACCCCGTGATGTTTTTCTCACTCCTACTAGTGAATGTAATGTAACACACACCCATACAATGCGAACCACCCCGTGATGTTTTTCTCACTCCTACTAGTGAATGTAATGTAACACACACCCATAAAATGCGCACCACCCCGTGATGTTTTTCTCACTCCTACTAGAGAATGTAGTGTAACACACACCCATACAATGCGCACCACCCAGTGATGTTTTTTCCCTCCTACTAGTGAATGTAAGGTAACACACACCCATACAATGCGCACCACCCCGTGATGTTTTTCTCACTCCTACTAGTGAATGTAATGTAACACACACCCATACAATGCGCACCACCCCGTGATGTTTTTCTCACTCCTACTAGTGAATGTAATGTAACACACACCCATAAAATGCGCACCACCCCGTGACGTTTTTCTCACTCCTACTAGTGAATCTAATGTAACACACTCCAATACAATGCGCACCACCCCGTGATGTTTTTCTCATTCCTACTAGTGAATCTAATGTAACACACACCCATACAATGCGCACCACCCCGTGATGATTTTCTCACTCCTACTAGTGAATCTAATGTAACAAACACCCATACAATGCGCACCACCCCGTGATGTTTTTCTCACTCCTACTAATGAATGTAATGTAACACACACCCATACAATGCGCACCACCCCGTGAAGTTTTTCTCACTCCTACGAGTGAATGTAATGTAACACACACCCATACAATGCGCATCACCCCGTGATGTTTTTCTCACTCCTACTAGTGAATGTAATGTAACAAACACCCATACAATGCGCTCCACCCTGTGATGTTTTTCTCACTCCTACTAGTGAATGTAATGTAACACACACCCATACAATGCGCACCACCTGGTGATGTTTTTCTCACTCCTACTAGTGAATGTAATGTAACACACACCCATACAATGCGCACCACCGCGTGATGTTTTCTCACTCCTACTAGTGAATCTAATGTAACACACACCCATACAATGCGCACCACCCCGTGATGTTTTTCTCACTCCTACTAGTGAATGTAATGTAACACACACCCATACAATGCGCACCACCCCGTGATGTTTTTCTCACTCCTACTAGTGAATCTAATGTAACACACACCCATACAATGCGCACCACCCCGTGATGATTTTCTCACTCCTACTAGTGAATCTAATGTAACACACACCCATACAATGCGCACCACCCGTGATGTTTTTCTCACTCCTACGAGTGAATGTAATGTAACACACACCCATACAATGCGCACCACCCCGTGATGTTTTTCTCACTCCTACGAGTGAATGTAATGTAACAAACACCCATACAATGCGCACCACCCCGTGATGTTTTACTCACTCCTACTAGTGAATCTAATGTAACACACACCCATACAATGCGCACCACCCCGTGATGTTTTTCTCACTCCTACTAGTGAATGTAATGTAACACACACCCATACAATGCGCACCACCCCGTGATGTTTTTCTCACTCCTACTAGTGAATGTAATGTAACACACACCCATACAATGCGAACCACCCCGTGATGTTTTTCTCACTCCTACTAGTGAATGTAATGTAACACACACCCATACAATGCGCACCACCCCATGATGTTTTTCTCACTCCTACTAGTGAATGTAATGTAACACACACCCATACAATGCGCACCACCCCATGATGTTTTTCTCACTCCTATTAGTGAATGTAATGTAACACACACCCATACAATGCGCACCACCCCGTGATGTTTTTCTCACTTCTACTAGTGAATGTAATGTAACACACACCCATACAATGCGCACCACCCCGTGATGTTTTTCTCACTCCTACTAGTGAATGTAATGTAACACACTCCCATAAAATGCGCACCAACCCGTGATGTTTTTCTCACTCCTACTAGTGAATGTAATGTAACACACACCCATAAAATGCGCACCACCCCGTGATGTTTTCTCACTCCTACTAGTGAATGTAATGTAACACACACCCATACAATGCGCACCACCCCGTGATGTTTTTTCACTCCTACTAGTGAATCTAATGTAACACACACCCATACAATGCGCACCACCCCGTGATGTTTTTCTCACTCCTACTAGTGAATGTAATGTAACACACACCCATACAATGCGCACCACCCCGTGATGTTTTTCTCACTCCTACTAGTGAATCTAATGTAACACACACCCATACAATGCGAAAGACCCCGTGATGTTTTTCTCACTCCTACTAGTGAATGTAATGTAACACACACCCATACAAGGCGCGCCACCCCGTGATGTTTTTCTCACTCCTAGTAGTGAATGTAATGTAACACACACCCATACAATGCGCACCACCCCGTGATGTTTTTCTCACTCCTACTAGTGAATGTAATGTAACACACACCCATACAATGCGAACCACCCCGTGATGTTTTTCTCACTCCTACTAGTGAATGTAATGTAACACACACCCATACAATGCGCACCACCCCGTGATGTTTTTCTCACTCCTACTAGTGAATGTAGTGTAACACACACCCATACAATGCGCACCACCCAGTGATGTTTTTTCCCTCCTACTAGTGAATGTAAGGTAACACACACCCATACAATGCGCACCACCCCGTGATGTTTTTCTCACTCCTACTGGTGAATGTAATGTAACACACACCCATACAATGCGCACCACCCCGTGATGTTTTTCTCACTCCTACTAGTGAATGTAATGTAACACACACCCATAAAATGCGCACCACCCCGTGACGTTTTTCTCACTCCTACTAGTGAATCTAATGTAACACACTCCCATACAATGCGCACCACCCCGTGATGTTTTTCTCATTCCTACTAGTGAATCTAATGTAACACACACCCATACAATGCGCACCACCCCGTAATGATTTTCTCACTCCTACTAGTGAATCTAATGTAACAAATACCCATACAATGCGAACCACCCCGTGATGTTTTTCTCACTCCTACTAGTGAATGTAATGTAACAAACGCCCATACAATGCGCACCACCCCGTGATGTTTTTCTCACTCCTACTAATGAATGTAATGTAACACACACCCATACAATGCGCACCACCCCGTGAAGTTTTTCTCACTCCTACGAGTGAATGTAATGTAACACACACCCATACAATGCGCACCACCCCGTGATGTTTTTCTCACTCCTACTAGTGTATGTAATGTAACAAACACCCATACAATGCGCTCCACCCTGTAATGTTTTTCTCACTCCTACTAGTGAATGTAATGTAACACACACCCATACAATGCGCACCACCCCGTGATGTTTTTCTCACTCCTACTAGTGAATGTAATGTAACACACACCCATACAATGCGCACCACCGCGTGATGTTTTCTCACTCCTACTAGTGAATCTAATGTAACACACACCCATACAATGCGCACCACCCCGTGATGTTTTTCTCACTCCTACTAGTGAATGTAATGTAACACACACCCATACAATGCGCACCACCCCGTGAGGTTTTTCTCACTCCTACTAGTGAATCTAATGTAACACACACCCATACAATGCGCACCACCCCGTGATGATTTTCTCACTGCTACTAGTGAATCTAATGTAACACACACCCATACAATGCGCACCACCCCGTGATGTTTTTCTCACTCCTACGAGTGAATGTAATGTAACACACACCCATACAATGCGCACCACCCCGTGATGTTTTTCTCACTCCTACGAGTGAATGTAATGTAACAAACACCCATACAATGCGCACCACCCCGTGATGTTTTACTCACTCCTACTAGTGAATCTAATGTAACACACACCCATACAATGCGCACCACCCCGTGATGTTTTTCTCACTCCTACTAGTGAATGTAATGTAACACACACCCATACAATGCGCACCACCCCGTGATGTTTTTCTCACTCCTACTAGTGAATGTAATGTAACACACACCCATACAATGCGAACCACCCCGTGATGTTTTTCTCACTCCTACTAGTGAATGTAATGTAACACACACCCATACAATGCGCACCACCCCATGATGTTTTTCTCACTCCTACTAGTGAATGTAATGTAACACACACCCATACAATGTGCACCACCCCATGATGTTTTTCTCACTCCTACTAGTGAATGTAATGTAACACACACCCATACAATGCGCACCACCCCATGATGTTTTTCTCACTCCTATTAGTGAACGTAATGTAACACACACCCATACAATGCGCACCACCCCGTGATGTTTTTCTCACTCCTACTAGTGAATGTAATGTAACACACACCCATACAATGCGCACCACCCCGTGATGTTTTTCTCACTCCTACTAGTGAATGTAATGTAACACACACCCATAAAATGCGCACCAACTCGTGATGTTTTTCTCACTCCTACTAGTGAATGTAATATAACACACACCCATAAAATGCGCACCACCCCGTGATGTTTTTCTCACTCCTACTAGTGAATGTAATGTAACACACACCCATACAATGCGCACCACCCCGTGATGTTTTCTCACTCCTACTAGTGAATGTAATGTAACACACACCCATACAATGCGCACCACAACGTGATGTTTTTTCACTCCTACTAGTGAATCTAATGTAACACACACCCATACAATGCGCACCACCCCGTGATGTTTTTCTCACTCCTACTAGTGAATGTAATGTAACACACACCCATACAATGCGCACCACCCCGTGATGTTTTTCTCACTCCTACTAGTGAATCTAATGTAACACACACCCATACAATGCGAAAGACCCCGTGATGTTTTTCTCACTCCTACTAGTGAATGTAATGCAACACACACCCATACAAGGCGCACCACCCCGTGATGTTTTTCTCACTCCTAGTAGTAAATGTAATGTAACACACACCCATACAATGCGCACCACCCCGTGATGTTTTTCTCACTCCTACTAGTGAATGTAGTGTAACACACACCCATACAATGCGCACCACCCAGTGATGTTTTTTCACTCCTACTAGTGAATGTAAGGTAACACACACCCATACAATGCGCACCACCCCGTGATGTTTTTCTCACTCCTACTAGTGAATGTAATGTAACACACACCCATACAATGCGCACCACCCCGTGATGTTTTTCTCACTCCTACTAGTGAATGTAATGTAACACACACCCATAAAATGCGCACCACCCCGTGACGTTTTTCTCACTCCTACTAGTGAATCTAATGTAACACACACCCATACAATGCGCACCACCCCGTGATGTTTTTCTCATTCCTACTAGTGAATCTAATGTAACACACACCCATACAATGCGAACCACCCCGTGATGATTTTCTCACTCCTACTAGTGAATCTAATGTAACAAACACCCATACAATGCGCACCACCCCGTGATGTTTTTCTCACTCCTACTAGTGAATGTAATGTAACAAACACCCATACAATGCGCACCACCCCGTGATGTTTTTCTCATTCCTACTAATGAATGTAATGTAACACACACCCATACAATGCGCACCACCCCGTGATGTTTTTCTCACTCCTACGAGTGAATGTAACGTAACACATACCCATACAATGCGCACCACCCCGTGATGTTTTTCTCACTCCTACTAGTGAATGTAATGTAACAAACACCCATACAATGCGCTCCACCCCGTGATGTTTTTCTCACTCCTACTAGTGAATGTAATGTAACACACACCCATACAATGCGCACCACCCCGTGATGTTTTTCTCACTCCTACTAGTGAATGTAATGTAACACACACCCATACAATGCGCACCACCCCGTGATGTTTTTCTCACTCCTACTAGTGAATGTAATGTAACACACACCCATACAATGCGCACCACCCCGTGATGTTTTTCTCACTCCTACTAGTGAATCTAATGTAACACTCACCCATACAATGCGCACCACCCCGTGATGTTTTTCTCACTCCTACTAGTGAATGTAATGTAACACACACCCATACAATGCGCACCACCCCGTGATGTTTTTCTCACTCCTACTAGTGAATGTAATATAACACACACCCATAAAATGCGCACCACCCGGTGATGTTTTTCTCACTCCTATTAGGGAATGTAATGTAACACACACCCATACATTGCGCACCACCCCGTGATGTTTTTCTCACTCCTAATAGTGAATGTAATGTAACACAAACCCATACAATGCGCACCACCCCGTGATGTTTTTCTCACTCCTACTAGAGAATCTAATGTAACACACACCCATACAATGCGCACCACCCCGTGATGTTTTTCTCACTCCTACTAGTGAATCTAATGTAACACACACCCATACAATGCGCACCTCCCCGTGATGTTTTTCTCACTCCTACTAGTGAATGTAATGTAACACACACCCATACAATGCGCACCACCCCGTGATGTTTTTCTCCTTCCTACTAGTGAATGTAACGTAACACACACCCATACAATGCGCACCACCCCGTGATAATTTTCTCACTCCTACTAGTGAATCTAATGTAACACACACCCATACAGTGCGCACCACCCCGTGATGTTTTTCTCACTCCTACTAGTGAATGTAATGTAACACACACCCATACAATGCGCACCACCCCGTGATGTTTTTCTCACTCCTACGAGTGAATGTAATGTAACACACACCCATACAATGCGCACCACCCCGTGATGTTTTTCTCACTCCTACTAGTGAATGTAATGTAACACACACCCATACAATGCGCACCACCCCGTGGTGTTTTTCTCACTGCTACTAGTGAATCTAATGTAACACACACCCATACAATGCGCACCACCCCGTGATGTTTTTCTCACTCCTACTAGTGAATGTAATGTAACACACACCCATACAATGCGCACGACCCCGTGATGTTTTTCTCACTCCTACTAGTGAATGTAATGTAACACACACCCATACAATGCGCACCACCCCGTGATGTTTTTTTCACTGCTACTAGTGAATCTAATGTAACACACACCCATACAATGCGCACCACCCCGTGCTGTTTTTCTCACTCCTACTAGTGAATGTAATGTAACACACACCCATACAATGTGCACCACCACGTGATGTTTTTCTCACTCCTACTAGTGAATGTAATGTAACACACACCCATACAATGTGCACCACCCCGTGATGTTTTTCTCACTCCTACTAGTGAATGTAATGTAACACACACCCATACAATGCGCACCACCCCGTGATGTTTTTCTCACTCCTACTAGTGAATGTAATGTAACACACACCCATACAATGCGCACCACCCCGTGCTGATTTTCTCACTCCTACTAGTGAATCTAATGTAACACACACCCATACAATGCGCACCACCCCGTGATGTTTTTCTCACTCCTACTAGTGAATGTAATGTAACACACACCCATACAATGCGCACCACCCCGTGATGTTTTTCTCACTCCTACTAGTGAATGTAATGTAACACACACCCATACAATGCGCACCACACTGTGATGTTTTTCTCACTCCTACTAGTGAATGTAATGTAACACACACCCATACAATGCGCACCACCCCGTGATGTTTTTCTCACTCCTACTAGTGAATGTAATGTAACACACACCCATACAATGCGCACCACCCCGTGATGTTTTTCTCACTCCTACTAGTGAATGTAATGTAACACACACCCATACAATGCGCACCACCCCGTGATGTTTTTCTCACTCCTATTAGTGAATGTAATGTAACACACACCCATACAATGCGCACCACCCCGTGATGATTTTCTCACTCCTACTAGTGAATGTAATGTAACACACACCCATACAATGCGCACCACCCCGTGATGTTTTTCTCACTCCTAATAGTGAATGTAATGTAACACACACCCATACAATGCGCACCACCCCGTGATGTTTTTCTCACTCCTACTAGTGAATCTAATGTAACACACACCCATACAATGCGCACCACCCCGTGATGTTTTTCTCACTCCTACTAGTGAATGTAATGTAACACACACCCATACAATGCGCACCACCCCGTGATGTTTTTCTCACTCCTACTAGTGAATGTAATGTAACACACACCCATACAATGCGCACCACCCCGTGATGTTTTTCTCACTCCTACTAGTGAATGTAATGTAACACACACCCATACAATGCGCACCACCCCGTGATGTTTTTCTCACTCCTACTAGTGAATGTAATGTAACACACACCCATACAATGCGCACCACCCCGTGATGTTTTTCTCACTCCTACTAGTGAATGTAATGTAACACACACCCATACAATGCGCACCACCCCGTGATGTTTTTCTCACTCCTACTAGTGAATGTAATGTAACACACACCCATACAATGCGCACCACCCCGTGATGTTTTTCTCACTCCTATTAGTGAATGTAATGTAACACACACCCATACAATGCGCACCACCCCGTGATGTTTTTCTCACTCCTACTAGTGAATGTAATGTAACACACACCCATACAATGCGCACCAACCCGTGATGTTTTTCTCACTCCTACTAGTGAATGTAATGTAACACACACCCATAAAATGCGCACCACCCCGTGATGTTTTTCTCACTCCTACTAGTGAAAGTAATGTAACACACACCCATAAAATGCGCACCACCCCGTGATGTTTTTCTCACTCCTACTAGTGAATGTAATGTAACACACACCCATACAATGCGCACCACACTGTGATGTTTTTCTCACTCCTACTAGTGAATGTAATGTAACACACACCCATACAATGCGCACCACCCCGTGATGTTTTTCTCACTCCTACTAGTGAATGTAATGTAACACACACCCATACAATGCGCACCACCCCGTGATGTTTTTCTCACTCCTACTAGTGAATGTAATGTAACACACACCCATACAATGCGCACCACCCCGTGATGTTTTTCTCACTCCTATTAGTGAATGTAATGTAACACACACCCATACAATGCGCACCACCCCGTGATGATTTTCTCACTCCTACTAGTGAATGTAATGTAACACACACCCATACAATGCGCACCACCCCGTGATGTTTTTCTCACTCCTAATAGTGAATGTAATGTAACACACACCCATACAATGCGCACCACCCCGTGATGTTTTTCTCACTCCTACTAGTGAATCTAATGTAACACACACCCATACAATGCGCACCACCCCGTGATGTTTTTCTCACTCCTACTAGTGAATGTAATGTAACACACACCCATACAATGCGCACCACCCCGTGATGTTTTTCTCACTCCTACTAGTGAATGTAATGTAACACACACCCATACAATGCGCACCACCCCGTGATGTTTTTCTCACTCCTACTAGTGAATGTAATGTAACACACACCCATACAATGCGCACCACCCCGTGATGTTTTTCTCACTCCTACTAGTGAATGTAATGTAACACACACCCATACAATGCGCACCACCCCGTGATGTTTTTCTCACTCCTACTAGTGAATGTAATGTAACACACACCCATACAATGCGCACCACCCCGTGATGTTTTTCTCACTCCTACTAGTGAATGTAATGTAACACACACCCATACAATGCGCACCACCCCGTGATGTTTTTCTCACTCCTATTAGTGAATGTAATGTAACACACACCCATACAATGCGCACCACCACGTGATGTTTTTCTCACTCCTACTAGTGAATGTAATGTAACACACACCCATACAATGCGCACCAACCCGTGATGTTTTTCTCACTCCTACTAGTGAATGTAATGTAACACACACCCATAAAATGCTCACCACCCCGTGATGTTTTTCTCACTCCTACTAGTGAAAGTAATGTAACACACACCCATAAAATGCGCACCACCCCGTGATGTTTTCTCACTCCTACTAGTGAATGTAACGTAACACACACCCATACAATGCGCACCACCCCGTGATGTTTTTCTCACTCCTACTAGTGAATGTAATGTAACACACACCCATACAATGCGCACCACCCCGTGATGTTTTTCTCACTCCTACTAGTGAATGTAATGTAACACACACCCATACAATGCGCACCACCGGTGATGTTTTTCTCACTCCTACTAGTGAATGTAATGTAACACACACCCATACAATGCGCACCACCCCGTGATGTTTTTCTCACTCCTACTAGTGAATGTAATGTAACACACACCCATACATTGCGCACCACCCCGTGATGATTTTCTCACTCCTACTAGTGAATGTAATGTAACACACACCCATACAATGCGCACCACCCCGTGATGTTTTTCTCACTCCTACTAGTGAATGTAATGTAACACACACCCATACAATGCGCACCACCCCGTGATGTTTTTCTCACTCCTACTAGTGAATGTAATGTAACACACACCCATACAATGCGCACCACCCCGTGATGTGTTTCTCACTCCTACTAGTGAATCTAATGTAACACACACCCATACAATGCGCACCACCCCGTGATGTTTTTCTCACTCTTACTAGTGAATGTAATGTAACACACACCCATAAAATGCGCACCACCCCGTGATGTTTTTCTCACTCCTACTACTGAATGTAATGTAACACACACCCATACAATGCGCACCACCCCGTGATATTTTTTCTCACTCCTACTAGTGAATGTAATGTAACACACACCCATACAATGCGCACCACCCCGTGATGTTTTTCTCACTCCTACTAGTGAATGTAATGTAACACACACCCATACAATGCGCACCACCCCGTGATGTTTTTCTCACTCCTAGTAGTGAATGTAATATAACACACACCCATACAATGCGCACCACACCGTGATGTTTTTCTCACTCCTACTAGTGAATGTAATGTAACACACCCATACAATGCGCACCACCCCCTGATGTTTTTCTCACTCCTACTAGTGAATGTAATGTAACACACACCCATACAATGCGCACCACCCCGTGATGTTTTTCTCACTCCTACTAGTGAATGTAATGTAACACACACCCATACAATGCGCACCACCCCGTGATGTTTTTCTCACTCCTACTAGTGAATGTAATGTAACACACACCCATAAAATGCGCACCACCCCGTGATGTTTTTCTCACTCCTACTACTGAATGTAATGTAACACACACCCATACAATGCGCACCACCCCGTGATGTTTTTCTCACTCCTACTAGTGAATGTAATGTAACACACACCCATACAATGCGCACAACCCCGTGATGTTTTTCTCACTCCTACTAGTGAATGTAATGTAACACACACCCATACTATGCGCACCACCCCGTGATGTTTTTCTCACTCCTACTAGTGAATGTAATGTAACACACACCCATACAATGCGCACCACCCCGTGATGTTTTTCTCACTCCTACTAGTGAATGTAATGTAACACACACCCATACAATGCGCACCACCCCGTGATGATTTTCTCACTCCTACTAGTGAATGTAATGTAACACACACCCATACAATGCGCACCACCCCGTGATGTTTTTCTCACTCCTACTAGTGAATGTAATGTAACACACACCCATACAATGCGCACCACCCCGTGATGATTTTCTCACTCCTACTAGTGAATCTAATGTAACACACACCCATACAATGCGCACCAACCCGTGATGTTTTTCTCACTCCTACTAGTGAATGTAATGTAACACACACCCATACAATGCGCACCACCCCGTGATGTTTTTCTCACTCCTACTAGTGAATGTAATGTAACACACACCCATACAATGCGCACCACCCCGTAATGTTTTTCTCACTCCTACTAGTGAATGTAATGTAACACACAACCATACAATGCGCACCACACCGTGATATTTTTCTCACTCCTACTAGTGAATGTAATGTAACACACCCATACAATGCGCACCACCCCCTGATGTTTTTCTCACTCCTACTAGTGAATGTAATGTAACGCACACCCATACAATGCGCACCACCCCGTGATGTTTCTCTCACTGCTACTAGTGAATGTAATGTAACGCACACCCATACAATGCGCACCACCCCGTGATGTATCTCTCACTCCTACTAGTGAATGTAATGTAACACACACCCATACAATGCGCACCACCCCGTGATGTTTCTCTCACTCCTACTAGTGAATCTAATGTAACACACACCCATACCATGCGCACCACCCCGTGATGTTTCTCTCACTCCTACTAGTGAATCTAATGTAACACACACCCATACAATGAACACCACCCCGTGATGTTTCTCTCACTCCTACTAGTGAATCTAATGTAACACACACCCATACAATGCGCACCACCCCGTGATGATTTTCTCACTCCTACTAGTGAATCTAATGTAACACACACCCATACAATGCGCACCACCCCGTGATGTTTTTCTCACTCCTACTAGTGAATGTAATGTAACACACACCCATACAATGCGCACCACCCCGTGATGTTTTTCTCACTCCTACTAGTGAATGTAGTGTAACACACACCCATACAATGCGCACCACCCCGTGTTGTATTTCTCACTCCTACTAGTGAATGTAGTGTAACACACACCCATACAATGCGCACCACCCCGTGATGTTTTTCTCACTCCTACTAGTGAATGTAATGTAACACACACCCATACAATGCGCACCACCCCGTGATGATTTTCTCACTCCTACTAGTGAATGTAATGTAACACACACCCATACAATGCGCACCACCCCGTGATGTTTTTCTCACTCCTACTAGTGAATGTAATGTAACACACACCCATACAATGCGCACCACCCCGTGATGATTTTCTCACTCCTACTAGTGAAACTAATGTAACACACACCCATACAATGCGCACCAACCCGTGATGTTTTTCTCACTCCTACTAGTGAATGTAATGTAACACACACCCATACAATGCGCACCACCCCGTGATGTTTTTCTCACTCCTACTAGTGAATGTAATGTAACACACACCCATACAATGCGCACCACCCCGTAATGTTTTTCTCACTCCTACTAGTGAATGTAATGTAACACACAACCATACAATGCGCACCACACCGTGATATTTTTCTCACTCCTACTAGTGAATGTAATGTAACACACCCATACAATGCGCACCACCCCCTGATGTTTTTCTCACTCCTACTAGTGAATGTAATGTAACGCACACCCATACAATGCGCACCACCCCGTGATGTTTCTCTCACTGCTACTAGTGAATGTAATGTAACGCACACCCATACAATGCGCACCACCCCGTGATGTATCTCTCACTCCTACTAGTGAATGTAATGTAACACACATGCATACAATGCGCACCACCCCGTGATGTTTCTCTCACTCCTACTAGTGAATCTAATGTAACACACACCCATACCATGCGCACCACCCCGTGATGTTTCTCTCACTCCTACTAGTGAATCTAATGTAACACACACCCATACAATGCGCACCACCCCGTGATGTTTCTCTCACTCCTACTAGTGAATCTAATGTAACACACACCCATACAATGCGCACCACCCCGTGATGATTTTCTCACTCCTACTAGTGAATCTAATGTAACACCACCCATACAATGCGCACCACCCCGTGATGTTTTTCTCACTCCTACTAGTGAATGTAATGTAACACACACCCATACAATGCGCACCACCCCGTGATGTTTTTCTCACTCCTACTAGTGAATGTAGTGTAACACACACCCATACAATGCGCACCACCCCGTGTTGTATTTCTCACTCCTACTAGTGAATGTAGTGTAACACACACCCATACAATGCGCACCACCCCGTGATGTTTTTCTCACTCCTACTAGTGAATGTAGTGTAACACACACCCATACAATGCGCACCACCCCGTGATGTTTTTCTCACTGCTACTAGTGAATGTAGTGTAACACACACCCATACAATGCGCACCACCCCATGATGTTTTTCTCACTCCTACTAGTGAATGTAATGTAACACACACCCATACAATGCGCACCACCCCGTGATGATTTTCTCACTCCTACTAGTGAATCTAATGTAACACACACCCATACAATGCGCACCAACCCGTGATGTTTTTCTCACTCCTACTAGTGAATGTAATGTAACACACACCCATACAATGCGCACCACCCCGTGATGTTTTTCTCACTCCTACTAGTGAATGTAATGTAACACACACCCATACAATGCGCAACACCCCGTGATGTTTTTCTCACTCCTACTAGTGAATGTAATGTAACACACACCCATACAATGCGCACCACCCCGTGATGTTTTTCTCACTCCTACTAGTGAATCTAATGTAACACACACCCATACAATGCGCACCACCCCGTGATGTTTTTCTCACTCCTACTAGTGAATGTAATGTAAAAAACACCCATACAATGCGCACCACCCCGTGATGTTTTTCTCACTCCTACTAGTGAATGTAATGTAACACACACCCATACAATGCGCACCACCCCGTGATGTTTTTCTCACTCCTACTAGTGAATGTAATGTAACACACACCCATACAATGCGCACCACCCCGTGATGTTTTTCTCACTCCTACTAGTGAATGTAATGTAACAAACACCCATACAATGCGCACCACCCCGTGATGTTTTTCTCACTCCTACTAGTGAATGTAATGTAACACACACCCATACAATGCGCACCACCCCGTGATGATTTTCTCACTCCTACTAGTGAATGTAATGTAAAACACACCCATACAATGCGCACCACCACGTGATGATTTTCTCACTCCTACTAGTGAACGTAATGTAACACACACCCATACAATGCGCACCACCCCATGATGTTTTTCTCACTCCTACTAGTGAATGTAATGTAACACACAACCATACAATACGCACCACCCCGTGATGATTTTCTCACTCCTACTTGTGAATCTATGTAACAAACACCCATACAATGCGCACCACCCTGTGATGTTGTTCTCACACCTACTAGTGAATGTAGCGTAACACACACCCATACAATGCGCACCACCCCGTGATGTTTTTCTCACTCCTACTAGTGAATCTCATGTAACACACACCCATACAATGCGCACCACCCCGTGATGTTTTTCTCACTCCTACTAGTGAATGTAATGTAACACACACCCATAAAATGCGCACCACCCCGTGATGTTTTTCTCACTCCTACTACTGAATGTAATGTAACACACACCCATACAATGCACACCACCCCGTGATGTTTTTCTCACTCCTACTAGTGAAAGTAATGTAACACACACCCATACAATGCGCACCACCCCGTGATGTTTTTCTCACTCCTACTAGTGAATGTAATGTAACACACACCCATACAATGCGCACCACCCCGTGATGTTTTTCTCACTCCTACTAGTGAATGTAATGTAACGCACACCCATACATTGCGCACCACCCCGTGATGTTTCTCTCACTGCTACTAGTGAATGTAATGTAACGCACACCAATACAATGCGCACCACCCCGTGATGTTTCTCTCACTCCTACTAGTGAATGTAATGTAACGCACACCCATAAAATGGGCACCACCCCGTGATGTTTCTCTCACTCCTACTAGTGAATGTAATGTAACGCACACCCATACAATGCGCACCACCCCGTGATGTTTCTCTCACTCCTACTAGTGAATCTAATGTAACACACACCCATACCATGCGCACCACCCCGTGATGTTTCTCTCACTCCTACTAGTGAATCTAATGTAACACACACCCATACAATGCGCACCACCCCGTGATGTTTTTCTCACTCCTACTAGTGAATCTAATGTAACACACACCCATACAATGAGCACCACCCCGTGATGATTTTCTCACTCCTACTAGTGAATCTAATGTAACACACACCCATACAATGCGCACCACCCCGTGATGTTTTTCTCACTCCTACTAGTGAATGTAATGTAACACACACCCATACAATGCGCACCACCCCGTGATGTTTTTCTCACTCCTACTAGTGAATGTAGTGTAACACACACCCGTACAATGCGCACCACCCCGTGTTGTATTTCTCACTCCTACTAGTGAATGTAGTGTAACACACACCCATACAATGCGCACCACCCCGTGATGTTTTTCTCACTCCCACTAGTGAATGTAGTGTAACACACACCCATACAATGCGCACCACCCCGTGATGTTTTTCTCACTGCTACTAGTGAATGTAGTGTAACACACACCCATACAATGCGCACCACCCCGTGATGTTTTTCTCACTCCTACTAGTGAATGTAATGTAACACACACCCATACAATGCGCACCACCCCGTGATGTTTTTCTCACTCCTACTAGTGAATCTAATGTAACACACACCCATACAATGCGCACCACCCCGTGATGTTTTTCTCACTCCTACTAGTGAATCTAATGTAACACACACCCATACAATGCGCACCACCCCGTGATGTTTTTCTCACTCCTACTAGTGAATGTAATGTAACACACACCCATACAATGCGCACCACGCCGTGATGTTTTTCTCACTCCTACTAGTGAATGTAATGTAACACACACCCATACAATGCGCACCACCCCGTGATGTTTTTCTCACTCCTACTAGTGAATGTAATGTAACACACACCCATACAATGCGCACCACCCCGTGATGATTTTCTCACTCCTACTAGTGAATGTAATGTAACACACACCCATACAATGCGCACCACCCCGTGATGTTTTTCTCACTCCTACTAGTGAATGTAATGTAACACACACCCATACAATTCGCACCACCCCGTGATGATTTTCTCACTCCTACTAGTGAATCTAATGTAACACACACCCATACAATGCGCCCCAACCCGTGATGTTTTTCTCACTCCTACTAGTGAATGTAATGTAACACACACCCATACAATGCGCACCACCCCGTGATGTTTTTCTCACTCCTACTAGTGAATGTAATGTAACACACACCCATACAATGCGCAACACCCCGTGATGTTTTTCTCACTCCTACTAGTGAATCTAATGTAACACACACCCATACAATGCGCACCACCCCGTGATGTTTTTCTCACTCCTACTAGTGAATCTAATGTAACACACACCCATACAATGCGCACCACCCCGTGATGTTTTTCTCACTCCTACTAGTGAATGTAATGTAAAAAACACCCATACAATGCGCACCACCCCGTGATGTTTTTCTCACTCCTACTAGTGAATGTAATGTAACACACACCCATACAATGCGCACCACCCCGTGATGTTTTTCTCACTCCTACTAGTGAATGTAATGTAACACACACCCATACAATGCGCACCACCCCGTGATGTTTTTCTCACTCCTACTAGTGAATGTAATGTAACACACACCCATACAATGCGCACCACCCCGTGATGTTTTTCTCACTCCTACTAGTGAATCTAATGTAACACACACCCATACAATGCGCACCACCCCGTGATGTTTTTCTCACTCCTACTAGTGAATGTAATGTAAAAAACACCCATACAATGCGCACCACCCCGTGATGTTTTTCTCACTCCTACTAGTGAATGTAATGTAACACACACCCATACAATGCGCACCACCCCGTGATGTTTTTCTCACTCCTACTAGTGAATGTAATGTAACAAACACCCATACAATGCACACCACCCCGTGATGTTTTTCTCACTCCTACTAGTGAATGTAATGTAACACACACCCATACAATGCGCACCACCCCGTGATGATTTTCTCACTCCTACTAGTGAATGTAATGTAAAACACACCCATACAATGCGCACCACCACGTGATGATTTTCTCACTCCTACTAGTGAATGTAATGTAACACACACCCATACAATGCGCACCAACCCGTGATGTTTTTCTCACTCCTACTAGTGAATGTAATGTAACACACACCCATACAATGCGCACCACCCCGTGATGTTTTTCTCACTCCTACTAGTGAATGTAATGTAACACACACCCATACAATGCGCAACACCCCGTGATGTTTTTCTCACTCCTACTAGTGAATGTAATGTAACACACACCCATACAATGCGCACCACCCCGTGATGTTTTTCTCACTCCTACTAGTGAATCTAATGTAACACACACCCATACAATGCGCACCACCCCGTGATGTTTTTCTCACTCCTACTAGTGAATGTAATGTAAAAAACACCCATACAATGCGCACCACCCCGTGATGTTTTTCTCACTCCTACTAGTGAATGTAATGTAACACACACCCATACAATGCGCACCACCCCGTGATGTTTTTCTCACTCCTACTAGTGAATGTAATGTAACACACACCCATACAATGCGCACCACCCCGTGATGTTTTTCTCACTCCTACTAGTGAATGTAATGTAACAAACACCCATACAATGCGCACCACCCCGTGATGTTTTTCTCACTCCTACTAGTGAATGTAATGTAACACACACCCATACAATGCGCACCACCCCGTGATGATTTTCTCACTCCTACTAGTGAATGTAATGTAAAACACACACATACAATGCGCACCACCACGTGATGATTTTCTCACTCCTACTAGTGAATGTAATGTAACACACACCCATACAATGCGCACCACCCCATGATGTTTTTCTCACTCCTACTAGTGAATGTAATGTAACACACAACCATACAATACGCACCACCCCGTGATGATTTTCTCACTCCTACTTGTGAATCTATGTAACAAACACCCATACAATGCGCACCACCCTGTGATGTTGTTCTCACACCTACTAGTGAATGTAGTGTAACACACACCCATACAATGCGCACCACCCCGTGATGTTTTTCTCACTCCTACTAGTGAATCTAATGTAACACACACCCATACAATGCGCACCACCCCTTGATGTTTTTCTCACTCCTACTAGTGAATGTAATGTAACACACACCCATAAAATGCGCACCACCCCGTGATGTTTTTCTCACTCCTACTACTGAATGTAATGTAACACACACCCATACAATGCACACCACCCCGTGATGTTTTTCTCACTCCTACTAGTGAAAGTAATGTAACACACACCCATACAATGCGCACCACCCCGTGATGTTTTTCTCATTCCTACTAGTGAATGTAATGTAACACACACCCATACAATGCGCACCACCCCGTGATGTTTTTCTCACTCCTACTAGTGAATGTAATGTAACGCACACCCATACAATGCGCACCACCCCGTGATGTTTCTCTCACTGCTACTAGTGAATGTAATGTAACGCACACCAATACAATGCGCACCACCCCGTGATGTTTCTCTCACTCCTACTAGTGAATGTAATGTAACGCACACCCATAAAATGGGCACCACCCCGTGATGTTTCTCTCACTCCTACTAGTGAATGTAATGTAACGCACACCCATACAATGCGCACCACCCCGTGATGTTTCTCTCACTCCTACTAGTGAATCTAATGTAACACACACCCATACCATGCGCACCACCCCGTGATGTTTCTCTCACTCCTACTAGTGAATCTAATGTAACACACACCCATACAATGCGCACCACCCCGTGATGTTTTTCTCACTCCTACTAGTGAATCTAATGTAACACACACCCATACAATGAGCACCACCCCGTGATGATTTTCTCACTCCTACTAGTGAATCTAATGTAACACACACCCATACAATGCGCACCACCCCGTGATGTTTTTCTCACTCCTACTAGTGAATGTAATGTAACACACACCCATACAATGCCCACCACCCCGTGATGTTTTTCTCACTCCTACTAGTGAATGTAGTGTAACACACACCCGTACAATGCGCACCACCCCGTGTTGTATTTCTCACTCCTACTAGTGAATGTAGTGTAACACACACCCATACAATGCGCACCACCCCGTGATGTTTTTCTCACTCCTACTAGTGAATGTAGTGTAACACACACCCATACAATGCGCACCACCCCGTGATGTTTTTCTCACTGCTACTAGTGAATGTAGTGTAACACACACCCATACAATGCGCACCACCCCGTGATGTTTTTCTCACTCCTACTAGTGAATGTAATGTAACACACACCCATACAATGCGCACCACCCCGTGATGTTTTTCTCACTCCTACTAGTGAATCTAATGTAACACACACCCATACAATGCGCACCACCCCGTGATGTTTTTCTCACTCCTACTAGTGAATCTAATGTAACACACACCCATACAATGCGCACCACCCCGTGATGTTTTTCTCACTCCTACTAGTGAATGTAATGTAACACACACCCATACAATGCGCACCACCCCGTGATGTTTTTCTCACTCCTACTAGTGAATGTAATGTAACACACACCCATACAATGCGCACCACCCCGTGATGTTTTTCTCACTCCTACTAGTGAATGTAATGTAACACACACCCATACAATGCGCACCACCCCGTGATGATTTTCTCACTCCTACTAGTGAATGTAATGTAACACACACCCATACAATGCGCACCACCCCGTGATGTTTTTCTCACTCCTACTAGTGAATGTAATGTAACACACACCCATACAATTCGCACCACCCCGTGATGATTTTCTCACTCCTACTAGTGAATCTAATGTAACACACACCCATACAATGCGCCCCAACCCGTAATGTTTTTCTCACTCCTACTAGTGAATGTAATGTAACACACACCCATACAATGCGCACCACCCCGTGATGTTTTTCTCACTCCTACTAGTGAATGTAATGTAACACACACCCATACAATGCGCAACACCCCGTGATGTTTTTCTCACTCCTACTAGTGAATCTAATGTAACACACACCCATACAATGCGCACCACCCCGTGATGTTTTTCTCACTCCTACTAGTGAATCTAATGTAACACACACCCATACAATGCGCACCACCCCATGATGTTTTTCTCACTCCTACTAGTGAATGTAATGTAAAAAACACCCATACAATGCGCACCACCCCGTGATGTTTTTCTCACTCCTACTAGTGAATGTAATGTAACACACACCCATACAATGCGCACCACCCCGTGATGTTTTTCTCACTCCTACTAGTGAATGTAATGTAACACACACCCATACAATGCGCACCACCCCGTGATGTTTTTCTCACTCCTACTAGTGAATGTAATGTAACAAACACCCATACAATGCACACCACCCCGTGATGTTTTTCTCACTCCTACTAGTGAATGTAATGTAACACACACCCATACAATGCGCACCACACCGTGATGATTTTCTCACTCCTACTAGTGATTGTAATGTAAAACACACCCATACAATGCGCACCACCACGTGATGATTTTCTCACTCCTACTAGTGAATGTAATGTAACACACACCCATAAAATGCGCACCACCCCGTGATGTTTTTCTCACTCCTACTAGTGAATGTAGTGTAACACACACCCATACAATGCGCAACACCCCGTGATGTTTTTCTCACTGCTACTAGTGAATGTAGTGTAACACACACCCATATAATGCGCACCACCCCGTGATGATTTTCTCACTCCTACTAGTGAATCTAATGTAACACACACTCATACAATGCGCACCACCCCGTGATGTTTTTCTCACTCCTACTAGTGAATGTAATGTAACACACACCCATACAATGCGCACCACCCCGTGATGTTTTTCTCACTCCTACGAGTGAATGTAATGTAACACACACCCATAAAATGCGCACCACCCCGTGATGTTTTTCTCACTCCTACTAGTGAATGTAATGTAAAACACACCCATACAATGCGCAACACCCCATGATGTTTTTCTCACTCCTACTAGTGAATGTAATGTAACACACACCCATACAATGCGCACCTCCCCGTGATGTTTTTCTCACTCCTACTAGTGAATGTAATGTAACACACAGCCATACAACGCGCACCACCCCGTGATGATTTTCTCACTCCTACTAGTGAATGTAATGTAACACACACCCATACAACGCTCACCACCCCGTGATGTTTTGCTCAGTCCTACTAGTGAATCTAATGTAACACACACCCATACAATGCGCACCACCCCGTGATGTTTTTCTCACTCCTACTAGTGAATGTAATGTAACACACACCCATACAATGCGCACCTCCCCGTGATGTTTTTCTCACTCCTACTAGTGAATGTAATGTAACACACACCCATACAATGCGCACCACCCCGTGATGATTTTCTCCCTCCTACTAGTGAATCTAATGTAACACACACCCATACAATGCGCACCACCCCGTGATGTTTTTCTCACTCCTACTAGTGAATGTAATGTAACACACACCCATACAATGCGCACCACCCCGTGATGTTTTTCTCACTCCTACTAGTGAATGTAATGTAACACACAACCATACAATACGCACCACCCCGTGATGATTTTCTCACTCCTATTTGTGAATCTATGTAACAAACACCCATACAATGCGCACCACCCTGTGATGTTGTTCTCACACCTACTAGTGAATGTAGTGTAACACACACCCATACAATGCGCACCACCCCGTGATGTTTTTCTCACTCCTACTAGTGAATGTAATGTAAAACACACCCATACAATGCGCACCACCCCGTGATGATTTTCTCACTCCTACTAGTGAATCTAATGTAGCAAACACCCATACAATGCGCACCACCCCGTGATGTTTTTCTCACTCCTACTAGTGAATGTAATGTAACACACACCCATACAATGCGCACCACCCCGTGATGATTTTCTCACTCCTACTAGTGAATCTAATGTAACACACACCCATACAATGCGCACCACCCCGTGATGTTTTTCTCACTCCTACTAGTGAATGTAATGTAACACACACCCATACAATGCGCAAAACCCCGTGATGTTTTTCTCACTCCTACTAGTGAATGTAATGTAACACACACCCATACAATGCGCAACACCCCGTGAGGTTTTTCTAACTCCTACTAGTGAATGTAATGTAACACACACCCATACAATGCGCACCACCCCGTGATGTTTTTCTCACTCCTACTAGTGAATGTAATGTAACACACACCCATACAATGCGCACCACCCTGTGATGTTTTCTCACTCCTACTAGTGAATGTAATGTAACACACAACCATACAATACGCACCACCCCGTGATGATTTTCTCACTCCTACTTGTGAATCTATGTAACAAACACCCATACAATGCGCACCACCCTGTGATGTTGTTCTCACACCTACTAGTGAATATAGTGTAACACACACCCATACAATGCGCACCACCCCGTGATGTTTTTCTCACTCCTACTAGTGAATGTAATGTAAAACACACCCATACAACGCACACCACCCCGTGATGATTTTCTCACTCCTACTAGTGAATCTAATGTAGCAAACACCCATACAATGCGCACCACCACGTGATGTTTTTCTCACTCCTACTAGTGAATGTAATGTAACACACACCCATACAACGCGCACCACCCCGTGATGTTTTGCTCAGTCCTACTAGTGAATCTAATGTAACACACACCCATACAACGCGCACCACCCCGTGATGTTTTTCTCACTCCTACTAGTGAATGTAATGTAACACACACCCATGCAATGCGCACCTCCCCGTGATGTTTTTCTCACTCCTACTAGTGAATGTAATGTAACACACACCCATACAATGCGCACCACCCCGTGATGATTTTCTCACCCCTACTAGTGAATCTAATGTAACACACACCCATACAATGCGCACCACCCCGTGATGTTTTTCTCACTCCTACTAGTGAATGTAATGTAACACACAGCCATACAACGCGCACCACCCCGTGATGATTTTCTCACTCCTACTAGTGAATGTAATGTAACACACACCCATACAACGCTCACCACCCCGTGATGTTTTGCTCAGTCCTACTAGTGAATCTAATGTAACACACACCCATACAATGCGCACCACCCCGTGATGTTTTTCTCACTCCTACTAGTGAATGTAATGTAACACACACCCATACAATGCGCACCTCCCCGTGATGTTTTTCTCACTCCTACTAGTGAATGTAATGTAACACACACCCATACAATGCGCACCACCCCGTGATGATTTTCTCCCTCCTACTAGTGAATCTAATGTAACACACACCCATACAATGCGCACCACCCCGTGATGTTTTTCTCACTCCTACTTGTGAATGTAATGTAACACACACCCATACAATGCGCACCACCCCGTGATGTTTTTCTCACTCCTACTAGTGAATGTAATGTAACACACAACCATACAATACGCACCACCCCGTGATGATTTTCTCACTCCTACTTGTGAATCTATGTAACAAACACCAATACCATGCGCACCACCCTGTGATGTTGTTCTCACACCTACTAGTGAATGTAGTGTAACACACACCCATACAATGCGCACCACCCCGTGATGTTTTTCTCACTCCTACTAGTGAATGTAATGTAAAACACACCCATACAATGCGCACCACCCCGTGATGATTTTCTCACTCCTACTAGTGAATCTAATGTAGCAAACACCCATACAATGCGCACCACCCCGTGATGTTTTTCTCACTCCTACTAGTGAATGTAATGTAACACACACCCATACAATGCGCACCACCCCGTGATGATTTTCTCACTCCTACTAGTGAATCTAATGTAACACACACCCATACAATGCGCACCACCCCGTGATGTTTTTCTCACTCCTACTAGTGAATGTAATGTAACACACACCCATACAATGCGCACCACCCCGTGATGTTTTTCTCACTCCTACTAGTGAATGTAATGTAACACACACCCATACAATGCGCAACACCCCGTGAGGTTTTTCTAACTCCTACTAGTGAATGTAATGTAACACACACCCATACAATGCGCACCACCCCGTGATGTTTTTCTCACTCCTACTAGTGAATGTAATGTAACACACACCCATACAATGCGCACCACCCTGTGATGTTTTCTCACTCCTACTAGTGAATGTAATGTAACACACAACCATACAATACGCACCACCCCATGATGATTTTCTCACTCCTACTTGTGAATCTATGTAACAAACACCCATACAATGCGCACCACCCTGTGATGTTGTTCTCACACCTACTAGTGAATGTAATGTAACACACACCCATACAATGCGCACCAACCCGTGATGTTTTTCTCACTCCTACTAGTGAATGTAATGTAACACAAAACCATACAATGCGCACCACCCCGTGATGATTTTCTCACTCCTACTTGTGAATCTATGTAACAAACACCCATACAATGCGCACCACCCTGTGATGTTGTTCTCACACCTACTAGTGAATGTAGTGTAACACACACCCATACAATGCGCACCACCCCGTGATGTTTTTCTCACTCCTACTATTGAATGTAATGTAAAACACACCCATACAATGCGCACCACCCCGTGATGATTTTCTCACTCCTACTAGTGAATCTAATGTAGCAAACACCCATACAATGCGCACCACACCGTGATGTTTTTGTCACTGCTACTAGTGAATGTAATGTAACACACACCCATACAATGCGCACCACCCCGTGATGTTTTGCTCAGTCCTACTAGTGAATCTAATGTAACACACACCCATACAACGCGCACCACCCCGTGATGTTTTTCTCACTCCTACTAGTGAATGTAATGTAACACACACCCATACAATGCGCACCTCCCCGTGATGTTTTTCTCACTCCTACTAGTGAATGTAATGTAACACACACCCATACAATGCGCACCACCCCGTGATGATTTTCTCACCCCTACTAGTGAATCTAATGTAACACACACCCATACAATGCGCACAACCCCGTGATGTTTTTCTCACTCCTACTAGTGAATGTAATGTAACACACACCCATACAATGCGCAACACCCCGTGATGTTTTTCTCACTCCTACTAGTGAATGTAATGTAACACACACCCATACAATGTGCACCACCCCGTGATGTTTTTCTAACTCCTACTAGTGAATGTAGTGTAACACACACCCATACAATGCGCACCACCCCGTGATGTTTTTCTCACTCCTACTAGTGAATGTAATGTAACACACACCCATACAATGCGCACCACCCCGTGATGTTTTTCTCACTCCTACTAGTGAATGTAATGTAACACACAACCATACAATACGCACCACCCCGTGATGATTTTCTCACTCCTACTTGTGAATCTATGTAACAAACACCCATACAATGCGCACCACCCTGTGATGTTGTTCTCACACCTACTAGTGAATGTAGTGTGACACACACCCATACAATGCGCACCACCCCGTGATGTTTTTCTCACTCCTACTAGTGAATCTAATGTAACACACACCCATACAATGCGCACCACCGCGTGATGTTTTTCTCACTCCTACTAGTGAATGTAATGTAACACACACCCATAAAATGCGCACCACCCCGTGATGTTTTTCTCACTCCTACTACTGAATGTAATGTAACACACACCCATACAATGCACACCACCCCGTGATGTTTTTCTCACTCCTACTAGTGAATGTAATGTAACACACACCCATACAATGCGCACCTCCCCGTGATGTTTTTCTCACTCCTACTAGTGAATGTAATGTAAAACACACCCATACAATGCGCACCACCCCGTGATGATTTTCTCACTCCTACTAGTGAATCTAATGTAGCAAACACCCATACAATGCGCACCACCCCGTGATGTTTTTCTCACTCCTACTAGTGAATGTAATGTAACACACACCCAAACAATGCGCACCACCCCGTGATGTTTTTCTCACTCCTACTAGTGAATGTAATGTAACACACACCCATACAATGCGCACCACCCCGTGATGATTTTCTCACTCCTACTAGTGAATCTAATGTAGCAAACACCCATACAATGCGCACCACCCCGTGATGTTTTTCTCACTCCTACTAGTGAATGTAATGTAACACACACCCAAACAATGCGCACCACCCCGTGATGTTTTTCTCACTCCTACTAGTGAATGTAATGTAAAACACACCCATACAATGCGCACCACCCCGTGATGATTTTCTCACTCCTACTAGTGAATCTAATGTAGCAAACACCCATACAATGCGCACCACCCCGTGATGTTTTTCTCACTCCTACTAGTGAATGTAATGTAACACACACCCAAACAATGCGCACCACCCCGTGATGTTTTTCTCACTCCTACTAGTGAATGTAATGTAAAACACACCCATACAATGCGCACCACCCCGTGATGATTTTCTCACTCCTACTAGTGAATCTAATGTAGCAAACACCCATACAATGCGCACCACCCCGTGATGTTTTTCTCACTCCTACTAGTGAATGTAATGTAACACACACCCAAACAATGCGCACCACCCCGTGATGTTTTTCTCACTCCTACTAGTGAATGTAATGTAACACACAGCCATACAATGCGCACCAACCCGTGATGATTTTCTCACTCCTACTAGTGAATCTAATGTAGCAAACACCCATACAATGCGCACCACCCCGTGATGTTTTTCTCACTCCTACTAGTGAATGTAATGTAACACACACCCAAACAATGCGCACCACCCCGTGATGTTTTTCTCACTCCTACTAGTGAATGTAATGTAACACACACCCATACAATGCGCAACACCCCGTGATGTTTTTCTAACTCCTACTAGTGAATGTAATGTAACACACACCCATACAATGCGCACCACCCCGTGATGTTTTTCTCACTCCTACTAGTGAATGTAATGTAACACACACCCATACAATGCGCACCAACCCGTGATGTTTTTCTCACTCCTACTAGTGAATGTAATGTAACACAAAACCATACAATACGCACCACCCCGTGATGATTTTCTCACTCCTACTTGTGAATCTATGTAACAAACACCCATACAATGCGCACCACCCTGTGATGTTGTTCTCACACCTACTAGTGAATGTAGTGTAACACACACCCATACAATGCGCACCACCCCGTGATGTTTTTCTCACTCCTACTATTGAATGTAATGTAAAACACACCCATACAATGCGCACCACCCCGTGATGATTTTCTCACTCCTACTAGTGAATCTAATGTAGCAAACACCCATACAATGCGCACCACCCCGTGATGTTTTTCTCACTCCTACTAGTGAATGTAATGTAACACACACCCAAACAATGCGCACCTCCCCGTGATGTTTTTCTCACTCCTACTAGTGAATGTAATGTAAAACACACCCATACAATGCGCACCACCCCGTGATGATTTTCTCACTCCTACTAGTGAATCTAATGTAGCAATCACCCATACAATGCGCACCACCCCGTGATGTTTTTCTCACTCCTACTAGTGAATGTAATGTAACACACACCCAAACAATGCGCACCACCCCGTGATGTTTTTCTCACTCCTACTAGTGAATGTAATGTAACACACACCCATACAATGCGCAACACCCCGTGATGTTTTTCTAACTCCTACTAGTGAATGTAATGTAACACACACCCATACAATGCGCACCACCCCGTGATGTTTTTCTCACTCCTACTAGTGAATGTAATGTAACACACACCCATACAATGCGCACCAACCCGTGATGTTTTTCTCACTCCTACTAGTGAATGTAATGTAACACAAAACCATACAATACACACCACCCCGTGATGATTTTCTCACTCCTACTTGTGAATCTATGTAACAAACACCCATACAATGCGCACCACCCTGTGATGTTGTTCTCACACCTACTAGTGAATGTAGTGTAACACACACCCATACAATGCGCACCACCCCGTGATGTTTTTCTCACTCCTACTATTGAATGTAATGTAAAACACACCCATACAATGCGCACCACCCCGTGATGATTTTCTCACTCCTACTAGTGAATCTAATGTAGCAAACACCCATACAATGCGCACCACACCGTGATGTTTTTGTCACTGCTACTAGTGAATGTAATGTAACACACACCCATACAACGCGCACCACCCCGTGATGTTTTGCTCAGTCCTACTAGTGAATCTAATGTAACACACACCCATACAACGCGCACCACCCCGTGATGTTTTTCTCACTCCTACTAGTGAATGTAATGTAACACACACCCATACAATGTGCACCTCCCCGTGATGTTTTTCTCACTCCTACTAGTGAATGTAATGTAACACACACCCATACAATGCGCACCACCCCGTGATGATTTTCTCACCCCTACTAGTGAATCTAATGTAACACACACCCATACAATGCGCACCACCCCGTGATGTTTTTCTCACTCCTACTAGTGAATGTAATGTAACACACAGCCATACAACGCGCACCACCCCGTGATGATTTTCTCACTCCTACTAGTGAATGTAATGTAACACACACCCATACAACGCTCACCACCCCGTGATGTTTTGCTCAGTCCTACTAGTGAATCTAATGTAACACACACCCATACAATGCGCACCACCCCGTGATGTTTTTCTCTCTCCTACTAGTGAATGTAATGTAACACACACCCATACAATGCGCACCTCCCCGTGATGTTTTTCTCACTCCTACTAGTGAATGTAATGTAACACACACCCATACAATGCGCACCACCCCGTGATGATTTTCTCCCTCCTACTAGTGAATCTAATGTAACACACACCCATACAATGCGCACCACCCCGTGATGTTTTTCTCACTCCTACTAGTGAATGTAATGTAACACACACCCATACAATGCGCACCACCCCGTGATGTTTTTCTCACTCCTACTAGTGAATGTAATGTAACACACAACCATACAATACGCACCACCCCGTGATGATTTTCTCACTCCTACTTGTGAATCTATGTAACAAACACCCATACAATGCGCACCACCCTGTGATGTTGTTCTCACACCTACTAGTGAATGTAGTGTAACACACACCCATACAATGCGCACCACCCCGTGATGTTTTTCTCACTCCTACTAGTGAATGTAATGTAAAACACACCCATACAATGCGCACCACCCCGTGATGATTTTCTCACTCCTACTAGTGAATCTAATGTAGCAAACACCCATACAATGCGCACCACCCCGTGATGTTTTTCTCACTCCTACTAGTGAATGTAATGTAACACACACCCATACAATGCGCACCACCCCGTGATGATTTTCTCACTCCTACTAGTGAATCTAATGTAACACACACCCATACAATGCGCACCACCCCGTGATGTTTTTCTCACTCCTACTAGTGAATGTAATGTAACACACACCCATACAATGCGCACCACCCCGTGATGTTTTTCTCACTCCTACTAGTGAATGTAATGTAACACACACCCATACAATGCGCAACACCCCGTGAGGTTTTTCTAACTCCTACTAGTGAATATAATGTAACACACACCCATACAATGCGCACCACCCCGTGATGTTTTTCTCACTCCTACTAGTGAATGTAATGTAACACACACCCATACAATGCGCACCACCCTGTGATGTTTTCTCACTCCTACTAGTGAATGTAATGTAACACACAACCATACAATACGCACCACCCCGTGATGATTTTCTCACTCCTACTTGTGAATCTATGTAACAAACACCCATACAATGCGCACCACCCTGTGATGTTGTTCTCACACCTACTAGTGAATATAGTGTAACACACACCCATACAATGCGCACCACCCTGTGATGTTTTTCTCACTCCTACTAGTGAATGTAATGTAAAACACACCCATACAACGCACACCACCCCGTGATGATTTTCTCACTCCTACTAGTGAATCTAATGTAGCAAACACCCATACAATGCGCACCACCACGTGATGTTTTTCTAACTCCTACTAGTGAATGTAATGTAACACTCACCCATACAATGCGCACCTCCCCGTGATGTTTTTCTCACTCCTACTAGTGAATGTAATGTAACACACACCCATACAATGCGCACCTCCCCGTGATGTTTTTCTCACTCCTAATAGTGAATGTAATGTAACACACAGCCATACAATGCGCACCACCCCGTGATGATTTTCTCACTCCTACTAGTGAATCTAATGTAACACACACCCATACAATGCGCACCACCCCGTGATGTTTTTCTCACTCCTACTAGTGAATGTAATGTAACACACACCCAAACAATGCGCACCACCCCGTGATGTTTTTCTCACTCCTACTAGTGAATGTAATGTAACACACACCCATACAATGCGCAACACCCCGTGATGTTTTTCTAACTCCTACTAGTGAATGTAATGTAACACACACCCATACAATGCGCACCACCCCGTGATGTTTTTCTCACTCCTACTAGTGAATGTAATGTAACACACACCCATACAATGCGCACCAACCCGTGATGTTTTTCTCACTCCTACTAGTGAATGTAATGTAACACAAAACCATACAATACGCACCACCCCGTGATGATTTTCTCACTCCTACTTGTGAATCTATGTAACAAACACCCATACAATGCGCACCACCCTGTGATGTTGTTCTCACACCTACTAGTGAATGTAGTGTAACACACACCCATACAATGCGCACCACCCCGTGATGTTTTTCTCACTCCTACTAATGAATGTAATGTAAAACACACCCATACAATGCGCACCACCCCGTGATGATTTTCTCACTCCTACTAGTGAATCTAATGTAGCAAACACCCATACAATGCGCACCACACCGTGATGTTTTTGTCACTGCTACTAGTGAATGTAATGTAACACACACCCATACAACGCGCACCACCCCGTGATGTTTTGCTCAGTCCTACTAGTGAATCTAATGTAACACACACCCATACAACGCGCACCACCCCGTGATGTTTTTCTCACTCCTACTAGTGAATGTAATGTAACACACACCCATACAATGCGCACCTCCCCGTGATGTTTTTCTCACTCCTACTAGTGAATGTAATGTAACACACACCCATACAATGCGCACCACCCCGTGATGATTTTCTCACCCCTACTAGTGAATCTAAGGTAACACACACCCATACAATGCGCACCACCCCGTGATGTTTTTCTCACTCCTACTAGTGAATGTAATGTAACACACACCCATACAATGCGCAACACCCCGTGATGTTTTTCTCACTCCTACTAGTGAATGTAATGTAACACACACCCATACAATGCGCACCACCCCGTGATGTTTTTCTAACTCCTACTAGTGAATGTAATGTAACACACACCCATACAATGCGCACCACCCCGTGATGTTTTTCTCACTCCTACTAGTGAATGTAATGTAACACACACCCATACAATGCGCACCACCCCGTGATGTTTTTCTCACTCCTACTAGTGAATGTAATGTAACACACAACCATACAATACGCACCACCCCGTGATGATTTTCTCACTCCTACTTGTGAATCTATGTAACAAACACCCATACAATGCGCACCACCCTGTGATGTTGTTCTCACACCTACTAGTGAATGTAGTGTGACACACACCCATACAATGCGCACCACCCCGTGATGTTTTTCTCACTCCTACTAGTGAATCTAATGTAACACACACCCATACAATGCGCACCACCCCGTGATGTTTTTCTCACTCCTACTAGTGAATGTAATGTAACACACACCCATACAATGCGCACCACCCCGTGATGTTTTTCTCACTCCTACTAGTGAAAGTAATGTAACACACACCCATACAATGCGCACCACCCCGTGATGTTTTTCTCACTCCTACTAGTGAATGTAATGTAACACACACCCATACAATGCGCACCACCCCGTGATGTTTTTCTCACTCCTACTAGTGAATGTAATGTAACACACACCCATACAATGCGCACCACCCCGTGATGTTTTTCTCACTCCTACTAGTGAATGTAATGTAACACACACCCATACAATGCGCACCACCCCGTGATGTTTTTCTCACTCCTACTAGTGAATGTAATGTAACACACACCCATACAATGCGCACCACCCCGTGATGTTTTTCTCACTCCTACTAGTGAATGTAATGTAACACACACCCATACAATGCGCACCACCCCGTGATGTTTTTCTCACTCCTACTAGTGAATGTAATGTAACAAACACCCATACAATGCGCACCACCCCGTGATGTTTTTCTCACTCCTACTAGTGAATGTAATGTAACACACACCCATACAATGCGCACCAACCCGTGATGTTTTTCTCACTCCTACTAGTGAATGTAATGTAACACAAAACCATACAATACGCACCACCCCGTGATGATTTTCTCACTCCTACTTGTGAATCTATGTAACAAACACCCATACAATGCGCACCACCCTGTGATGTTGTTCTCACACCTACTAGTGAATGTAGTGTAACACACACCCATACAATGCGCACCACCCCGTGATGTTTTTCTCACTCCTACTATTGAATGTAATGTAAAACACACCCATACAATGCGCACCACCCCGTGATGATTTTCTCACTCCTACTAGTGAATCTAATGTAGCAAACACCCATACAATGCGCACCACACCGTGATGTTTTTGTCACTGCTACTAGTGAATGTAATGTAACACACACCCATACAACGCGCACCACCCCGTGATGTTTTGCTCAGTCCTACTAGTGAATCTAATGTAACACACACCCATACAACGCGCACCACCCCGTGATGTTTTTCTCACTCCTACTAGTGAATGTAATGTAACACACACCCATACAATGCGCACCTCCCCGTGATGTTTTTCTCACTCCTACTAGTGAATGTAATGTAACACACACCCATACAATGCGCACCACCCCGTGATGATTTTCTCACTCCTACTAGTGAATCTAATGTAACACACACCCATACAATGCGCACCACCCCGTGATGTTTTTCTCACTCCTACTAGTGAATGTAATGTAACACACACCCATACAATGCGCAACACCCCGTGATGTTTTTCTCACTCCTACTAGTGAATGTAATGTAACACACACCCATACAATGCGCACCACCCCGTGATGTTTTTCTAACTCCTACTAGTGAATGTAATGTAACACACACCCATACAATGCGCACCACCCCGTGATGTTTTTCTCACTCCTACTAGTGAATGTAATGTAACACACACCCATACAATGCGCACCACCCCGTGATGTTTTTCTCACTCCTACTAGTGAATGTAATGTAACACACAACCATACAATACGCACCACCCCGTGATGATTTTCTCACTCCTACTTGTGAATCTATGTAACAAACACCCATACAATGCGCACCACCCTGTGATGTTGTTCTCACACCTACTAGTGAATGTAGTGTAACACACACCCATACAATGCGCACCACCCCGTGATGTTTTTCTCACTCCTACTAGTGAATCTAATGTAACACACACCCATACAATGCGCACCACCCCGTGATGTTTTTCTCACTCCTACTAGTGAATGTAATGTAACACACACCCATAAAATGCGCACCACCCCGTGATGTTTTTCTCACTCCTACTACTGAATGTAATGTAACACACACCCATACAATGCACACCACCCCGTGATGTTTTTCTCACTCCTACTAGTGAAAGTAATGTAACACACACCCATACAATGCGCACCACCCCGTGATGTTTTTCTCACTCCTACTAGTGAATGTAATGTAACACACACCCATACAATGCGCACCACCCCGTGATGTTTTTCTCACTCCTACTAGTGAATGTAATGTAACACACACCCATACAATGCGCACCACCCCGTGATGTTTTTCTCACTCCTACTAGTGAATGTAATGTAACACACACCCATACAATGCGCACCACCCCGTGATGTTTTTCTCACTCCTACTAGTGAATGTAATGTAACACACACCCATACAATGCGCACCACCCCGTGATGTTTTTCTCACTCCTACTAGTGAATGTAATGTAACAAACACCCATACAATGCGCACCACCCCGTGATGTTTTTCTCACTCCTACTAGTGAATGTAATGTAACACACACCCATACAATGCGCACCACCCCGTGATGTTTTTCTCACTCCTACTAGTGAATGTAATGTAACACACACCCATACAATGCGCACCACCCCGTGATGTTTTTCTCACTCCTACTAGTGAATGTAATGTAACAAACACCCATACAATGCGCACCACCCCGTGATGTTTTTCTCACTCCTACTAGTGAATGTAATGTAACACACACCCATACAATGCGCACCACCCCGTGATGATTTTCTCACTCCTACTAGTGAACGTAATGTAAAACACACCCATACAATGCGCACCACCACGTGATGTTTTTCTCACTCCTACTAGTGAATGTAATGTAACACACACCCATAAAATGCGCACCACACCGTGATGTTTTTCTCACTCCTACTAGTGAATGTAGTGTAACACACACCCATACAATGCGCACCACCCCGTGATGTTTTTCTCACTGCTACTAGTGAATGTAGTGTAACACACACCCATATAATGCGCACCACCCCGTGATGATTTTCTCACTCCTACTAGTGAATCTAATGTAACACACACTCATACAATGCGCACCACCCCGTGATGTTTTTCTCACTCCTACTAGTGAATGTAATGTAACACACACCCATACAATGCGCACCACCCCGTGATGTTTTTCTCACTCCTACGAGTGAATGTAATGTAACACACACCCATACAATGCGCACCACCCCGTGATGTTTTTCTCACTCCTACTAGTGAATGTAATGTAAAACACACCCATACAATGCGCAACACCCCGTGATGTATTTCTCACTCCTACTAGTGAATGTAATGTAACACACACCCATACAATGCGCACCTCCCCGTGATGTTTTTCTCACTCCTACTAGTGAATGTAATGTAACACACAGCCATACAACGCGCACCACCCCGTGATGATTTTCTCACTCCTACTAGTGAATGTAATGTAACACACACCCATACAACGCGCACCACCCCGTGATGTTTTGCTCAGTCCTACTAGTGAATCTAATGTAACACACACCCATACAATGCGCACCACCCCGTGATGTTTTTCTCACTCCTACTAGTGAATGTAATGTAACACACACCCATACAATGCGCACCTCACCGTGATGTTTTTCTCACTCCTACTAGTGAATGTAATGTAACACACACCCATACAATGCGCACCACCCCGTGATGATTTTCTCCCTCCTACTAGTGAATCTAATGTAACACACACCCATACAATGCGTACCACCCCGTGATGTTTTTCTCACTCCTACTAGTGAATGTAATGTAACACACACCCATACAATGCGCACCACCCCGTGATGTTTTTCTCACTCCTACTAGTGAATGTAATGTAACACACAACCATACAATACGCACCACCCCGTGATGATTTTCTCACTCCTACTTGTGAATCTATGTAACAAACACCCATACAATGCGCACCACCCTGTGATGTTGTTCTCACACCTACTAGTGAATGTAGTGTAACACACACCCATACAATGCGCACCACCCCGTGATGTTTTTCTCACTCCTACTAGTGAATGTAATGTAAAACACACCCATACAATGCGCACCACCCCGTGATGATTTTCTCACTCCTACTAGTGAATCTAATGTAGCAAACACCCATACAATGCGCACCACCCCGTGATGTTTTTCTCACTCCTACTAGTGAATGTAATGTAACACACACCCATACAATGCGCACCACCCCATGATGATTTTCTCACTCCTACTAGTGAATCTAATGTAACACACACCCATACAATGCGCACCACCCCGTGATGTTTTTCTCACTCCTACTAGTGAATGTAATGTAACACACACCCATACAATGCGCACCACCCCGTGATGTTTTTCTCACTCCTACTAGTGAATGTAATGTAACACACACCCATACAATGCGCAACACCCCGTGAGGTTTTTCTAACTCCTACTAGTGAATGTAATGTAACACACACCCATACAATGCGCAACACCCCGTGATGTTTTTCTCACTCCTACTAGTGAATGTAATGTAACACACACCCATACAATGCGCACCACCCTGTGATGTTTTCTCACTCCTACTAGTGAATGTAATGTAACACACAACCATACAATACGCACCACCCCGTGATGATTTTCTCACTCCTACTTGTGAATCTATGTAACAAACACCCATACAATGCGCACCACCCTGTGATGTTGTTCTCACACCTACTAGTGAATATAGTGTAACACACACCCATACAATGCGCACCACCCCGTGATGTTTTTCTCACTCCTACTAGTGAATGTAATGTAAAACACACCCATACAACGCACACCACCCCGTGATGATTTTCTCACTCCTACTAGTGAATCTAATGTAGCAAACACCCATACAATGCGCACCACCACGTGATGTTTTTCTCACTCCTACTAGTGAATGTAATGTAACACAAAACCATACAATACGCACCACCCCGTGATGATTTTCTCACTCCTACTTGTGAATCTATGTAACAAACACCCATACAATGCGCACCACCCTGTGATGTTGTTCTCACACCTACTAGTGAATGTAGTGTAACACACACCCATACAATGCGCACCACCCCGTGATGTTTTTCTCACTCCTACTAATGAATGTAATGTAAAACACACCCATACAATGCGCACCACCCCGTGATGATTTTCTCACTCCTACTAGTGAATCTAATGTAGCAAACACCCATACAATGCGCACCACACCGTGATGTTTTTGTCACTGCTACTAGTGAATGTAATGTAACACACACCCATACAACGCGCACCACCCCGTGATGTTTTGCTCAGTCCTACTAGTGAATCTAATGTAACACACACCCATACAACGCGCACCACCCCGTGATGTTTTTCTCACTCCTACTAGTGAATGTAATGTAACACACACCCATACAATGCGCACCTCCCCGTGATGTTTTTCTCACTCCTACTAGTGAATGTAATGTAACACACACCCATACAATGCGCACCACCCCGTGATGATTTTCTCACCCCTACTAGTGAATCTAAGGTAACACACACCCATACAATGCGCACCACCCCGTGATGTTTTTCTCACTCCTACTAGTGAATGTAATGTAACACACACCCATACAATGCGCAACACCCCGTGATGTTTTTCTCACTCCTACTAGTGAATGTAATGTAACACACACCCATACAATGCGCACCACCCCGTGATGTTTTTCTAACTCCTACTAGTGAATGTAATGTAACACACACCCATACAATGCGCACCACCCCGTGATGTTTTTCTCACTCCTACTAGTGAATGTAATGTAACACACACCCATACAATGCGCACCACCCCGTGATGTTTTTCTCACTCCTACTAGTGAATGTAATGTAACACACAACCATACAATACGCACCACCCCGTGATGATTTTCTCACTCCTACTTGTGAATCTATGTAACAAACACCCATACAATGCGCACCACCCTGTGATGTTGTTCTCACACCTACTAGTGAATGTAGTGTGACACACACCCATACAATGCGCACCACCCCGTGATGTTTTTCTCACTCCTACTAGTGAATCTAATGTAACACACACCCATACAATGCGCACCACCCCGTGATGTTTTTCTCACTCCTACTAGTGAATGTAATGTAACACACACCCATACAATGCGCACCACCCCGTGATGTTTTTCTCACTCCTACTAGTGAAAGTAATGTAACACACACCCATACAATGCGCACCACCCCGTGATGTTTTTCTCACTCCTACTAGTGAATGTAATGTAACACACACCCATACAATGCGCACCACCCCGTGATGTTTTTCTCACTCCTACTAGTGAATGTAATGTAACACACACCCATACAATGCGCACCACCCCGTGATGTTTTTCTCACTCCTACTAGTGAATGTAATGTAACACACACCCATACAATGCGCACCACCCCGTGATGTTTTTCTCACTCCTACTAGTGAATGTAATGTAACACACACCCATACAATGCGCACCACCCCGTGATGTTTTTCTCACTCCTACTAGTGAATGTAATGTAACACACACCCATACAATGCGCACCACCCCGTGATGTTTTTCTCACTCCTACTAGTGAATGTAATGTAACAAACACCCATACAATGCGCACCACCCCGTGATGTTTTTCTCACTCCTACTAGTGAATGTAATGTAACACACACCCATACAATGCGCACCAACCCGTGATGTTTTTCTCACTCCTACTAGTGAATGTAATGTAACACAAAACCATACAATACGCACCACCCCGTGATGATTTTCTCACTCCTACTTGTGAATCTATGTAACAAACACCCATACAATGCGCACCACCCTGTGATGTTGTTCTCACACCTACTAGTGAATGTAGTGTAACACACACCCATACAATGCGCACCACCCCGTGATGTTTTTCTCACTCCTACTATTGAATGTAATGTAAAACACACCCATACAATGCGCACCACCCCGTGATGATTTTCTCACTCCTACTAGTGAATCTAATGTAGCAAACACCCATACAATGCGCACCACACCGTGATGTTTTTGTCACTGCTACTAGTGAATGTAATGTAACACACACCCATACAACGCGCACCACCCCGTGATGTTTTGCTCAGTCCTACTAGTGAATCTAATGTAACACACACCCATACAACGCGCACCACCCCGTGATGTTTTTCTCACTCCTACTAGTGAATGTAATGTAACACACACCCATACAATGCGCACCTCCCCGTGATGTTTTTCTCACTCCTACTAGTGAATGTAATGTAACACACACCCATACAATGCGCACCACCCCGTGATGATTTTCTCACTCCTACTAGTGAATCTAATGTAACACACACCCATACAATGCGCACCACCCCGTGATGTTTTTCTCACTCCTACTAGTGAATGTAATGTAACACACACCCATACAATGCGCAACACCCCGTGATGTTTTTCTCACTCCTACTAGTGAATGTAATGTAACACACACCCATACAATGCGCACCACCCCGTGATGTTTTTCTAACTCCTACTAGTGAATGTAATGTAACACACACCCATACAATGCGCACCACCCCGTGATGTTTTTCTCACTCCTACTAGTGAATGTAATGTAACACACACCCATACAATGCGCACCACCCCGTGATGTTTTTCTCACTCCTACTAGTGAATGTAATGTAACACACAACCATACAATACGCACCACCCCGTGATGATTTTCTCACTCCTACTTGTGAATCTATGTAACAAACACCCATACAATGCGCACCACCCTGTGATGTTGTTCTCACACCTACTAGTGAATGTAGTGTAACACACACCCATACAATGCGCACCACCCCGTGATGTTTTTCTCACTCCTACTAGTGAATCTAATGTAACACACACCCATACAATGCGCACCACCCCGTGATGTTTTTCTCACTCCTACTAGTGAATGTAATGTAACACACACCCATAAAATGCGCACCACCCCGTGATGTTTTTCTCACTCCTACTACTGAATGTAATGTAACACACACCCATACAATGCACACCACCCCGTGATGTTTTTCTCACTCCTACTAGTGAAAGTAATGTAACACACACCCATACAATGCGCACCACCCCGTGATGTTTTTCTCACTCCTACTAGTGAATGTAATGTAACACACACCCATACAATGCGCACCACCCCGTGATGTTTTTCTCACTCCTACTAGTGAATGTAATGTAACACACACCCATACAATGCGCACCACCCCGTGATGTTTTTCTCACTCCTACTAGTGAATGTAATGTAACACACACCCATACAATGCGCACCACCCCGTGATGTTTTTCTCACTCCTACTAGTGAATGTAATGTAACACACACCCATACAATGCGCACCACCCCGTGATGTTTTTCTCACTCCTACTAGTGAATGTAATGTAACAAACACCCATACAATGCGCACCACCCCGTGATGTTTTTCTCACTCCTACTAGTGAATGTAATGTAACACACACCCATACAATGCGCACCACCCCGTGATGTTTTTCTCACTCCTACTAGTGAATGTAATGTAACACACACCCATACAATGCGCACCACCCCGTGATGTTTTTCTCACTCCTACTAGTGAATGTAATGTAACAAACACCCATACAATGCGCACCACCCCGTGATGTTTTTCTCACTCCTACTAGTGAATGTAATGTAACACACACCCATACAATGCGCACCACCCCGTGATGATTTTCTCACTCCTACTAGTGAACGTAATGTAAAACACACCCATACAATGCGCACCACCACGTGATGTTTTTCTCACTCCTACTAGTGAATGTAATGTAACACACACCCATAAAATGCGCACCACACCGTGATGTTTTTCTCACTCCTACTAGTGAATGTAGTGTAACACACACCCATACAATGCGCACCACCCCGTGATGTTTTTCTCACTGCTACTAGTGAATGTAGTGTAACACACACCCATATAATGCGCACCACCCCGTGATGATTTTCTCACTCCTACTAGTGAATCTAATGTAACACACACTCATACAATGCGCACCACCCCGTGATGTTTTTCTCACTCCTACTAGTGAATGTAATGTAACACACACCCATACAATGCGCACCACCCCGTGATGTTTTTCTCACTCCTACGAGTGAATGTAATGTAACACACACCCATACAATGCGCACCACCCCGTGATGTTTTTCTCACTCCTACTAGTGAATGTAATGTAAAACACACCCATACAATGCGCAACACCCCGTGATGTATTTCTCACTCCTACTAGTGAATGTAATGTAACACACACCCATACAATGCGCACCTCCCCGTGATGTTTTTCTCACTCCTACTAGTGAATGTAATGTAACACACAGCCATACAACGCGCACCACCCCGTGATGATTTTCTCACTCCTACTAGTGAATGTAATGTAACACACACCCATACAACGCGCACCACCCCGTGATGTTTTGCTCAGTCCTACTAGTGAATCTAATGTAACACACACCCATACAATGCGCACCACCCCGTGATGTTTTTCTCACTCCTACTAGTGAATGTAATGTAACACACACCCATACAATGCGCACCTCACCGTGATGTTTTTCTCACTCCTACTAGTGAATGTAATGTAACACACACCCATACAATGCGCACCACCCCGTGATGATTTTCTCCCTCCTACTAGTGAATCTAATGTAACACACACCCATACAATGCGTACCACCCCGTGATGTTTTTCTCACTCCTACTAGTGAATGTAATGTAACACACACCCATACAATGCGCACCACCCCGTGATGTTTTTCTCACTCCTACTAGTGAATGTAATGTAACACACAACCATACAATACGCACCACCCCGTGATGATTTTCTCACTCCTACTTGTGAATCTATGTAACAAACACCCATACAATGCGCACCACCCTGTGATGTTGTTCTCACACCTACTAGTGAATGTAGTGTAACACACACCCATACAATGCGCACCACCCCGTGATGTTTTTCTCACTCCTACTAGTGAATGTAATGTAAAACACACCCATACAATGCGCACCACCCCGTGATGATTTTCTCACTCCTACTAGTGAATCTAATGTAGCAAACACCCATACAATGCGCACCACCCCGTGATGTTTTTCTCACTCCTACTAGTGAATGTAATGTAACACACACCCATACAATGCGCACCACCCCATGATGATTTTCTCACTCCTACTAGTGAATCTAATGTAACACACACCCATACAATGCGCACCACCCCGTGATGTTTTTCTCACTCCTACTAGTGAATGTAATGTAACACACACCCATACAATGCGCACCACCCCGTGATGTTTTTCTCACTCCTACTAGTGAATGTAATGTAACACACACCCATACAATGCGCAACACCCCGTGAGGTTTTTCTAACTCCTACTAGTGAATGTAATGTAACACACACCCATACAATGCGCAACACCCCGTGATGTTTTTCTCACTCCTACTAGTGAATGTAATGTAACACACACCCATACAATGCGCACCACCCTGTGATGTTTTCTCACTCCTACTAGTGAATGTAATGTAACACACAACCATACAATACGCACCACCCCGTGATGATTTTCTCACTCCTACTTGTGAATCTATGTAACAAACACCCATACAATGCGCACCACCCTGTGATGTTGTTCTCACACCTACTAGTGAATATAGTGTAACACACACCCATACAATGCGCACCACCCCGTGATGTTTTTCTCACTCCTACTAGTGAATGTAATGTAAAACACACCCATACAACGCACACCACCCCGTGATGATTTTCTCACTCCTACTAGTGAATCTAATGTAGCAAACACCCATACAATGCGCACCACCACGTGATGTTTTTCTCACTCCTACTAGTGAATGTAATGTAACACACAGCCATAAAACGCGCACCACCCCATGATGATTTTCTCACTCCTACTAGTGAATGTAATGTAACACACACCCATACAACGCGCACCACCCCGTGATGTTTTGCTCAGTCCTACTAGTGAATCTAATGTAACACACACCCATACAATGCGCACCTCCCCGTGATGTTTTTCTCACTCCTACTAGTGAATGTAATGTAACACACACCCATACAATGCGCACCTCCCCGTGATGTTTTTCTCACTCCTACTAGTGAATGTAATGTAACACACAGCCATACAATGCGCACCACCCCTTGATGATTTTCTCACTCCTACTAGTGAATCTAATGTAACACACACCCATACAATGCGCACCACACCGTGATGTTTTTCTCACTCCTACTAGTGAATGTAATGTAACACACACCCAAACAATGCGCACCACCCCGTGATGTTTTTCTCACTCCTACTAGTGAATGTAATGTAACACACACCCATACAATGCGCAACACCCCGTGATGTTTTTCTAACTCCTACTAGTGAATGTAATGTAACACACACCCATACAATGCGCACCACCCCGTGATGTTTTTCTCACTCCTACTAGTGAATGTAATGTAACACACACCCATACAATGCGCACCAACCCGTGATGTTTTTCTCACTCCTACTAGTGAATGTAATGTAACACAAAACCATACAATACGCACCACCCCGTGATGATTTTCTCACTCCTACTTGTGAATCTATGTAACACACACCCATACAATGCGCACCACCCTGTGATGTTGTTCTCACACCTACTAGTGAATGTAGTGTAACACACACCCATACAATGCGCACCTCCCCGTGATGTTTTTCTCACTCCTACTATTGAATGTAATGTAAAACACACCCATACAATGCGCACCACCCCGTGATGATTTTCTCACTCCTACTAGTGAATCTAATGTAGCAAACACCCATACAATGCGCACCACACCGTGATGTTTTTGTCACTGCTACTAGTGAATGTAATGTAACACACACCCATACAACGCGCACCACCCCGTGATGTTTTGCTCAGTCCTACTAGTGAATCTAATGTAACACACACCCATAAAACGCGCACCACCCCGTGATGTTTTTCTCACTCCTACTAGTGAATGTAATGTAACACACACCCATACAATGCGCACCTCCCCGTGATGTTTTTCTCATTCCTACTAGTGAATGTAATGTAACACACACCCATACAATGCGCACCACCCCGTGATGATTTTCTCACTCCTACTAGTGAATCTAATGTAACACACACCCATACAATGCGCACCACCCCGTGATGTTTTTCTCACTCCTACTAGTGAATGTAATGTAACACACACCCATACAATGCGCAACACCCCGTGATGTTTTTCTCACTCCTACTAGTGAATGTAATGTAACACACACCCATACAATGCGCACCACCCCGTGATGTTTTTCTAACTCCTACTAGTGAATGTAATGTAACACACACCCATACAATGCGCACCACCCCGTGATGTTTTTCTCACTCCTACTAGTGAATGTAATGTAAAACACACCCATACAATGCGCAACACCCCGTGATGTATTTCTCACTCCTACTAGTGAATGTAATGTAACACACACCCATACAATGCGCACCTCCCCGTGATGTTTTTCTCACTCCTACTAGTGAATGTAATGTAACACACAGCCATACAACGCGCACCACCCCGTGATGATTTTCTCACTCCTACTAGTGAATGTAATGTAACACACACCCATACAACGCGCACCACCCCGTGATGTTTTGCTCAGTCCTACTAGTGAATCTAATGTAACACACACCCATACAATGCGCACCACCCCGTGATGTTTTTCTCACTCCTACTAGTGAATGTAATGTAACACACACCCATACAATGCGCACCTCACCGTGATGTTTTTCTCACTCCTACTAGTGAATGTAATGTAACACACACCCATACAATGCGCACCACCCCGTGATGATTTTCTCCCTCCTACTAGTGAATCTAATGTAACACACACCCATACAATGCGTACCACCCCGTGATGTTTTTCTCACTCCTACTAGTGAATGTAATGTAACACACACCCATACAATGCGCACCACCCCGTGATGTTTTTCTCACTCCTACTAGTGAATGTAATGTAACACACAACCATACAATACGCACCACCCCGTGATGATTTTCTCACTCCTACTTGTGAATCTATGTAACAAACACCCATACAATGCGCACCACCCTGTGATGTTGTTCTCACACCTACTAGTGAATGTAGTGTAACACACACCCATACAATGCGCACCACCCCGTGATGTTTTTCTCACTCCTACTAGTGAATGTAATGTAAAACACACCCATACAATGCGCACCACCCCGTGATGATTTTCTCACTCCTACTAGTGAATCTAATGTAGCAAACACCCATACAATGCGCACCACCCCGTGATGTTTTTCTCACTCCTACTAGTGAATGTAATGTAACACACACCCATACAATGCGCACCACCCCATGATGATTTTCTCACTCCTACTAGTGAATCTAATGTAACACACACCCATACAATGCGCACCACCCCGTGATGTTTTTCTCACTCCTACTAGTGAATGTAATGTAACACACACCCATACAATGCGCACCACCCCGTGATGTTTTTCTCACTCCTACTAGTGAATGTAATGTAACACACACCCATACAATGCGCAACACCCCGTGAGGTTTTTCTAACTCCTACTAGTGAATGTAATGTAACACACACCCATACAATGCGCAACACCCCGTGATGTTTTTCTCACTCCTACTAGTGAATGTAATGTAACACACACCCATACAATGCGCACCACCCTGTGATGTTTTCTCACTCCTACTAGTGAATGTAATGTAACACACAACCATACAATACGCACCACCCCGTGATGATTTTCTCACTCCTACTTGTGAATCTATGTAACAAACACCCATACAATGCGCACCACCCTGTGATGTTGTTCTCACACCTACTAGTGAATATAGTGTAACACACACCCATACAATGCGCACCACCCCGTGATGTTTTTCTCACTCCTACTAGTGAATGTAATGTAAAACACACCCATACAACGCACACCACCCCGTGATGATTTTCTCACTCCTACTAGTGAATCTAATGTAGCAAACACCCATACAATGCGCACCACCACGTGATGTTTTTCTCACTCCTACTAGTGAATGTAATGTAACACACAGCCATAAAACGCGCACCACCCCGTGATGATTTTCTCACTCCTACTAGTGAATGTAATGTAACACACACCCATACAACGCGCACCACCCCGTGATGTTTTGCTCAGTCCTACTAGTGAATCTAATGTAACACACACCCATACAATGCGCACCTCCCCGTGATGTTTTTCTCACTCCTACTAGTGAATGTAATGTAACACACACCCATACAATGCGCACCTCCCCGTGATGTTTTTCTCACTCCTACTAGTGAATGTAATGTAACACACAGCCATACAATGCGCACCACCCCTTGATGATTTTCTCACTCCTACTAGTGAATCTAATGTAACACACACCCATACAATGCGCACCACACCGTGATGTTTTTCTCACTCCTACTAGTGAATGTAATGTAACACACACCCAAACAATGCGCACCACCCCGTGATGTTTTTCTCACTCCTACTAGTGAATGTAATGTAACACACACCCATACAATGCGCAACACCCCGTGATGTTTTTCTAACTCCTACTAGTGAATGTAATGTAACACACACCCATACAATGCGCACCACCCCGTGATGTTTTTCTCACTCCTACTAGTGAATGTAATGTAACACACACCCATACAATGCGCACCAACCCGTGATGTTTTTCTCACTCCTACTAGTGAATGTAATGTAACACAAAACCATACAATACGCACCACCCCGTGATGATTTTCTCACTCCTACTTGTGAATCTATGTAACAAACACCCATACAATGCGCACCACCCTGTGATGTTGTTCTCACACCTACTAGTGAATGTAGTGTAACACACACCCATACAATGCGCACCTCCCCGTGATGTTTTTCTCACTCCTACTATTGAATGTAATGTAAAACACACCCATACAATGCGCACCACCCCGTGATGATTTTCTCACTCCTACTAGTGAATCTAATGTAGCAAACACCCATACAATGCGCACCACACCGTGATGTTTTTGTCACTGCTACTAGTGAATGTAATGTAACACACACCCATACAACGCGCACCACCCCGTGATGTTTTGCTCAGTCCTACTAGTGAATCTAATGTAACACACACCCATAAAACGCGCACCACCCCGTGATGTTTTTCTCACTCCTACTAGTGAATGTAATGTAACACACACCCATACAATGCGCACCTCCCCGTGATGTTTTTCTCATTCCTACTAGTGAATGTAATGTAACACACACCCATACAATGCGCACCACCCCGTGATGATTTTCTCACTCCTACTAGTGAATCTAATGTAACACACACCCATACAATGCGCACCACCCCGTGATGTTTTTCTCACTCCTACTAGTGAATGTAATGTAACACACACCCATACAATGCGCAACACCCCGTGATGTTTTTCTCACTCCTACTAGTGAATGTAATGTAACACACACCCATACAATGCGCACCACCCCGTGATGTTTTTCTAACTCCTACTAGTGAATGTAATGTAACACACACCCATACAATGCGCACCACCCCGTGATGTTTTTCTCACTCCTACTAGTGAATGTAATGTAACACACACCCATACAATGCGCACCACCCCGTGATGTTTTTCTCACTCCTACTAGTGAATGTAATGTAACACACAACCATACAATACGCACCACCCCGTGATGATTTTCTCACTCCTACTTGTGAATCTATGTAACAAACACCCATACAATGCGCACCACCCTGTGATGTTGTTCTCACACCTACTAGTGAATGTAGTGTAACACACACCCATACAATGCGCACCACCCCGTGATGTTTTTCTCACTCCTACTAGTGAATCTAATGTAACACACACCCATACAATGCGCACCACCCCGTGATGTTTTTCTCACTCCTACTAGTGAATGTAATGTAACACACACCCATAAAATGCGCACCACCCCGTGATGTTTTTCTCACTCCTACTACTGAATGTAATGTAACACACACCCATACATTGCACACCACCCCGTGATGTTTTTCTCACTCCTACTAGTGAAAGTAATGTAACACACACCCATACAATGCGCACCACCCCGTGATGTTTTTCTCACTCCTACTAGTGAATGTAATGTAACACACACCCATACAATGCGCACCACCCCGTGATGTTTTTCTCACTCCTACTAGTGAATGTAATGTAACACACACCCATACAATGCGCACCACCCCGTGATGTTTTTCTCACTCCTACTAGTGAATGTAATGTAACACACACCCATACAATGCGCACCACCCCGTGATGTTTTTCTCACTCCTACTAGTGAATGTAATGTAACACACACCCATACAATGCGCACCACCCCGTGATGTTTTTCTCACTCCTACTAGTGAATGTAATGTAACACACACCCATAGAATGCGCACCACCCCGTGATGTTTTTCTCACTCCTACTAGTGAATGTAATGTAACACACACCCATACAATGCGCACCACCCCGTGATGTTTTTCTCACTCCTACTAGTGAATGTAATGTAACACACACCCATACAATGCGCACCACCCCGTGATGTTTTTCTCACTCCTACTAGTGAATGTAATGTAACACACACCCATACAATGCGCACCACCCCGTGATGTTTTTCTCACTCCTACTAGTGAATGTAATGTAACACACACCCATACAATGCGCACCACCCCGTGATGTTTTTCTCACTCCTACTAGTGAATGTAATGTAACAAACACCCATACAATGCGCACCACCCCGTGATGTTTTTCTCACTCCTACTAGTGAATGTAGTGTAACACACACCCATACAATGCGCACCACCCCGTGATGTTTTTCTCACTGCTAGTAGTGAATGTAGTGTAACACACACCCATACAATGCGCACCACCCCGTGATGTTTTTCTCACTCCTACTATTGAATGTAATGTAAAACACACCCATACAATGCGCACCACCCCGTGATGATTTTCTCACTCCTACTAGTGAATCTAATGTAGCAAACACCCATACAATACGCACCACACCGTGATGTTTTTGTCACTGCTACTAGTGAATGTAATGTAACACACACCCATACAACGCGCACCACCCCGTGATGTTTTGCTCAGTCCTACTAGTGAATCTAATGTAACACACACCCATAAAACGCGCACCACCCCGTGATGTTTTTCTCACTCCTACTAGTGAATGTAATGTAACACACACCCATACAATGCGCACCTCCCCGTGATGTTTTTCTCATTCCTACTAGTGAATGTAATGTAACACACACCCATACAATGCGCACCACCCCGTGATGATTTTCTCACTCCTACTAGTGAATCTAATGTAACACACACCCATACAATGCGCACCACCCCGTGATGTTTTTCTCACTCCTACTAGTGAATGTAATGTAACACACACCCATACAATGCGCAACACCCCGTGATGTTTTTCTCACTCCTACTAGTGAATGTAATGTAACACACACCCATACAATGCGCACCACCCCGTGATGTTTTTCTAACTCCTACTAGTGAATGTAATGTAACACACACCCATACAATGCGCACCACCCCGTGATGTTTTTCTCACTCCTACTAGTGAATGTAATGTAACACACACCCATACAATGCGCACCACCCCGTGATGTTTTTCTCACTCCTACTAGTGAATGTAATGTAACACACAACCATACAATACGCACCACCCCGTGATGATTTTCTCACTCCTACTTGTGAATCTATGTAACAAACACCCATACAATGCGCACCACCCTGTGATGTTGTTCTCACACCTACTAGTGAATGTAGTGTAACACACACCCATACAATGCGCACCACCCCGTGATGTTTTTCTCACTCCTACTAGTGAATCTAATGTAACACACACCCATACAATGCGCACCACCCCGTGATGTTTTTCTCACTCCTACTAGTGAATGTAATGTAACACACACCCATAAAATGCGCACCACCCCGTGATGTTTTTCTCACTCCTACTACTGAATGTAATGTAACACACACCCATACAATGCACACCACCCCGTGATGTTTTTCTCACTCCTACTAGTGAAAGTAATGTAACACACACCCATACAATGCGCACCACCCCGTGATGTTTTTCTCACTCCTACTAGTGAATGTAATGTAACACACACCCATACAATGCGCACCACCCCGTGATGTTTTTCTCACTCCTACTAGTGAATGTAATGTAACACACACCCATACAATGCGCACCACCCCGTGATGTTTTTCTCACTCCTACTAGTGAATGTAATGTAACACACACCCATACAATGCGCACCACCCCGTGATGTTTTTCTCACTCCTACTAGTGAATGTAATGTAACACACACCCATACAATGCGCACCACCCCGTGATGTTTTTCTCACTCCTACTAGTGAATGTAATGTAACACACACCCATAGAATGCGCACCACCCCGTGATGTTTTTCTCACTCCTACTAGTGAATGTAATGTAACACACACCCATACAATGCGCACCACCCCGTGATGTTTTTCTCACTCCTACTAGTGAATGTAATGTAACACACACCCATACAATGCGCACCACCCCGTGATGTTTTTCTCACTCCTACTAGTGAATGTAATGTAACACACACCCATACAATGCGCACCACCCCGTGATGTTTTTCTCACTCCTACTAGTGAATGTAATGTAACACACACCCATACAATGCGCACCACCCCGTGATGTTTTTCTCACTCCTACTAGTGAATGTAATGTAACAAACACCCATACAATGCGCACCACCCCGTGATGTTTTTCTCACTCCTACTAGTGAATGTAATGTAACACACACCCATACAATGCGCACCACCCCGTGATGTTTTTCTCACTCCTACTAGTGAATGTAATGTAACACAAACCCATACAATGCGCACCACCCCGTGATGTTTTTCTCACTCCTACTAGTGAATGTAATGTAACAAACACCCATACAATGCGCACCACCCCGTGATGTTTTTCTCACTCCTACTAGTGAATGTAATGTAACACACACCCATACAATGCGCACCACCCCGTGATGATTTTCTCACTCCTACTAGTGAACGTAATGTAAAACACACCCATACAATGCGCACCACCACGTGATGTTTTTCTCACTCCTACTAGTGAATGTAATGTAACACACACCCATAAAATGCGCACCACCCCGTGATGTTTTTCTCACTCCTACTAGTGAATGTAGTGTAACACACACCCATACAATGCGCACCACCCCGTGATGTTTTTCTCACTGCTACTAGTGAATGTAGTGTAACACACACCCATATAATGCGCACCACCCCGTGATGATTTTCTCACTCCTACTAGTGAATCTAATGTAACACACACTCATACAATGCGCACCACCCCGTGATGTTTTTCTCACTCCTACTAGTGAATGTAATGTAACACACACCCATACAATGCGCACCACCCCGTGATGTTTTTCTCACTCCTACGAGTGAATGTAATGTAACACACACCCATACAATGCGCACCACCCCGTGATGTTTTTCTCACTCCTACTAGTGAATGTAATGTAAAACACACCCATACAATGCGCAACACCCCGTGATGTATTTCTCACTCCTACTAGTGAATGTAATGTAACACACACCCATACAATGCGCACCTCCCCGTGATGTTTTTCTCACTCCTACTAGTGAATGTAATGTAACACACAGCCATACAACGCGCACCACCCCGTGATAATTTTCTCACTCCTACTAGTGAATGTAATGTAACACACACCCATACAACGCGCACCACCCCGTGATGTTTTGCTCAGTCTTACTAGTGAATCTAATGTAACACACACCCATACAATGCGCACCACCCCGTGATGTTTTTCTCACTCCTACTAGTGAATGTAATGTAACACACACCCATACAATGCGCACCTCCCCGTGATGTTTTTCTCACTCCTACTAGTGAATGTAATGTAACACACACCCATACAATGCGCACCACCCCGTGATGATTTTCTCCCTCCTACTAGTGAATCTAATGTAACACACACCCATACAATGCGTACCACCCCGTGATGTTTTTCTCACTCCTACTAGTGAATGTAATGTAACACACACCCATACAATGCGCACCACCCCGTGATGTTTTTCTCACTCCTACTAGTGAATGTAATGTAACACACAATCATACAATACGCACCACCCCGTGATGATTTTCTCACTCCTACTTGTGAATCTATGTAACAAACACCCATACAATGCGCACCACCCTGTGATGTTGTTCTCACACCTACTAGTGAATGTAGTGTAACACACACCCATACAATGCGCACCACCCCGTGATGTTTTTCTCACTCCTACTAGTGAATGTAATGTAAAACACACCCATACAATGCGCACCACCCCGTGATGATTTTCTCACTCCTACTAGTGAATCTAATGTAGCAAACACCCATACAATGCGCACCACCCCGTGATGTTTTTCTCACTCCTACTAGTGAATGTAATGTAACACACACCCATACAATGCGCACCACCCCGTGATGATTTTCTCACTCCTACTAGTGAATCTAATGTAACACACACCCATACAATGCGCACCACCCCGTGATGTTTTTCTCACTCCTACTAGTGAATGTAATGTAACACACACCCATACAATGCGCACCACCCCGTGATGTTTTTCTCACTCCTACTAGTGAATGTAATGTAACACACACCCATACAATGCGCAACACCCCGTGAGGTTTTTCTAACTCCTACTAGTGAATGTAATGTAACACACACCCATACAATGCGCACCACCCCGTGATGTTTTTCTCACTCCTACTAGTGAATGTAATGTAACACACACCCATACAATGCGCACCACCCTGTGATGTTTTCTCACTCCTACTAGTGAATGTAATGTAACACACAACCATACAATACGCACCACCCCGTGATGATTTTCTCACTCCTACTTGTGAATCTATGTAACAAACACCGATACAATGCGCACCACCCTGTGATGTTGTTCTCACACCTACTAGTGAATATAGTGTAACACACACCCATACAATGCGCACCACCCCGTGATGTTTTTCTCACTCCTACTAGTGAATGTAATGTAAAACACACCCATACAACGCACACCACCCCGTGATGATTTTCTCACTCCTACTAGTGAATCTAATGTAGCAAACACCCATACAATGCGCACCACCACGTGATGTTTTTCTCACTCCTACTAGTGAATGTAATGTAACACACAGCCATACAACGCGCACCACCCCGTGATGATTTTCTCACTCCTACTAGTGAATGTAATGTAACACACACCCATACAACGCGCACCACCCCGTGATGTTTTGCTCAGTCCTACTAGTGAATCTAATGTAACACACACCCATACAATGCGCACCTCCCCGTGATGTTTTTCTCACTCCTACTAGTGAATGTAATGTAACACACACCCATACAATGCGCACCTCCCCGTGATGTTTTTCTCACTCCTACTAGTGAATGTAATGTAACACACAGCCATACAATGCGCACCACCCCGTGATGATTTTCTCACTCCTACTAGTGAATCTAATGTAACACACACCCATACAATGCGCACCACCCCGTGATGTTTTTCTCACTCCTACTAGTGAATGTAATGTAACACACACCCAAACAATGCGCACCACCCCGTGATGTTTTTCTCACTCCTACTAGTGAATGTAATGTAACACACACCCATACAATGCGCAACACCCCGTGATGTTTTTCTAACTCCTACTAGTGAATGTAATGTAACACACACCCATACAATGCGCACCACCCCGTGATGTTTTTCTCACTCCTACTAGTGAATGTAATGTAACACACACCCATACAATGCGCACCAATCCGTGATGTTTTTCTCACTCCTACTAGTGAATGTAATGTAACACAAAACCATACAATACGCACCACCCCGTGATGATTTTCTCACTCCTACTTGTGAATCTATGTAACAAACACCCATACAATGCGCACCACCCTGTGATGTTGTTCTCACACCTACTAGTGAATGTAGTGTAACACACACCCATACAATGCGCACCACCCCGTGATGTTTTTCTCACTCCTACTATTGAATGTAATGTAAAACACACCCATACAATGCGCACCACCCCGTGATGATTTTCTCACTCCTAATAGTGAATCTAATGTAGCAAACACCCATACAATGCGCACCACACCGTGATGTTTTTGTCACTGCTACTAGTGAATGTAATGTAACACACACCCATACAACGCGCACCACCCCGTGATGTTTTGCTCAGTCCTACTAGTGAATCTAATGTAACACACACCCATACAACGCGCACCACCCCGTGATGTTTTTCTCACTCCTACTAGTGAATGTAATGTAAAACACACCCATACAATGCGCACCTCCCCGTGATGTTTTTCTCATTCCTACTAGTGAATGTAATGTAACACACACCCATACAATGCGCACCACCCCGTGATGATTTTCTCACTCCTACTAGTGAATCTAATGTAACACACACCCATACAATGCGCACCACCCCGTGATGTTTTTCTCACTCCTACTAGTGAATGTAATGTAACACACACCCATACAATGCGCAACACCCCGTGATGTTTTTCTCACTCCTACTAGTGAATGTAATGTAACACACCCCCATACAATGCGCACCAACCCGTGATGTTTTTCTAACTCCTACTAGTGAATGTAATGTAACACACACCCATACAATGCGCACCACCCCGTGATGTTTTTCTCACTCCTACTAGTGAATGTAATGTAACACACACCCATACAATGCGCACCACCCCGTGATGTTTTTCTCACTCCTACTAGTGAATGTAATGTAACACACAACCATACAATACGCACCACCCCGTGATGATTTTCTCACTCCTACTTGTGAATCTATGTAACAAACACCCATACAATGCGCACCACCCTGTGATGTTGTTCTCACACCTACTAGTGAATGTAGTGTAACACACACCCATACAATGCGCACCACCCCGTGATGTTTTTCTCACTCCTACTAGTGAATCTAATGTAACACACACCCATACAATGCGCACCACCCCGTGATGTTTTTCTCACTCCTACTAGTGAATGTAATGTAACACACACCCATAAAATGCGCACCACCCCGTGATGTTTTTCTCACTCCTACTACTGAATGTAATGTAACACACACCCATACAATGCACACCACCCCGTGATGTTTTTCTCACTCCTACTAGTGAAAGTAATGTAACACACACCCATACAATGCGCACCACCCCGTGATGTTTTTCTCACTCCTACTAGTGAATGTAATGTAACACACACCCATACAATGCGCACCACCCCGTGATGTTTTTCTCACTCCTACTAGTGAATGTAATGTAACACACACCCATACAATGCGCACCACCCCGTGATGTTTTTCTCACTCCTACTAGTGAATGTAATGTAACACACACCCATACAATGCGCACCACCCCGTGATGTTTTTCTCACTCCTACTAGTGAATGTAATGTAACACACACCCATACAATGCGCACCACCCCGTGATGTTTTTCTCACTCCTACTAGTGAATGTAATGTAACACACACCCATAGAATGCGCACCACCCCGTGATGTTTTTCTCACTCCTACTAGTGAATGTAATGTAACACACACCCATACAATGCGCACCACCCCGTGATGTTTTTCTCACTCCTACTAGTGAATGTAATGTAACACACACCCATACAATGCGCACCACCCCGTGATGTTTTTCTCACTCCTACTAGTGAATGTAATGTAACACACACCCATAAAATGCGCACCACCCCGTGATGTTTTTCTCCCTCCTACTAGTGAATCTAATGTAACACACACCCATACAATGCGCACCACCCCGTGATGTTTTTCTCACTCCTACTAGTGAATGTAATGTAACACACACCCATACAAAGCGCACCTCCCCGTGATGTTTCTCTCACTCCTACTAGAGAATGTAATGTAACACACACCCATACAATGCGCACCACCCCGTGATGATTTTCTCACTCCTACTAGTGAATCTAATGTAACACACACCCATACAATGCGCATCACCCCGTGATGTTTTTCTCACTGCTACTAGTGAATGTAATGTAACACACACCCATACAATGCGCACCACCCCGTGATGATTTTCTCACTCCTACTAGTGAATCTAATGTAACACACACCCATACAATGCGCACCACCCCGTGATGTTTTTCTCACTGCTACTAGTGAATGTAATGTAAAACACACCCATACAATGCGCACCACCCCGTGATGATTTTCTCACTCCTACTAGTGAATCTAATGTAGCAAACACCCATACAATGCGCACCACCCCGTGATGTTTTTCTCACTCCTACTAGTGAATGTAATGTAACACACACCCATACAATGCGCACCACCCCGTGATGATTTTCTCACTTCTACTAGTGAATGTAATGTAACACACACCCATACAATGCGCACCACCCCGTGATGTTTTTCTCACTCCTACTAGTGAATGTAATATAACACACACCCATACAATGCGCACCACCCCGTGATGTTTTTCTCACTCCTACTAGTGAATGTAATGTAACACACACCCATACAATGCGCACACCCCGTGAGGTTTTTCTAACTCCTTCTAGTGAATGTAATGTAACACACACCCATACAATGCGCACCACCCCGTGATGTTTTTCTCACTCCTACTAGTGAATGTAATGTAACACACACCCATACAATGCGCACCACCCCGTGATGTTTTTCTCACTCCTACTAGTGAATGTAATGTAACACACAACCATACAATACGCACCACCCCGTGATGATTTTCTCACTCCTACTTGTGAATCTATGTAACAAACACCCATACAATGCGCACCACCCTGTGATGTTGTTCTCACACCTACTAGTGAATGTAGTGTAACACACACCCATACAATGCGCACCACCCCGTGATGTTTTTCTCACTCCTACTAGTGAATGTAATGTAAAACACACCCATACAATGCGCACCACCCCGTGATGATTTTCTCACTCCTACTAGTGAATCTAATGTAGCAAACACCCATACAATGCGCAGCACCCCGTGATGTTTTTCTCACTCCTACTAGTGAATGTAATGTAACACACAGCCATACAACGCGCACCACCCCGTGATGATTTTCTCACTCCTACTAGTGAATGTAATGTAACACACACCCATACAACGCGCACCACCCCGTGATGTTTTGCTCAGTCCTACTAGTGAATCTAATGTAACACACACCCATACAATGCGCACCTCCCCGTGATGTTTTTCTCACTCCTACTAGTGAATGTAATGTAACACACACCCATACAATGCGCACCTCCCCGTGATGTTTTTCTCACTCCTACTAGTGAATGTAATGTAACACACAGCCATACAATGCGCACCACCCCGTGATGTTTTCCTCACTCCTACTAGTGAATCTAATGTAACACACACCGATACAATGCGCACCACCCCGTGATGTTTTTCTCACTCCTACTAGTGAATGTAATGTAACACACACCCATACAATGCGCACCACCCCGTGATGTTTTTCTCACTCCTACTAGTGAATGTAATGCAACACACACCCATACAATGCGCAACACCCCGTGATGTTTTTCTAACTCCTACTAGTGAATGTAATGTAACACACACCCATACAATGCGCACCACCCCGTGATGTTTTTCTCACTCCTACTAGTGAATGTAATGTAACACACACCCATACAATGCGCACCAACCGGTGATGTTTTTCTCACTCCTAGTAGTGAATGTAATGTAACACAAAACCATACAATACGCACCACCCCGTGATGATTTTCTCACTCCTACTTGTGAATCTATGTAACAAACACCCATACAATGCGCACCACCCTGTGATGTTGTTCTCACACCTACTAGTGAATGTAGTGTAACACACACCCATACAATGCGCACCACCCCGTGATGTTTTTCTCACTCCTACTATTGAATGTAATGTAAAACACACCCATACAATGCGCACAACCCCGTGATGATTTTCTCACTCCTACTAGTGAATCTAATGTAGCAAACACCCATACAATGCGCACCACCCCGTGATGTTTTTGTCACTGCTACTAGTGAATGTAATGTAACACACACCCATACAACGCGCACCACCCCGTGATGTTTTGCTCAGTCCTACTAGTGAATCTAATGTAACACACACCCATACAACGCGCACCACCCCGTGATGTTTTTCTCACTCCTACTAGTGAATGTAATGTAACACACACCCATACAATGCGCACCTCCCCGTGATGTTTTTCTCACTCCTACTAGTGAATGTAATGTAACACACACCCATACAATGCGCACCACCCCGTGATGATTTTCTCACTCCTACTAGTGAATCTAATGTAACACACACCCATACAATGCGCACCACCCCGTGATGTTTTTCTCACTCCTACTAGTGAATCTAATGTAACACACACCCATACAATGCGCACCACCCCGTGATGTTTTTCTCACTCCTACTAGTGAATGTAATGTAACACACACCCATACAATGCACACCACCCCGTGATGTTTTTCTAACTCCTACTAGTGAATGTAATGTAACACACACCCATACAATGCGCACCACCCCGTGATGTTTTTCTCACTCCTACTAGTGAATGTAATGTAACACACACCCATACAATGGGCACCACCCCGTGATGTTTTTCTCACTCCTACTAGTGAATGTAATGTAACACACAACCATACAATACGCACCACGCCGTGATGATTTTCTCACTCCTACTTGTGAATCTATGTAACAAACACCCATACAATGCGCACCACCCCGTGATGTTTTTCTCACTCCTACTAGTGAATCTAATGTAACACACACCCATACAATGCGCACCACCCCGTGATGTTTTTCTCACTCCTACTAGTGAATGTAATGTAACACACACCCATAAAATGCGCACCACCCCGTGATGTTTTTCTCACTCCTACTACTGAATGTAATGTAACACACACCCATACAATGCACACCACCCCGTGATGTTTTTCTCACTCCTACTAGTGAAAGTAATGTAACACACACCCATACAATGCGCACCACCCCGTGATGTTTTTCTCACTCCTACTAGTGAATGTAATGTAACACACACCCATACAATGCGCACCACCCCGTGATGTTTTTCTCACTCCTACTAGTGAATCTAATGTAACACACACCCATACAATGCGCACCACCCCGTGATGATTTTCTCACTCCTACTAGTGAATGTAATGTAACACACACCCATACAATGCGCACCACCCCGTGATGTTTTTCTCACTCCTACTAGTGAATGTAATGTAACACACACCCATACAATGCGCACCACCCCGTGATGTTTTTCTCACTCCTACTCGTGAATGTAATGTAACACACACCCATAGAATGCGCACCACCCCGTGATGTTTTTCTCACTCCTACTAGTGAATGTAATGTAACACACACCCATACAATGCGCACCACCCCGTGATGTTTTTCTCACTCCTACTAGTGAATGTAATGTAACACACACCCATACAATGCGCACCACCCCGTGATGTTTTTCTCACTCCTACTAGTGAATGTAATGTAACACACACCCATAAAATGCGCACCACCCCGTGATGTTTTTCTCCCTCCTACTAGTGAATCTAATGTAACACACACCCATACAATGCGCACCACCCCGTGATGTTTTTCTCACTCCTACTAGAGAATGTAATGTAACACACACCCATACAATGCGCACCACCCCGTGATGATTTTCTCACTCCTACTAGTGAATCTAATGTAACACACACCCATACAATGCGCATCACCCCGTGATGTTTTTCTCACTGCTACTAGTGAATGTAATGTAACACACACCCATACAATGCGCACCACCCCGTGATGATTTTCTCACTCCTACTAGTGAATCTAATGTAACACACACCCATACAATGCGCACCACCCCGTGATGTTTTTCTCACTCCTACTAGTGAATGTAATGTAAAACACACCCATACAATGCGCACCACCCCGTGATGATTTTCTCACTCCTACTAGTGAATCTAATGTAGCAAACACCCATACAATGCGCACCACCCCGTGATGTTTTTCTCACTCCTACTAGTGAATGTAATGTAACACACACCCATACAATGCGCACCACCCCGTGATGATTTTCTCACTTCTACTAGTGAATCTAATGTAACACACACCCATACAATGCGCACCACCCCGTGATGTTTTTCTCACTCCTACTAGTGAATGTAATGTAACACACACCCATACAATGCGCACCACCCCGTGATGTTTTTCTCACTCCTACTAGTGAATGTAATGTAACACACACCCATACAATGCGCACACCCCATGAGGTTTTTCTCACTCCTACTAGTGAATGTAATGTAACACACACCCATACAATGCGCACCACCCCGTGATGTTTTTCTCACTCCTACTAGTGAATGTAATGTAACACACACCCATACAATGTGCACCACCCCGTGATGTTTTTCTCACTCCTACTAGTGAATGTAATGTAACACACAACCATACAATACGCACCACCCCGTGATGATTTTCTCACTCCTACTTGTGAATCTATGTAACAAACACCCATACAATGCGCACCACCCTGTGATGTTGTTCTCACCCCAACTAGTGAATGTAGTGTAACACACACCCATACAATGCGCACCACCCCGTGATGTTTTTCTCACTCCTACTAGTGAATGTAATGTAAAACACACCCATACAATGCGCACCACCCCGTGATGATTTTCTCACTCCTACTAGTGAATCTAATGTAGCAAACACCCATACAATGCGCAGCACCCCGTGATGTTTTTCTCACTCCTACTAGTGAAAGAAATGTAACACACAGCCATACAACGCGCACCACCCCGTGATGATTTTCTCACTCCTACTAGTGAATGTAATGTAACACACACCCATACAACGCGCACCACCCCGTGATGTTTTGCTCAGTCCTACTAGTGAATCTAATGTAACACACACCCATATAATGCGCACCTCCCCGTGATGTTTTTCTCACTCCTACTAGTGAATGTAATGTAACACACACCCATACAATGCGCACCTCCCCGTGATGTTTTTCTCACTCCTACTAGTGAATGTAATGTAAGACACAGCCATACAATGCGCACCACCCCGTGATGTTTTTCTCACTCCTACTAGTGAATCTAATGTAACACACACCCATACAATGCGCACCACCCCGTGATGTTTTTCTCACTCCTACTAGTGAATGTAATGTAACACACACCCATACAATGCGCACCACCCCGTGATGTTTTTCTCACTCCTACTAGTGAATGTAATGTAACACACACCGATACAATGCGCAACACCCCGTGATGTTTTTCTAACTCCTACTAGTGAATGTAATGTAACACACACCCATACAATGCGCACCACCCCGTGATGTTTTTCTCACTTCTACTAGTGAATGTAATGTAACACACACCCATACAATGCGCACCACCCCGTGATGTTTTTCTCACTCCTACTAGTGAATGTAATGTAACACACAACCATGCAATACGCACCACCCCGTGATGATTTTCTCACTCCTACTTGTGAATCTATGTAACAAACACCCATACAATGCGCACCACCCTGTGATGTTGTTCTCACACCTACTAGTGAATGTAGTGTAACACACACCCATACAATGCGCACCACCCCGTGATGTTTTTCTCACTCCTACTAGTGAATGTAATGTAAAACACACCCATACAATGCGCACCACCCCGTGATGATTTTCTCACTCCTACTAGTGAATCTAATGTAGCAAACACCCATACAATGCGCACCACCCCGTGATGTTTTTGTCACTGCTACTAGTGAATGTAATGTAACACACACCCATACAATGCGCACCACCCCGTGATGTTTTGCTCAGTCCTACTAGTGAATCTAATGTAACACACACCCATACAACGCGCACCACCCCGTGATGTTTTTCTCACTCCTACTAGTGAATGTAATGTAACACACACCCATACAATGCGCACCTCCCCGTGATGTTTTTCTCACTCCTACTAGTGAATGTAATGTAACACACACCCATACAATGCGCACCACCCCGTGATGATTTTCTCACTCCTACTAGTGAATCTAATGTAACACACACCCATACAATGCGCACCACCCCGTGATGTTTTTCTCACTCCTACTAGTGAATGTAATGTAACACACACCCATACAATGCGCAACAACCCGTGATGTTTTTCTCACTCCTACTAGTGAATGTAATGTAACACACACACATACAAGGCGCACCACCCCGTGATGTTTTTCTAACTCCTACTAGTGAATGTAATGTAACACACACCCAAACAATGCGCACCACCCCGTGATGTTTTTCTCACTCCTACTAGTGAATGTAATGTAACACACACCCATACAATGCGCACCACCCCGTGATGTTTTTCTCACTCCTACTAGTGAATGTAATGTAACACACAACCATACAATAAGCACCACCCCGTGATGATTTTCTCACTCCTACTTGTGAATCTATGTAACAAACACCCATACAATGCGCACCACCCTGTGATGTTGTTCTCACACCTACTATTGAATGTAGTGTAACACACACCCATACAATGCGCACCACCCTGTGATGTTTTTCTCACTCCTACTAGTGAATCTAATGTAACACACACCCATACAATGCGCACCACCCCGTGATGTTTTTCTCACTCCTACTAGTGAATGTAATGTAACACACACCCATAAAATGCGCACCACCCCGTCATGTTTTTCTCACTCCTACTACTGAATGTAATGTAACACACACCCATACAATGCGCACCACCCCGTGATGTTTTTCTCACTCCTACTAGTGAAAGTATTGTAACACACACCCATACAATGCGCACCACCCCGTGATGTTTTTCTCACTCCTACTAGTGAATGTAATGTAACACACACCCATACAATGCGCACCACCCCGTGATGTTTTTCTCACTCCTACTAGTGAATGTAATGTAACACACACCCATACAATGCGCACCACCCCGTGATGTTTTTCTCACTCCTACTAGTGAATGTAATGTAACACACACCCATACAATGCGCTCCACCCCGTGATGTTTTTCTCACTCCTACTAGTGAATGTAATGTAACACACACCCATACAATGCGCACCACCCCCTGATGTTTTTCTCACTCCTACTAGTGAATGTAATGTAACACACCCATACAATGCGCACCACCCCGTGATGTTTTTCTCACTCCTAGTAGTGAATGTAATGTAACGCACACCCATACAATGCGCACCACCCCGTGATGTTTTTCTCACGGCTACTAGTGAATGTAATGTAACGCACACCCATACAATGCGCACCACCCCGTGATGTTTTTCTCACTCCTACTAGTGAATGTAATGTAACGCACACCCATAAAATGCGCACCACCCCGTGATGTTTCTCTCACTCCTCCTAGTGAATCTAATGTAACGCACACCCATACAATGCGCACCACCCCGTGATGTTTTTCTCACTCCTACTAGTGAATCTAATGTAACACACACCCATACAATGCGCACCACCCCGTGATGATTTTCTCACTCCTACTAGTGAATCTAATGTAACACACACCCATACAATGCGCACCACCCCGTGATGTTTTTCTCACTCCTACTAGTGAATGTAATGTAACACACACCCATACAATGCGCACCACCCCGTGATGTTTTTCTCACTCCTACTAGTGAATGTAATGTAACACACACCCATACAATGCGCACCACCCCGTGATGTTTTTCTCACTGCTAGTAGTGAATGTAGTGTAACACACACCCATACAATGCGCACCACCCCGTGATGTTTTTCTCACTCCTACTAGTGAATGTAATGTAACACACACCCATACAATGCGCACCACCCCGTGATGTTTTTCTCACTCCTACTAGTGAATGTAATGTAACACACACCCATACAATGCGCACCACCACGTGATGTTTTTCTCACTCCTACTAGTGAATGTAATGTAACACACACCCATACAATGCGCACCACCCCGTGATGTTTTTCTCACTCCTACTAGTGAATGTAATGTAACACACACCCATACAATGCGCACCACCCCGTGATGTTTTTCTCACTCCTACTAGTGAATGTAATGTAACACACACCCATACAATGCGCACCACCCCGTGATGTTTTTCTCACTCCTACTAGTGAATGTAATGTAACGCACACCCATAAAATGCGCACCACCCCGTGATATTTTTCTCACTCCTACTAGTGAATGTAATGTAACGCACACCCATACAATGCGCACCACCCCGTGATGTTTCTCTCACTTCTACTAGTGAATCTAATGTAACACACACCCATACAATGCGCACCACCCCGTGATGTTTCTCTCACTCCTACTAGTGAATGTAATGTAACACACACCCATACAGTGCGCACCACCCCTTGATGTTTTTCTCACTCCTACTAGTGAATGTAATGTAACACACACCCATACAATGCGCACCACCCCGTGATGTTTTTCTCACTCCTACTAGTGAATGTAATGTAACACACACCCATACAATGCGCACCATCCCGTGATGTTTTTCTCACTCGTACTAGTGAATGTAGTGTAACACACACCCATACAATGCGCACCACCCCGTGATGTTTTTCTCACTCGTACTAGTGAATGTAGTGTAACACACACCCATACAATGCGCACCACCCCGTGATGTTTTTCTCACTCCTGTTAGTGAATGTAATGTAACACACACCCATACAATGCGCACCACCCCGTGATGATTTTCTCACTCCTACTAGTGAATCTAATGTAACAAACACCCATACAATACGCACCATCCCGTGATGTTTTTCTCACTCCTACTAGTGAATGTAATGTAACACACACCCATACAATGCGCACCACCCCGTGATGTTTTTCTCACTCCTACTAGTGAATCTAATGTAACACTCACCCATACAATGCGCACATCCCCGTGATGTTTTTCTCACTCCTACTAGTGAATCTAATGTAACACTCACCCATACAATGCGCACCACCCCGTGATGTTTTTCTCACTCCTACTAGTGAATGAAATGTAACACACACCCATACAATGCGCACCACCCCGTGGTGTTTTTCTCACTCCTACTAGTGAATGTAATGTAACACACACCCATACAATGCGCACCACCCCGTGATGATTTTCTCACTCCTACTAGTGAATGTAATGTAACACACACCCATAAAATGCGCACCACCCCGTGATGTTTTTCTCACTCCTACTAGTGAATGTAATGTAACACACACCCATACAATGCGCACCACCCCGTGATGTTTTTCTCATTCCTACTAGTGAATCTAATGTAACACACACCCATACAATGCGCACCACCCCGTGATGTTTTTCTCACTCCTACTAGTGAATGTAGTGTAACACACACCCATACAATGCGCACCACCCCGTGATGTTTTTCTCACTGCTAGTAGTGAATGTAGTGTAACACACACCATACAATGCGCACCACCCCGTGATGTTTTTCTCACTCCTACTAGTGAATGTAGTGTAACACACACCCATACAATGCGCACCACCCCGTGATGTTTTTCTCACTGCTACTAGTGAATGTAGTGTAACACACACCAATACAATGCGCACCACCCCGTGATGTTTTTCTCACTCCTACTAGTGAATGTAATGTAACACACACCCATACAATGCGCAACACCCCGTGATGTTTTTCTCACTCCTACTAGTGAATGTAATGTAACACACACCCATACAATGCGCACCACCCCGTGATATTTTTCTCACTCCTACTAGTGAATGTAATGTAACACACACCCATACAATGCGCACCACCCCGTGATGTTTTTCTCACTCCTACTAGTGAATCTAAAGTAACACTCACCCATACAATGCGCACCACCCCGTGATGTTTTTCTCACTCCTACTAGTGAATGTAATGTAACACACACCCATACAATGCGCACCACCCCGTGATGTTTTTCTCACTCCTACTAGTGAATGTAATGTAACACACACCCATACAATGCGCACCTCCCCGTGATGTTTTTCTCACTCCTACTAGTGAATGTAATGTAACACACACCCATACAATGCGCACCACTCCGTGATGTTTTTCTCACTCCTACTAGTGAATGTAATGTAACACACACCCATACAATGCGCACCACCCCGTGATGATTTTCTCACTCCTACTAGTGAATGTAATGTAACACACACCCATACAATGCGCACCACCCCGTGATGTTTTTCTCACTCCTACTAGTAAATCTAATGTAACACACACCCATACAATGCGCACCACCCCGTGATGTTTTTCTCACTCCTACTAGTGAATGTAATGTAACACACACCCATACAATGCGCACCACCCCGTGATGTTTTTCTCACTCCTACTAGTGAATGTAATGTAACACACACCCATACAATGAGCACCACCCCGTGATGTTTTTCTCACTCTTACTAGTGAATGTAATGTAACACACACCGATAAAATGCGCACCACCCCGTGATGTTTTTCTCACTCCTACTAGTGAATGTAATGTAATACACACCCATACAATGCGCACCACCACGTGATGTTTTTCTCACTCCTACTAGTGAATGTAATGTAACACACACCCATAAAATGCGCAACACCCCGTGATGTTTTCCTCACTCCTACTAGTGAATGTAATGTAACACACACCCATACAATGCGCATAACCCCGTGATGTTTTTTCACTCCTACTAGTGAATCTAATGTAACACACACCCATACAATGCGAACCACCCCGTGATGTTTTTCTCACTCCTACTAGTGAATCTAATGTAACACACACCCATACAATGCGCACCACCCCGTGATGTTTTTCTCACTCCTACTAGGGAATGTAATGTAACACACCCATACAATGCGCACCACCCCCTGATGTTTTTCTCACTCCTACTAGTGAATGTAATGTAACGCACATCCATACAATGCGCACCACCCCGTGATGTTTTTCTCACTGCTACTAGTGAATGTAATGTAACGCACACCCATACAATACGCACCACCCCGTGATGTTTTTCTCACTCCTACTAGTGAATGTAATGTAACGCACACCCATAAAATGCGCACCACCCCGTGATGTTTCTCTCACTCCTACTAGGGAATGTAATATAACGCACACCCATAAAATGCGCACCACCCCGTGATGTTTCTCTCACTCCTACTAGTGAATCTAATGTAACGCACACCCATACAATGCGCACCACCCCGTGATGTTTTTCTCACTCCTACTAGTGAATGTAATGTAACGCACACCCATAAAATGCGCACCACCCCGTGATTTTTCTCTCACTCCTCCTAGTGAATCTAATGTAACGCACACCCATACAATGCGCACCACCCCGTGATGTTTTTCTCACTCCTACTAGTGAATCTAATGTAACACACACCCATACAATGCGCACCACCCCGTGATGATTTTCTCACTCCTACTAGTGAATCTAATGTAACACACACCCATACAATGCGCACCACCCCGTGATGTTTTTCTCACTCCTACTAGTGAATGTAATGTAACACACACCCATACAATGCGCACCACCCCGTGATGTTTTTCTCACTCCTACTAGTGAATGTAATGTAACACACACCCATACAATGCGCACCACCCCGTGATGTTTTTCTCACTGCTAGTAGTGAATGTAGTGTAACACACACCCATACAATGCGCACCACCCCGTGATGTTTTTCTCACTCCTACTAGTGAATGTAATGTAACACACACCCATACAATGCGCACCACCCCGTGATGTTTTTCTCACTCCTACTAGTGAATGTAATGTAACACACACCCATACAATGCGCACCACCACGTGATGTTTTTCTCACTCCTACTAGTGAATGTAATGTAACACACACCCATACAATGCGCACCACCCCGTGATGTTTTTCTCACTCCTACTAGTGAATGTAATGTAACACACACCCATACAATGCGCACCACCCCGTGATGTTTTTCTCACTCCTACTAGTGAATGTAATGTAACACACACCCATACAATGCGCACCACCCCGTGATGTTTTTCTCACTCCTACTAGTGAATGTAATGTAACGCACACCCATAAAATGCGCACCACCCCGTGATATTTTTCTCACTCCTACTAGTGAATGTAATGTAACGCACACCCATACAATGCGCACCACCCCGTGATGTTTCTCTCACTCCTACTAGTGAATGTAATGTAACGCACACCCATACAATGCGCACCACCCCGTGATGTTTCTCTCACTTCTACTAGTGAATGTAATGTAACACACACCCATACAATGCGCACCACCCCGTGATGTTTTTCTCACTCCTACTAGTGAATGTAATGTAACACACACCCATACAATGCGCACCATCCCGTGATGTTTTTCTCACTCCTACTAGTGAATGTAGTGTAACACACACCCATACAATGCGCACCACCCCGTGATGTTTTTCTCACTCGTACTAGTGAATGTAGTGTAACACACACCCATACAATGCGCACCACCCCGTGATGTTTTTCTCACTCCTGTTAGTGAATGTAATGTAACACACACCCATACAATGCGCACCACCCCGTGATGATTTTCTCACTCCTACTAGTGAATCTAATGTAACAAACACCCATACAATACGCACCACCCCGTGATGTTTTTCTCACTCCTACTAGTGAATGTAATGTAACACACACCCATACAATGCGCACCACCCCGTGATGTTTTTCTCACTCCTACTAGTGAATCTAATGTAACACTCACCCATACAATGCGCACATCCCCGTGATGTTTTTCTCACTCCTACTAGTGAATCTAATGTAACACTCACCCATACAATGCGCACCACCCCGTGATGTTTTTCTCACTCCTACTAGTGAATGAAATGTAACACACACCCATACAATGCGCACCACCCCGTGGTGTTTTTCTCACTCCTACTAGTGAATGTAATGTAACACACACCCATACAATGCGCACCACCCCGTGATGATTTTCTCACTCCTACTAGTGAATGTAATGTAACACACACCCATAAAATGCGCACCACCCCGTGATGTTTTTCTCACTCCTACTAGTGAATGTAATGTAACACACACCCATACAATGCGCACCACCCCGTGATGTTTTTCTCATTCCTACTAGTGAATCTAATGTAACACACACCCATACAATGCGCACCACCCCGTGATGTTTTTCTCACTCCTACTAGTGAATGTAGTGTAACACACACCCATACAATGCGCACCACCCCGTGATGTTTTTCTCACTGCTAGTAGTGAATGTAGTGTAACACACACCATACAATGCGCACCACCCCGTGATGTTTTTCTCACTCCTACTAGTGAATGTAGTGTAACACACACCCATACAATGCGCACCACCCCGTGATGTTTTTCTCACTGCTACTAGTGAATGTAGTGTAACACACACCAATACAATGCGCACCACCCCGTGATGTTTTTCTCACTCCTACTAGTGAATGTAATGTAACACACACCCATACACTGCGCAACACCCCGTGATGTTTTTCTCACTCCTACTAGTGAATGTAATGTAACACACACCCATACAATGCGCACCACCCCGTGATATTTTTCTCACTCCTACTAGTGAATGTAATGTAACACACACCCATACAATGCGCACCACCCCGTGATGTTTTTCTCACTCCTACTAGTGAATCTAAAGTAACACTCACCCATACAATGCGCACCACCCCGTGATGTTTTTCTCACTCCTACTAGTGAATGTAATGTAACACACACCCATACAATGCGCACCACCCCGTGATGTTTTTCTCACTCCTACTAGTGAATGTAATGTAACACACACCCATACAATGCGCACCTCCCCGTGATGTTTTTCTCACTCCTACTAGTGAATGTAATGTAACACACACCCATACAATGCGCACCACTCCGTGATGTTTTTCTCACTCCTACTAGTGAATGTAATGTAACACACACCCATACAATGCGCACCACCCCGTGATGATTTTCTCACTCCTACTAGTGAATGTAATGTAACACACACCCATACAATGCGCACCACCCCGTGATGTTTTTCTCACTCCTACTAGTGAATCTAATGTAACACACACCCATACAATGCGCACCACCCCGTGATGTTTTTCTCACTCCTACTAGTGAATGTAATGTAACACACACCCATACAATGCGCACCACCCCGTGATGTTTTTCTCACTCCTACTAGTGAATGTAATGTAACACACACCCATACAATGAGCACCACCCCGTGATGTTTTTCTCACTCTTACTAGTGAATGTAATGTAACACACACCGATAAAATGCGCACCACCCCGTGATGTTTTTCTCACTCCTACTAGTGAATGTAATGTAATACACACCCATACAATGCGCACCACCACGTGATGTTTTTCTCACTCCTACTAGTGAATGTAATGTAACACACACCCATAAAATGCGCAACACCCCGTGATGTTTTTCTCACTCCTACTAGTGAATGTAATGTAACACACACCCATACAATGCGCATAACCCCGTGATGTTTTTTCACTCCTACTAGTGAATCTAATGTAACACACACCCATACAATGCGCACCATCCCGTGATGTTTTTCTCACTCCTACTAGTGAATCTAATGTAACACACACCCATACAATGCGCACCACCCCGTGATGTTTTTCTCACTCCTACTAGTGAATCTAATGTAACACACACCCATACAATGCGCACCACCCCGTGATGTTTTTCTCACTCCTACTAGTGAATCTAATGTAACACAAACCCATACAATGCGCACCACCCCGTGATGTTTTTCTCACTCCTACTAGTGAATGTAATGTAACACACACCCATACAATGCGCACCACCCCGTGATGTTTTTCTCACTCCTACTAGTGAATGTAATGTAACACACACCCATACAATGCGCACCACCCCGTGATGTTTTTCTCACTCCTACTAGGGAATGTAATGTAACACACCCATACAATGCTCACCACCCCCTGATGTTTTTCTCACTCCTACTAGTGAATGTAATGTAACGCACATCCATACAATGCGCACCACCCCGTGATGTTTTTCTCACTGCTACTAGTGAATGTAATGTAACGCACACCCATACAATACGCACCACCCCGTGATGTTTTTCTCACTCCTACTAGTGAATGTAATGTAACGCACACCCATAAAATGCGCACCACCCCGTGATGTTTCTCTCACTCCTACTAGGGAATGTAATATAACGCACACCCATAAAATGCGCACCACCCCGTGATGTTTCTCTCACTCCTACTAGTGAATCTAATGTAACGCACACCCATACAATGCGCACCACCCCGTGATGTTTTTCTCACTCCTACTAGTGAATGTAGTGTAACACACACCCATACAATGCGCACCACCCCGTGATGTTTTTCTCACTCCTAATAGTGAATGTAATGTAACACACACCCATACAATGCGCACCACCCCGTGATGTTTTTCTCACTCCTACTAGTGAATGTAGTGTAACACACACCCATACAATGCGCACCACCCCGTGATGTTTTTCTCACTCCTACTAGTGAATGTAGTGTAACACACACCCATACAATGCGCACCACCCCGTGATGTTTTTCTCACTCCTAATAGTGAATGTAATGTAACACACACCCATACAATGCGCACCACCCCGTGATGTTTTTCTCACTCCTACTAGTGAATGTAATGTAACGCACACCCATACAATGCGCACCACCCCGTGATGTTTTTCTCACTCCTACTGGTGAATGTAATGTAACACACACCCATACAATGCGCACCACCCCGTGATGTTTTTCTCACTCCTACTAGTGAATGTAATGTAACACACACCCATACAATGCGCACCACCCCGTGATGTTTTTCGCACTCCTACTAGTGAATGTAATGTAACACACACCCATACAATGCGCACCACCCCGTGATGTTTTTCTCACTCCTACTAGTGAATGTAATGTAACGCACACCCATACAATGCGCACCACCCCGTGATGTTTTTCTCACTCCTACTGGTGAATGTAATGTAACACACACCCATACAATGCGCACCACCCCGTGATGTTTTTCTCACTCCTACTAGTGAATGTAATGTAACACACACCCATACAATGCGCACCACCCCGTGATGTTTTTCGCACTCCTACTAGTGAATGTAATGTAACACAAACCCATACAATGCGCACCACCCCGTGATGTTTTTCTCACTCCTACTAGTGAATGTAGTGTAACACACACCCATACAATGCGCACCACCCCGTGATGTTTTTCTCACTCCTACTAGTGAATGTAGTGTAACACACACCCATACAATGCGCACCACCCCGTGATGTTTTTCTCACTCCTACTAGTGAATGTAATGTAACACACACCCATACAATGCGCACCACCCCGTGATGTTTTTCTCACTCCTACTAGTGAATCTAATGTAACACTCACCCATACAATGCGCACATCCCCGTGATGTTTTTCTCACTCCTACTAGTGAATCTAATGTAACACTCACCCATACAATGCGCACCACCCCGTGATGATTTTCTCACTCCTACTAGTGAATCTAATGTAACACACACCCATACAATGCGCACCACCCCGTGATGTTTTTCTCACTCCTACTAGTGAATCTAATGTAACACACACCCATACAATGCGCACCACCCCGTGATGTTTTTCTCACTCCTACTAGTGAATGTAATGTAACACACACCCATAGAATGCGCACCACCCCATGATGTTTTTCTCACTCCTACTAGTGAATGTAATGTAACACACACCCATACAATGCGCACCACCCCGTGATGTTTTTCTCACTCCTACTAGTGAATGTAATGTAACGCACACCCATACAATGCGCACCACCCCGTGATGTTTTTCTCACTCCTACTGGTGAATGTAATGTAACACACACCCATAAAATGCGCACCATCCCGTGAGGTTTTTCTCCCTCCTACTAGTGAATCTAATGTAACACACACCCATACAATGCGCACCACCCCGTGATGTTTTTCTCACTCCTACAAGTGAATGTAATGTAACACACACCCATACAAAGCGCACCTCCCCGTGATGTTTTTCTCACTCCTACTAGAGAATGTAATGTAACACACACCCATACAATGCGCACCACCCCGTGATGATTTTCTCACTCCTACTAGTGAATCTAATGTAACACACACCCATACAATGCGCATCACCCCGTGATGTTTTTCTCACTGCTACTAGTGAATGTAATGTAACACACACCCATACAATGCGCACCACCCCGTGATGATTTTCTCACTCCTACTAGTGAATCTAATGTAACACACACCCATACAATGCGCACCACCCCGTGATGTTTTTCTCACTGCTACTAGTGAATGTAATGTATAACACACCCATACAATGCGCACCACCCCGTGATGATTTTCTCACTCCTACTAGTGAATCTAATGTAGCAAACACCCATACAATGCGCACCACCCCGTGATGTTTTTCTCACTCCTACTAGTGAATGTAATGTAACACACACCCATACAATGCGCACCACCCCGTGATGTTTTTCTCACTTCTACTAGTGAATGTAATGTAACAAACACCCATACAATGCGCAACACCCCATGAGGTTTTTCTAACTCCTACTAGTGAATGTAATGTAACACACACCCATACAATGCGCACCACCCCGTGATGTTTTTCTCACTCCTACTAGTGAATGTAATGTAACACACACCCATACAATGCGCACCACCCCGTGATGTTTTTCTCACTCCTACTAGTGAATGTAATGTAACACACAACCATACAATACTCACCACCCCGTGATGATTTTCTCACTCCTACTTGTGAATCTATGTAACAAACACCCATACAATGCGCACCACCCTGTGATGTTGTTCTCACACCTACTAGTGAATGTAGTGTAACACACACCCATACAATGCGCACCACCCCGTGATGTTTTTCTCACTCCTACTAGTGAATGTAATGTAAAACACACCCATACAATGCGCACCACCCCGTGATGATTTTCTCACTCCTACTAGTGAATCTAATGTAGCAAACACCCATACAATGCGCACCACCCCGTGATGTTTTTCTCACTCCTACTAGTGAATGTAATGTAACACACAGCCATACAACGCGCACCACCCCGTGATGATTTTCTCACTCCTACTAGTGAATGTAATGTAACACACACCCATACAACGCGCACCACCCCGTGATGTTTTGCTCAGTCCTACTAGTGAATCTAATGTAACACACACCCATACAATGCGCACCTCCCCGTGATGTCTTTCTCACTCCTACTAGTGAATGTAATGTAACACACACCCATACAATGCGCACCTCCCCGTGATGTTTTTCTCACTCCTAATAGTGAATGTAATGTAACACACAGCCATACAATGCGCACCACCCCGTGATGTTTTTCTCACTCCTACTAGTGAATCTAATGTAACACACACCCATACAATGCGCACCACCCCGTGATGTTTTTTTCACTCCTACTAGTGAATGTAATGTAACACACACCCATACAATGCGCACCACCCCGTGATGTTTTTCTCACTCCTACTAGTGAATGTAATGTAACACACACCCATACAATGCGCAACACCCCGTGATGTTTTTCTAACTCCTACTAGTGAATGTAATGTAACACACACCCATACAATGCGCACCACCCCGTGATGTTTTTCTCACTCCTACTAGTGAATGTAATGTAACACACACCCATACAATGCGCACCACCCCGTGATGTTTTTCTCACTCCTACTAGTGAATGTAATGTAACACACAACCATACAATACGCACCACCCCGTGATGATTTTCTCACTCCTACTTGTGAATCTATGTAACAAACACCCATACAATGCGCACCACCCTGTGATGTTGTTCTCACACCTACTAGTGAATGTAGTGTAACACACACCCATACAATGCGCACCACCCCGTGATGTTTTTCTCACTCCTACTAGTGAATGTAATGTAAAACACACCCATACAATGCGCACCACCCCGTGATGATTTTCTCACTCCTACTAGTGAATCTAATGTAGCAAACACCCATACAATGCGCACCACCCCGTGATGTTTTTGTCACTGCTACTAGTGAATGTAATGTAACACACACCCATACAACGCGCACCACCCCGTGATGTTTTCCTCAGTCCTACTAGTGAATCTAATGTAACACACACCCATACAACGCGCACCACCCCGTGATGTTTTTCTCACTCCTAATAGTGAATGTAATGTAACACACACCCATACAATGCGCACCTCCCCGTGATGTTTTTCTCACTCCTACTAGTGAATGTAGTGTAACACACACCCATACAATGCGCACCACCCCGTGATGTTTTTCTCACTCCTACTAGTGCATGTAGTGTAACACACACCCATACAATGCGCACCACCCCGTGATGTTTTTCTCACTCCTACTAGTGCATGTAGTGTAACACACACCCATACAATGCGCACCACCCCGTGATGTTTTTCTCACTCCTACTACTGAATGTAATGTAACACACACCCATACAATGCGCACCACCCCGTGATGTTTTTCTCACTCCTACTAGTGAAAGTAATGTAACACACACCCATACAATGCGCACCACCCCGTGATGTTTTTCTCACTCCTACTAGTGCATGTAGTGTAACACACACCCATACAATGCGCACCACCCCGTGATGTTTTTCTCACTGCTAGTAGTGAATGTAGTGTAACACACACCAATACAATGCGCACCACCCCGTGATGTTTTTCTCACTCCTACTAGTGAATCTAATGTAACACACACCCATACAATGCTCACCACCCCGTGATGTTTTTCTCACTCCTACTAGTGAATGTAATGTAACACACACCCATAAAATGCGCACCACCCCGTGATGTTTTTCTCACTCCTACTACTGAATATAATGTAACACACACCCATACAATGCGCACCACCCCGTGATGTTTTTCTCACTCCTACTAGTGAAAGTAATGTAACACACACCCATACAATGCGCACCACCCCGTGATGTTTTTCTCACTGCTACTAGTGAATGTAATGTAACACACACCCATACAATGCGCACCACCCTGTGATGTTTTTCTCACTCCTACTAGTGAATGTAATGTAACACACACCCATACAATGCGCACCACCCCCTGATGTTTTTCTTACTGCTACTAGTGAATGTAATGTAACACACCCATACAATGCGCACCACCCCGTGATGTTTTTCTCACTCCTACTAGTGAATGTAATGTAACGCACACCCATACAATGCGCACCACCCCGTGATGTTTCTCTCACTCCTACTAGTGAATGTAATGTAACGCACACCCATAAAATGCGCACCACCCCGTGATGTTTCTCTCACTCCTACTAGTGAATCTAATGTAACGCACACCCATACAATGCGCACCACCCCGTGATGTTTTTCTCACTCCTACTAGTGAATCTAATGTAACACACACCCATACAATGCGCACCACCCCGTGATGATTTTCTCACTCCTACTAGTGAATCTAATGTAACACACACCCATACAATGCGCACCACCCCGTGATGTTTTTCTCACTCCTACTAGTGAATGTAATGTAACACACACCCATACAATGCGCACCACCCCGTGATGTTTTTCTCACTCCTACTAGTGAATGTAATGTAACACACACCCATACAATGCGCACCACCCCGTGATGTTTTTCTCATTGCTAGTAGTGAATGTAGTGTAACACACACCCATACAATGCGCACCACCCCGTGATGTTTTTCTCACTGCTACTAGTGAATGTAGTGTAACACACACCCATACAATGCGCACCACCCCGTGATGTTTTTCTCACTCCTACTAGTGAATGTAATGTAACACACACCCATACAATGCGCACCACCACGTGATGTTTTTCTCACTCCTACTAGTGAATGTAATGTAACACACACCCATACAATGCGCACCACCCCGTGATGTTTTTCTCACTCCTACTAGTGAATGTAATGTAACACACACCCATACAATGCGCACCACCCCGTGATGTTTTTCTCACTCCTACTAGTGAATGTAATGTAACACACACCCATACAATGCGCACCACCCCGTGATGTTTTTCTCACTCCTACTAGTGAATGTAATGTAACGCACAACCATACAATGCGCACCACCCCGTGATATTTTTCTCACTCCTACTAGTGAATGTAATGTAACGCACACCCATACAATGCGCACCACCCCGTGTTGTTTCTCTCACTCCTACTAGTGAATATAATGTAACGCACACCCATACAATGCGCACCACCCCGTGATGTTTCTCTCACTCCTACTAGTGAATCTAATGTAACACACACCCATACAATGCGCACCACACCGTGATGTTTCTCTCACTCCTACTAGTGAATGTAATGTAACACACACCCATACAGTGCGCACCACCCCGTGATGTTTTTCTCACTCCTACTAGTGAATGTAATGTAACACACACCCATACAATGCGCACCACCCCGTGATGTTTTTCTCACTCCTACTAGTGAATGTAATGTAACACACACCCATACAATGCGCACCATCCCGTGATGTTTTTCTCACTCCTACTAGTGAATGTAGTGTAACACACACCCATACAATGCGCACCACCCCGTGATGTTTTTCTCACTCGTACTAGTGAATGTAGTGTAACACACACCCATACAATGCGCACCTCCCCGTGATGTTTTTCTCACTCCTGTTAGTGAATGTAATGTAACACACACCCATACAATGCGCACCACCCCGTGATGATTTTCTCACTCCTACTAGTGAATCTAATGTAACAAACACCCATACAATACGCACCACCCCGTGATGTTTTCTCACTCCTACTAGTGAATCTAATGTAACACACACCCATACAATGGGCACCACCCCGTGATGTTTTTCTCACTCCTACTAGTGAATGTAATGTAACACACACCCATACAATGCGCACCACCCCGTGATGTTTTTCTCACTCTACTAGTGAATGTAATGTAACACACACCCATACAATGCGCACCACCTCGTGATGTTTTTCTCACTCCTACTAGTGAATGTAATGTAACACACACCCATACAATGCGCACCACCCCGTGATGATTTTCTCACTCCTACTAGTGAATGTAATGTAAACACACACCCATACAATGCGCACCACCCCGTGATGTTTTTCTCACACCTACTAGTGAATCTAATGTAACACACACCCATACAATGCGCACCACCCCGTGATGTTTTTCTCACTCCTACTAGTGAATGTAATGTAACACACACCCATACAATGCGCACCACCCCGTGATGTTTTTCTCACTCCTACTAGTGAATGTAATGTAACACACACCCATACAATGCGCACCACCCCGTGATGTTTTTCTCACTCTTACTAGTGAATGTAATGTAACACACACCGATACAATGCGCACCACCCCGTGATGTTTTTCTCACTCCTACTAGTGAATGTAATGTAATACACACCCATACAATGCGCACCACCACGTGATGTTTTTCTCACTCCTACTAGTGAATGTAATGTAACACACACCCATAAAATGCGCACCACCCCGTGATGTTTTTCTCACTCCTACTAGTGAATGTAATGTAACACACACCCATACAATGCGCACCACCCCGTGATGTTTTTTCACTCCTACTAGTGAATCTAATGTAACACACACCCATACAATGCGCACCACCCCGTGATGTTTTTCTCACTCCTACTAGTGAATCTAATGTAACACACACCCATACAATGCGCACCACCCCGTGATGTTTTTCTCACTCCTACTAGTGAATCTAATGTAACACACACCCATACAATGCGCACCACCCCGTGATGTTTTTCTCACTCCTACTAGTGAATCTAATGTAACACACACCCATACAATGCGCACCACCCCGTGATGTTTTTCTCACTCCTACTAGTGAATGTAATGTAACACACACCCATACAATGCGCACCACCCCGTGATGTTTTTCTCACTCCTACTAGTGAATGTAATGTAACACACACCCATACAATGCGCACCACCCCGTGATGTTTTTCTCACTCCTACTAGTGAATGTAATGTAACACACCCATACAATGCGCACCACCCCCTGATGTTTTTCTCACTCCTACTAGTGAATGTAATGTAACGCACATCCATACAATGCGCACCACCCCGTGATGTTTTTCTCACTGCTACTAGTGAATGTAATGTAACGCACATCCATACAATACGCACCACCCCGTGATGTTTTTCTCACTCCTACTAGTGAATGTAATGTAACGCACACCCATAAAATGCGCACCACCCCGTGATGTTTCTCTCACTCCTACTAGCGAATGTAATGTAACGCACACCCATAAAATGCGCACCACCCCGTGATGTTTCTCTCACTCCTACTAGTGAATCTAATGTAACGCACACCCATACAATGCGCACCACACCGTGATGTTTTTCTCACTCCTACTAGTGAGTCTAATGTAACACACACCCATACAATGCGCACCACCCCGTGATGATTTTCTCACTCCTACTAGTGAATCTAATGTAACACACACCCATACAATGCGCACCACCCCGTGATGTTTTTCTCACTCCTACTAGTGAATGTAGTGTAACACACACCCATACAATGCGCACCACCCCGTGATGTTTTTCTCACTCCTACTAGTGAATGTAGTGTAACACACACCCATACAATGCGCACCACCCCGGGATGTTTTTCTCACTCCTACTAGTGAATGTAGTGTAACACACACCCATACAATGCGCACCACCCCGTGATGTTTTTCTCACTCCTACTAGTGAATGTAGTGTAACACACACCCATACAATGCGCACCACCCCGTGATGTTTTTCTCACTGCTAGTAGTGAATGTAGTGTAACACACACCCATACAATGCAAACCACCCAGTGATGTTTTTCTCACTCCTACTAGTGAATGTAATGTAACACACACCCAAACAATGCGCACCACCCCGTGATGTTTTTCTCACTCCTACTAGTGAATGTAATGTAACGCACACCCATACAATGTGCACCACCCCGTGATGTTTTTCTCACTCCTACTGGTGAATGTAATGTAACACACACCCATACAATACGCACCACCCCGTGATGTTTTTCTCACTCCTAATAGTGAATGTAATGTAACACACACCCATACAATGCGCACCACCCCGTGATGTTTTTCTCACTCCTACTAGTGAATGTAATGTAACGCACACCCATACAATGCGCACCACCCCGTGATGTTTTTCTCACTCCTACTGGTGAATGTAATGTAACACACACCCATACAATACGCACCACCCCGTGATGTTTTTCTCACTCCTAATAGTGAATGTAATGTAACGCACACCCATACAATGCGCACCACCCCGTGATGTTTTTCTCACTCCTACTAGTGAATGTAATGTAACGCACACCCATACAATGCGCACCACCCCGTGATGTTTCTCTCACTCCTACTAGTGAATCTAATGTAACGCACACCCATACAATGCGCACCACCCCGTGATGTTTCTCTCACTCCTACTAGTGAATCTAATGTAACACACACCCATACAATGCGCACCACCCCGTGATGTTTCTCTCACTCCTACTAGTGAATGTAATGTAACACACACCCATACAATGCGCACCACCCCGTGATGTTTTTCTCACTCCTACTAGTGAATGTAATGTAACACACACCCGTACAATGCGCACCACCCCGTGATGTTTTTCGCACTCCTACTAGTGAATGTAATGTAACACACACCCATACAATGCGCACCACCCCGTGATGTTTTTCTCACTCCTACTAGTGAATGTAGTGTAACACACACCCATACAATGCGCACCACCCCGTGATGTTTTTCTCACTCCTACTAGTGAATGTAGTGTAACACACACCCATACAATGCGCACCACCCCGTGATGTTTTTCTCACTCCTACTAGTGAATGTAATGTAACACACACCCATACAATGCGCACCACCCCGTGATGTTTTTCTCACTCCTACTAGTGAATCTAATGTAACACTCACCCATACAATGCGCACATCCCCATGATGTTTTTCTCACTCCTACTAGTGAATCTAATGTAACACTCACCCATACAATGCGCACCACCCCGTGATGATTTTCTCACTCCTACTAGTGAATCTAATGTAACACACACCCATACAATGCGCACCACCCCGTGATGTTTTTCTCACTCCTACTAGTGAATCTAATGTAACACACACCCATACAATGGGCACCACCCCGTGATGTTTTTCTCACTCCTAATAGTGAATCTAATGTAACACACACCCATACAATGCGCACCACACCGTGATGATTTTCTCACTCCTACTAGTGAATGTAATGTAACACACACCCATACAATGCGCACCACCCCGTGATGTTTTTCTCACTCCTACTAGTGAATCTAATGTAACACACACCCATACAATGCGCACCACCCCGTGATGTTTTTCTCACTCCTACTAGTGAATGTAATGTAACACACACCCATACAATGCGCACCACCCCGTGATGTTTTTCTCACTCCTACTAGTGAATGTAATGTAACACACACCCATACAATGCGCACCACCCCGTGATGTTTTTCTCACTCTTACTAGTGAATGTAATGTAACACACACCGATACAATGCGCACCACCCCGTGATGTTTTTCTCACTCCTACTAGTGAATGTAATGTAATACACACCCATACAATGCGCACCACCACGTGATGTTTTTCTCACTCCTACTAGTGAATGTAATGTAACACACACCCATAAAATGCGCACCACCCCGTGATGTTTTTCTCACTCCTACTAGTGAATGTAATGTAACACACACCCATACAATGCGCACCACCCCGTGATGTTTTTTCACTCCTACTAGTGAATCTAATGTAACACACACCCATACAATGCGCACCACCCCGTGATGTTTTTCTCACTCCTACTAGTGAATCTAATGTAACACACACCCATACAATGCGCACCACCCCGTGATGTTTTTCTCACTCCTACTAGTGAATCTAATGTAACACACACCCATACAATGCGCACCACCCCGTGATGTTTTTCTCACTCCTACTAGTGAATGTAATGTAACACACACCCATACAATGCGCACCACCCCGTGATGTTTTTCTCACTCCTACTAGTGAATGTAATGTAACACACACCCATACAATGCGCACCACCCCGTGATGTTTTTCTCACTCCTACTAGTGAATGTAATGTAACACACCCATACAATGCGCACCACCCCCTGATGTTTTTCTCACTCCTACTAGTGAATGTAATGTAACGCACATCCATACAATGCGCACCACCCCGTGATGTTTTTCTCACTCCTACTAGTGAATCTAATGTAACGCACATCCATACAATACGCACCACCCCGTGATGTTTTTCTCACTCCTACTAGTGAATGTAATGTAACGCACACCCATAAAATGCGCACCACCCCGTGATGTTTCTCTCACTCCTACTAGCGAATGTAATGTAACGCACACCCATAAAATGCGCACCACCCCGTGATGTTTCTCTCACTCCTTCTAGTGAATCTAATGTAACGCACACCCATACAGTGCGCACCACCCCGTGATGTTTTTCTCACTCCTACTAGTGAATCTAATGTAACACACACCCATACAATGCGCACCACCCCGTGATGATTTTCTCACTCCTACTAGTGAATCTAATGTAACACACACCCATACAATGCGCACCACCCCGTGATGTTTTTCTCACTCCTACTAGTGAATGTAGTGTAACACACACCCATACAATGCGCACCACCCCGTGATGTTTTTCTCACTCCTAGTAGTGAATGTAGTGTAACACACACCCATACAATGCGCACCACCCCGGGATGTTTTTCTCACTCCTACTAGTGAATGTAGTGTAACACACACCCATACAATGCGCACCACCCCGTGATGTTTTTCTCACTCCTACTAGTGAATGTAGTGTAACACACACCCATACAATGCGCACCACCCCGTGATGTTTTTCTCACTGCTAGTAGTGAATGTAGTGTAACACACACCCATACAATGCAAACCACCCCGTGATGTTTTTCTCACTCCTACTAGTGAATGTAATGTAACACACACCCAAACAATGCGCACCACCCCGTGATGTTTTTCTCACTCCTACTAGTGAATGTAATGTAACGCACACCCATACAATGTGCACCACCCCGTGATGTTTTTCTCACTCCTACTGGTGAATGTAATGTAACACACACCCATACAATACGCACCACCCCGTGATGTTTTTCTCACTCCTAATAGTGAATGTAATGTAACACACACCCATACAATGCGCACCACCCCGTGATGTTTTTCTCACTCCTACTAGTGAATGTAATGTAACGCACACCCTTACAATGCGCACCACCCCGTGATGTTTTTCTCACTCCTACTGGTGAATGTAATGTAACACACACCCATACAATACGCACCACCCCGTGATGTTTTTCTCACTCCTAATAGTGAATGTAATGTAACGCACACCCATACAATGCGCACCACCCCGTGATGTTTTTCTCACTCCTACTAGTGAATGTAATGTAACGCACACCCATACAATGCGCACCACCCCGTGATGTTTCTCTCACTCCTACTAGTGAATCTAATGTAACGCACACCCATACAATGCGCACCACCCCGTGATGTTTCTCTCACTCCTACTAGTGAATCTAATGTAACACACACCCATACAATGCGCACCACCCCGTGATGTTTCTCTCACTCCTACTAGTGAATGTAATGTAACACACACCCATACAATGCGCACCACCCCGTGATGTTTTTCTCACTCCTACTAGTGAATGTAATGTAACACACACCCGTACAATGCGCACTACCCCGTGATGTTTTTCGCAATCCTACTAGTGAATGTAATGTAACACACACCCATACAATGCGCACCACCCCGTGATGTTTTTCTCACTCCTACTAGTGAATGTAGTGTAACACACACCCATACAATGCGCACCACCCCGTGATGTTTTTCACTCCTACTAGTGAATGTAGTGTAACACACACCCATACAATGCGCACCACCCCGTGATGTTTTTCTCACTCCTACTAGTGAATGTAATGTAACACACACCCATACAATGCGCACCACCCAGTGATATTTTTCTCACTCCTACTAGTGAATCTAATGTAACACTCACCCATACAATGCGCACATCCCCATGATGTTTTTCTCACTCCTACTAGTGAATCTAATGTAACACTCACCCATACAATGCGCACCACCCCGTGATGATTTTCTCACTCCTACTAGTGAATCTAATGTAACACACACCCATACAATGCGCACCACCCCGTGATGTTTTTCTCACTCCTACTAGTGAATCTAATGTAACACACACCCATACAATGCGCACCACCCCGTGATGTTTTTCTCACTCCTAATAGTGAATCTAATGTAACACACACCCATACAATGCGCACCACCCCGTGATGTTTTTCTCACTCCTACTAGTGAATGTAATGTAACACACACCCATACAATGCGCACCACCCCGTGATGTTTTTCTCACTCCTACTAGTGAATGTAATGTAACACACACCCATACAATGCGCACCACCCCCTGATGTTTTTCTCACTCCTACTGGTGAATGTAATATAACACACCCATACAATGCGCACCACCCCGTGATGTTTTTCTCACTCCTACTAGTGAATGTAATGTAACGCACACCCATACAATGCGCACCACCCCGTGATGTTTTTCTCACTGCTACTAGTGAATGTAATGTAACGCACACCCATACAATGCGCACCACCCCGTGATGTTTTTCTCACTCCTACTAGTGAATGTAATGTAACGCACACCCATACAATGCGCACCACCCCGTGATGTTTCTCTCATTCCTACTAGTGAATGTAATGCAACGCACACCCATAAAATGCGCACCACCCCGTGATGTTTCTCTCACTCCTACTAGTGAATCTAATGTAACGCACACCCGTACAATGCGCACCACCCCGTGATGTTTCTCTCACTCCTACTAGTGAATCTAATGTAACACACACCCATACAATGCGCACCACCCCGTGATGATTTTCTCACTCCTACTAGTGAATCTAATGTAACACACACCCATACAATGCGCACCACCCCGTGATGTTTTTCTCACTCCTACTAGTGAATGTAATGTAACACACACCCATACAATGCGCACCACCCCGTGATGTTTTTCTCACTCCTACTAGTGTATGTAATGTAACACACACCCATACAATGCGCACCACCCCGTGATGTTTTTCTCACTGCTAGTAGTGAATGTAGTGTAACACACACCCATACAATGCGCACCACCCCGTGATGTTTTTCTCACTCCTACTAGTGAATGTAGTGTAACACACACCCATACAATGCGCACCACCCCGTGATGTTTTTCTCACTCCTACTAGTGAATGTAATGTAACACACACCCATACAATGCGCACCACCCCGTGATGTTTTTCTCACTCCTACTAGTGAATGTAATGTAACACACACCCATACAATGCGCACCACCCCGTGATGTTTTTCTCACTCCTACTAGTGAATGTAATGTAACACACACCCATACAATGCGCACCACCCCGTGATGTTTTTCTCACTCCTACTAGTGAATGTAATGTAACACACACCCATACAATGCGCACCACCCCGTGATGTTTTTCTCACTCCTACTAGTGAATGTAATGTAACGCACACCCATACAATGCGCACCACCCCGTGATGTTTCTCTCACTCCTACTAGTGAATGAAATGTAACGCACACCCATACAATGCGCACCACCCCGTGATGTTTCTCTCACTCCTACTAGTGAATCTAATGTAACACAAACCCATACAATGCGCACCACCCCGTGATGTTTCTCTAACTCCTACTAGTGAATGTAATGTAACACACACCCATACAATGCGCACCACCCCGTGATGTTTCTCTCACTCCTACTAGTGAATGTAATGTAACACACACCCATACAATGCGCACCACCCCGTGATGTTTCTCTCACTCCTATTAGTGAATGTAATGTAACACACACCCATACAATGCGCACCACCCCGTGATGTTTTTCTCACTCCTACTAGTGAATGTAGTGTAACACACACCCATACAATGCGCACCACCCCGTGATGTTTTTCTCACTCGTACTAGTGAATGTAGTGTAACACACACCCATACAATGCGCACCACCCCGTGATGTTTTTCTCACTCCTGTTAGTGAATGTAATGTAACACACACCCATAAAATGCGCACCACCCCGTGATGTTTTTCTCACTCCTACTAGTGAATCTAATGTAACACACACCCATACAATACGCACCACCCCGTGGTGTTTTTCTCACTCCTACTAGTGAATGTAATGTAACACACACCCATACAATGCGCACCACCACGTGATGATTTTCTCACTCCTACTAGTGAATGTAATGTAACACACACCCATAAAATGCGCACCACCCCGTGATGTTTTTCTCACTCCTACTAGTGAATGTAATGTAACACACACCCATACAATGCGCACCACCCCGTGATGTTTTTCTCACTCCTACTAGTGAATCTAATGTAACACACACCCATATTATGCGCACCACCCCGTGATGTTTTTCTCACTCCTACTAGTGAATGTAGTGTAACACACACCCATACAATGCGCACCACCCCGTGATGTTTTTCTCACTCCTACTAGTGAATGTAATGTAACACACACCCATACAATGCGCACCACCCCGTGATGTTTTTCTCACTCCTACTAGTGAATGTAATGTAACACACACCCATACAATGCGCACCACCCCCTGATGTTTTTCTCACTCCTACTAGTGAATGTAATGTAACGCACATCCATACAATGCGCACCACCCCGTGATGTTTTTCTCACTGCTACTAGTGAATGTAATGTAACGCACATCCATACAATACGCACCACCCCGTGATGTTTTTCTCACTCCTACTAGTGAATGTAATGTAACGCACACCCATAAAATGCGCACCACCCCGTGATGTTTCTCTCACTCCTACTAGGGAATGTAATGTAACGCACACCCATAAAATGCGCACCACCCCGTGATGTTTCTCTCATTCCTACTAGTGAATGTAATGCAACGCACACCCATACAATGCGCACCACCCCGTGATGTTTTTCTCACTCCTACTAGTGAATCTAATGTAACACACACCCATACAATGCGCACCACCCCGTGATGATTTTCTCAGTCCTACTAGTGAATCTAATGTAACACACACCCATACAATGCGCACCACCCCGTGATGTTTTTCTCACTCCTACTAGTGAATGTAGTGTAACACACACCCATACAATGCGCACCACCCCGTGATGTTTTTCTCACTCCTACTAGTGAATGTAGTGTAACACACACCCATACAATGCGCACCACCCCGGGATGTTTTTCTCACTCCTACTAGTGAATGTAGTGTAACACACACCCATACAATGCGCACCACCCCGTGATGTTTTTCTCACTCCTACTAGTGAATGTAGTGTAACACACACCCATACAATGCGCACCACCCCGTGATGTTTTTCTCACTGCTAGTAGTGAATGTAGTGTAACACACACCCATACAATGCACACCACCCCGTGATGTTTTTCTCACTCCTACTAGTGATTGTAATGTAACACACACCCAAACAATGCGCACCACCCCGTGATGTTTTTCTCACTCCTACTAGTGAATGTAATGTAACGCACACCCATACAATGTGCACCACCCCGTGATGTTTTTCTCACTCCTACTGGTGAATGTAATGTAACACACACCCATACAATGCGCACCACCCCGTGATGTTTTTCTCACTCCTACTAGTGAATGTAATGTAACGCACACCCATACAATGCGCACCACCCCGTGATGTTTTTCTCACTCCTACTAGTGAATCTAATGTAACACACACCCATACAATGCGCACCACCCCGTGATGTTTTTCTCACTCCTACTAGTGAATGTAATGTAACACACACCCATACAATGCGCACCACCCCGTGATGTTTTTCTCACTCCTACTAGTGAATGTAATGTAACACACACCCATACAATGCGCACCACCCCGTGATGTTTTTCTCACTCTTACTAGTGAATGTAATGTAACACACACCGATACAATGCGCACCACCCCGTGATGTTTTTCTCACTCCTACTAGTGAATGTAATGTAATACACACCCATACAATGCGCACCACCACGTGATGTTTTTCTCACTCCTACTAGTGAATGTAATGTAACACACACCCATAAAATGCGCACCACCCCGTGATGTTTTTCTCACTCCTACTAGTGAATGTAATGTAACACACACCCATACAATGCGCACCACCCCGTGATGTTTTTTCACTCCTACTAGTGAATCTAATGTAACACACACCCATACAATGCGCACCACCCCGTGATGTTTTTCTCACTCCTACTAGTGAATCTAATGTAACACACACCCATACAATGCGCACCACCCCGTGATGTTTTTCTCACTCCTACTAGTGAATCTAATGTAACACACACCCATACAATGCGCACCACCCCGTGATGTTTTTCTCACTCCTACTAGTGAATGTAATGTAACACACACCCATACAATGCGCACCACCCCGTGATGTTTTTCTCACTCCTACTAGTGAATGTAATGTAACACACACCCATACAATGCGCACCACCCCGTGATGTTTTTCTCACTCCTACTAGTGAATGTAATGTAACACACCCATACAATGCGCACCACCCCCTGATGTTTTTCTCACTCCTACTAGTGAATGTAATGTAACGCACATCCATACAATGCGCACCACCCCGTGATGTTTTTCTCACTCCTACTAGTGAATCTAATGTAACGCACATCCATACAATACGCACCACCCCGTGATGTTTTTCTCACTCCTACTAGTGAATGTAATGTAACGCACACCCATAAAATGCGCACCACCCCGTGATGTTTCTCTCACTCCTACTAGCGAATGTAATGTAACGCACACCCATAAAATGCGCACCACCCCGTGATGTTTCTCTCACTCCTTCTAGTGAATCTAATGTAACGCACACCCATACAATGCGCACCACCCCGTGATGTTTTTCTCACTCCTACTAGTGAATCTAATGTAACACACACCCATACAATGCGCACCACCCCGTGATGATTTTCTCACTCCTACTAGTGAATCTAATGTAACACACACCCATACAATGCGCACCACCCCGTGATGTTTTTCTCACTCCTACTAGTGAATGTAGTGTAACACACACCCATACAATGCGCACCACCCCGTGATGTTTTTCTCACTCCTACTAGTGAATGTAGTGTAACACACACCCATACAATGCGCACCACCCCGGGATGTTTTTCTCACTCCTACTAGTGAATGTAGTGTAACACACACCCATACAATGCGCACCACCCCGTGATGTTTTTCTCACTCCTACTAGTGAATGTAGTGTAACACACACCCATACAATGCGCACCACCCCGTGATGTTTTTCTCACTGCTAGTAGTGAATGTAGTGTAACACACACCCATACAATGCAAACCACCCCGTGATGTTTTTCTCACTCCTACTAGTGAATGTAATGTAACACACACCCAAACAATGCGCACCACCCCGTGATGTTTTTCTCACTCCTACTAGTGAATGTAATGTAACGCACACCCATACAATGTGCACCACCCCGTGATGTTTTTCTCACTCCTACTGGTGAATGTAATGTAACACACACCCATACAATACGCACCACCCCGTGATGTTTTTCTCACTCCTAATAGTGAATGTAATGTAACACACACCCATACAATGCGCACCACCCCGTGATGTTTTTCTCACTCCTACTAGTGAATGTAATGTAACGCACACCCTTACAATGCGCACCACCCCGTGATGTTTTTCTCACTCCTACTGGTGAATGTAATGTAACACACACCCATACAATACGCACCACCCCGTGATGTTTTTCTCACTCCTAATAGTGAATGTAATGTAACGCACACCCATACAATGCGCACCACCCCGTGATGTTTTTCTCACTCCTACTAGTGAATGTAATGTAACGCACACCCATACAATGCGCACCACCCCGTGATGTTTCTCTCACTCCTACTAGTGAATCTAATGTAACGCACACCCATACAATGCGCACCACCCCGTGATGTTTCTCTCACTCCTACTAGTGAATCTAATGTAACACACACCCATACAATGCGCACCACCCCGTGATGTTTCTCTCACTCCTACTAGTGAATGTAATGTAACACACACCCATACAATGCGCACCACCCCGTGATGTTTTTCTCACTCCTACTAGTGAATGTAATGTAACACACACCCGTACAATGCGCACCACCCCGTGATGTTTTTCGCAATCCTACTAGTGAATGTAATGTAACACACACCCATACAATGCGCACCACCCCGTGATGTTTTTCTCACTCCTACTAGTGAATGTAGTGTAACACACACCCATACAATGCGCACCACCCCGTGATGTTTTTCACTCCTACTAGTGAATGTAGTGTAACACACACCCATACAATGCGCACCACCCCGTGATGTTTTTCTCACTCCTACTAGTGAATGTAATGTAACACACACCCATACAATGCGCACCACCCAGTGATATTTTTCTCACTCCTACTAGTGAATCTAATGTAACACTCACCCATACAATGCGCACATCCCCATGATGTTTTTCTCACTCCTACTAGTGAATCTAATGTAACACTCACCCATACAATGCGCACCACCCCGTGATGATTTTCTCACTCCTACTAGTGAATCTAATGTAACACACACCCATACAATGCGCACCACCCCGTGATGTTTTTCTCACTCCTACTAGGGAATCTAATGTAACACACACCCATACAATGCGCACCACCCCGTGATGTTTTTCTCACTCCTAATAGTGAATCTAATGTAACACACACCCATACAATGCGCACCACCCCGTGATGTTTTTCTCACTCCTACTAGTGAATGTAATGTAACACACACCCATACAATGCGCACCACCCCGTGATGTTTTTCTCACTCCTACTAGTGAATGTAATGTAACACACACCCATACAATGCGCACCACCCCCTGATGTTTTTCTCACTCCTACTGGTGAATGTAATATAACACACCCATACAATGCGCACCACCCCGTGATGTTTTTCTCACTCCTACTAGTGAATGTAATGTAACGCACACCCATACAATGCGCACCACCCCGTGATGTTTTTCTCACTGCTACTAGTGAATGTAATGTAACGCACACCCATACAATGCGCACCACCCCGTGATGTTTTTCTCACTCCTACTAGTGAATGTAATGTAACGCACACCCATACAATGCGCACCACCCCGTGATGTTTCTCTCATTCCTACTAGTGAATGTAATGCAACGCACACCCATAAAATGCGCACCACCCCGTGATGTTTCTCTCACTCCTACTAGTGAATCTAATGTAACGCACACCCGTACAATGCGCACCACCCCGTGATGTTTCTCTCACTCCTACTAGTGAATCTAATGTAACACACACCCATACAATGCGCACCACCCCTTGATGATTTTCTCACTCCTACTAGTGAATCTAATGTAACACACACCCATACAATGCGCACCACCCCGTGATGTTTTTCTCACTCCTACTAGTGAATGTAATGTAACACACACCCATACAATGCGCACCACCCCGTGATGTTTTTCTCACTCCTACTAGTGTATGTAATGTAACACACACCCATACAATGCGCACCACCCCGTGATGTTTTTCTCACTGCTAGTAGTGAATGTAGTGTAACACACACCCATACAATGCGCACCACCCCGTGATGTTTTTCTCACTCCTACTAGTGAATGTAGTGTAACACACACCCATACAATGCGCACCACCCGTGATGTTTTTCTCACTCCTACTAGTGAATGTAATGTAACACACACCCATACAATGCGCACCACCCCGTGATGTTTTTCTCACTCCTACTAGTGAATGTAATGTAACACACACCCATACAATGCGCACCACCCCGTGATGTTTTTCTCACTCCTACTAGTGAATGTAATGTAACACACACCCATACAATGCGCACCACCCCGTGATGTTTTTCTCACTCCTACTAGTGAATGTAATGTAACACACACCCATACAATGCGCACCACCCCGTGATGTTTTTCTCACTCCTACTAGTGAATGTAATGTAACGCACACCCATACAATGCGCACCACCCCGTGATGTTTCTCTCACTCCTACTAGTGAATGAAATGTAACGCACACCCATACAATGCGCACCACCCCGTGATGTTTCTCTCACTCCTACTAGTGAATCTAATGTAACACAAACCCATACAATGCGCACCACCCCGTGATGTTTCTCTAACTCCTACTAGTGAATGTAATGTAACACACACCCATACAATGCGCACCACCCCGTGATGTTTCTCTCACTCCTACTAGTGAATGTAATGTAACACACACCCATACAATGCGCACCACCCCGTGATGTTTCTCTCACTCCTATTAGTGAATGTAATGTAACACACACCCATACAATGCGCACCACCCCGTGATGTTTTTCTCACTCCTACTAGTGAATGTAGTGTAACACACACCCATACAATGCGCACCACCCCGTGATGTTTTTCTCACTCGTACTAGTGAATGTAGTGTAACACACACCCATACAATGCGCACCACCCCGTGATGTTTTTCTCACTCCTGTTAGTGAATGTAATGTAACACACACCCATAAAATGCGCACCACCCCGTGATGTTTTTCTCACTCCTACTAGTGAATCTAATGTAACACACACCCATACAATACGCACCACCCCGTGGTGTTTTTCTCACTCCTACTAGTGAATGTAATGTAACACACACCCATACAATGCGCACCACCACGTGATGATTTTCTCACTCCTACTAGTGAATGTAATGTAACACACACCCATAAAATGCGCACCACCCCGTGATGTTTTTCTCACTCCTACTAGTGAATGTAATGTAACACACACCCATACAATGCGCACCACCCCGTGATGTTTTTCTCACTCCTACTAGTGAATCTAATGTAACACACACCCATATTATGCGCACCACCCCGTGATGTTTTTCTCACTCCTACTAGTGAATGTAGTGTAACACACACCCATACAATGCGCACCACCCCGTGATGTTTTTCTCACTCCTACTAGTGAATGTAATGTAACACACACCCATACAATGCGCACCACCCCGTGATGTTTTTCTCACTCCTACTAGTGAATGTAATGTAACACACACCCATACAATGCGCACCACCCCCTGATGTTTTTCTCACTCCTACTAGTGAATGTAATGTAACGCACATCCATACAATGCGCACCACCCCGTGATGTTTTTCTCACTGCTACTAGTGAATGTAATGTAACGCACATCCATACAATACGCACCACCCCGTGATGTTTTTCTCACTCCTACTAGTGAATGTAATGTAACGCACACCCATAAAATGCGCACCACCCCGTGATGTTTCTCTCACTCCTACTAGGGAATGTAATGTAACGCACACCCATAAAATGCGCACCACCCCGTGATGTTTCTCTCATTCCTACTAGTGAATGTAATGCAACGCACACCCATACAATGCGCACCACCCCGTGATGTTTTTCTCACTCCTACTAGTGAATCTAATGTAACACACACCCATACAATGCGCACCACCCCGTGATGATTTTCTCAGTCCTACTAGTGAATCTAATGTAACACACACCCATACAATGCGCACCACCCCGTGATGTTTTTCTCACTCCTACTAGTGAATGTAGTGTAACACACACCCATACAATGCGCACCACCCCGTGATGTTTTTCTCACTCCTACTAGTGAATGTAGTGTAACACACACCCATACAATGCGCACCACCCCGGGATGTTTTTCTCACTCCTACTAGTGAATGTAGTGTAACACACACCCATACAATGCGCACCACCCCGTGATGTTTTTCTCACTCCTACTAGTGAATGTAGTGTAACACACACCCATACAATGCGCACCACCCCGTGATGTTTTTCTCACTGCTAGTAGTGAATGTAGTGTAACACACACCCATACAATGCACACCACCCCGTGATGTTTTTCTCACTCCTACTAGTGATTGTAATGTAACACACACCCAAACAATGCGCACCACCCCGTGATGTTTTTCTCACTCCTACTAGTGAATGTAATGTAACGCACACCCATACAATGTGCACCACCCCGTGATGTTTTTCTCACTCCTACTGGTGAATGTAATGTAACACACACCCATACAATACGCACCACCCCGTGATGTTTTTCTCACTCCTAATAGTGAATGTAATGTAACACACACCCATACAATGCGCACCACCCCGTGATGTTTTTCTCACTCCTACTAGTGAATGTAATGTAACGCACACCCATACAATGCGCACCACCCCGTGATGTTGTTCTCACTCCTACTGGTGAATGTAATGTAACACACACCCATACAATACGCACCACCCCGTGATGTTTTTCTCACTCCTAATAGTGAATGTAATGTAACGCACACCCATACAATGCGCACCACCCCGTGATGTTTTTCTCACTCCTACTAGTGAATGTAATGTAACGCACACCCATACAATGCGCACCACCCCGTGATGTTTCTCTCACTCCTACTAGTGAATCTAATGTAACGCACACCCATACAATGCGCACCACCCCGTGATGTTTCTCTCACTCTTACTAGTGAATCTAATGTAACACACACCCATACAATGCGCACCACCCCGTGATGTTTCTCTCACTCCTACTAGTGAATGTAATGTAACACACACCCATACAATGCGCACCAGCCCGTGATGTTTTTCTCACTCCTACTAGTGAATGTAATGTAACACACACCCATACAATGCGCACCACCCCGTGATGTTTTTCTCACTCCTACTAGTGAATCTAATGTAACACACACCCATACAATGCGCACCACCCCGTGATGTTTTTCTCACTCCTACTAGTGAATGTAGTGTAACACACACCCATACAATGCGCACCACCCCGTGATGTTTTTCTCACTCCTACTAGTGAATGTAGTGTAACACACACCCATACAATGCGCACCACCCCGTGATGTTTTTCTCACTCCTACTAGTGAATGTAATGTAACACACACCCATACAATGCGCACCACCCCGTGATGTTTTTCTCACTCCTACTAGTGAATCTAATGTAACACTCACCCATACAATGCGCACATCCCCGTGATGTTTTTCTCACTCCTACTAGTGAATCTAATGTAACACTCACCCATACAATGCGCACCACCCCGTGATGATTTTCTCACTCCTACTAGTGAATCTAATGTAACACACACCCATACAATGCGCACCACCCCGTGATGTTTTTCTCACTCCTACTAGTGAATCTAATGTAACACAAACCCATACAATGCGCACCACCCCGTGATGTTTTTCTCACTCCTACTAGTGAATCTAATGTAACACACACCCATACAATGCGCACCACCCCGTGATGTTTTTCTCACTCCTACTAGTGAATGTAATGTAACACACACCCATACAATGCGCACCACCCCCTGATGTTTTTCTCACTCCTACTAGTGAATGTAATGTAACACACCTATACAATGCGCACCACCCCGTGATGTTTTTCTCACTCCTACTAGTGAATGTAATGTAACGCACACCCATACAATGCGCACCACCCCGTGATGTTTTTCTCACTGCTACTAGTGAATGTAATGTAACGCACACCCATACAATGCGCACCACCCCGTGATGTTTTTCTCACTCCTACTAGTGAATGTAATGTAACGCACACCCATACAATGCGCACCACCCCGTGATGTTTCTCTCATTCCTACTAGTGAATGTAATGCAACGCACACCCATAAAATGCGCACCACCCCGTGATGTTTCTCTCACTCCTACTAGTGAATCTAATGTAACGCACACCCATACAATGCGCACCACCCCGTGATGTTTCTCTCACTCCTACTAGTGAATCTAATGTAACACACACCCATACAATGCGCACCACCCCGTGATGATTTTCTCACTCCTACTAGTGAATCTAATGTAACACACACCCATACAATGCGCACCACCCCGTGATGTTTTTCTCACTCCTACTAGTGAATGTAATGTAACACACACCCATACAATGCGCACCACCCCGTGATGTTTTTCTCACTCCTACTAGTGAATGTAATGTAACACACACCCATACAATGCGCACCACCCCGTGATGTTTTTCTCACTGCTAGTAGTGAATGTAGTGTAACACACACCCATACAATGCGCACCACCCAGTGATGTTTTTCTCACTGCTAGTAGTGAATGTAGTGTAACACACACCCATACAATGCGCACCACCCCGTGATGTTTTTCTCACTCCTACTAGTGAATGTAATGTAACACACACCCATACAATGCGCACCACCCCGTGATGTTTTTCTCACTCCTACTAGTGAATGTAATGTAACACACACCCATACAATGCGCACCACCCCGTGATGTTTTTCTCACTCCTACTAGTGAATGTAATGTAACGCACACCCATACAATGCGCACCACCCCGTGATGTTTCTCTCACTCCTACTAGTGAATGAAATGTAACGCACACCCATACAATGCGCACCACCCCGTGATGTTTCTCTCACTCCTACTAGTGAATGAAATGTAACGGACACCCATACAATGCGCACCACCCCGTGATGTTTCTCTAACTCCTACTAGTGAATCTAATGTAACACACACCCATACAATGCGCACCACCCCGTGATGTTTCTCTAACTCCTACTAGTGAATGTAATGTAACACACACCCATACAATGCGCACCACCCCGTGATGTTTCTCTCACTCCTACTAGTGAATGTAATGTAACACACACCCATATAATGCGCACCACCCCGTGATGTTTCTCTCACTCCTATTAGTGAATGTAATGTAACACACACCCATACAATGCGCACCACCCCGTGATGTTTTTCTCACTCCTACTAGTGAATGTAGTGTAACACACACCCATACAATGCGCACCACCCCGTGATGTTTTTCTCACTCGTACTAGTGAATGTAGTGTAACACACACCCATACAATGCGCACCACCCCGTGATGTTTTTCTCACTCCTGTTAGTGAATGTAATGTAACACACACCCATACAATGGGCACCACCCCGTGATGATTTTCTCACTCCTACTAGTGAATCTAATGTAACAAACACCCATACAATACGCACCACCCCGTGATGTTTTTCTCACTCCTACTAGTGAATGTAATGTAACACACACCCATACAATGCGCACCACCCCGTGATATTTTTCTCACTCCTACTTGTGAATCTAATGTAACACTCACCCATACAATGCGCACATCCCCGTGATTTTTTTCTCACTCCTACTAGTGTATCTAATGTAACACTCACCCATACAATGCGCACCACCCCGTGATGTTTTTCTCACTCCTACTAGTGAATGTAATGTAACACACACCCATACAATACGCACCACCCCGTGGTGTTTTTCTCACTCCTACTAGTGAATGTAATGTAACACACACCCATACAATGCGCACCACCCCGTGATGATTTTCTCACTCCTACTAGTGAATGTAATGTAACACACACCCATAAAATGCGCACCACCCCGTGATGTTTTTCTCACTCCTACTAGTGATGTAATGTAACACACACCCATACAATGCGCACCACCCCGTGATGTTTTTCTCACTCCTACTATGGAATCTAATGTAACACACACCCATACAATGCGCACCACCCCGTGATGTTTTTCTCACTCCTACTAGTGAATGTAGTGTAACACACACCCATACAATGCGCACCACCCCGTGATGTTTTTCTCACTGCTAGTAGTGAATGTAGTGTAACACACACCCATACAATGCGCACCACCCCGTGATGTTTTTCTCACTCCTACTAGTGAATGTAGTGTAACACACACCCATACAATGCGCAACACCCCGTGATGTTTTTCTCACTGCTACTAGTGAATGTAGTGTAACACACACCCATACAATGCGCACCACCCCGTGATGTTTTTCTCACTCCTACTAGTGAATGTAATGTAACACACACCCATACAATGCGCAACACCCCGTGATGTTTTTCTCACTGCTACTAGTGAATGTAATGTAACACACACCCATACAATGCGCACCACCCCGTGATGTTTTTCTCACTCCTACTAGTGAATGTAATGTAACACACACCCATACAATGCGCACCACCCCGTGATGGTTTTCTCACTCCTACTAGTGAATCTAATGTAACACTCACCCATACAATGCGCACCACCCCGTGATGTTTTTCTCACTCCTACTAGTGAATGTAATGTAACACACACCCATACAATGCGCACCACCCCGTGATGTTTTTCTCACTCCTACTAGTGAATGTAATGTAACACACACCCATACAATGCGCACCACCCCGTGATGTTTTTCTCACTCCTACTAGTGAATGTAATGTAACACACACCCATACAATGCGCACCACCCCGTGATGTTTTTCTCACTCCTACTAGTGAATGTAATGTAACACACACCCATACAATGCGCACCACCCCGTGATGATTTTCTCACTCCTACTAGTGAATGTAATGTAACACACACCCATACAATGCGCACCACCCCGTGATGTTTTTCTCACTCCTACTAGTGAATCTAATGTAACACACACCCATACAATGCGCACCACCCCGTGATGTTTTTCTCACTCCTACTAGTGAATGTAATGTAACAAACACCCATACAATGCGCACCACCCCGTGATGTTTTTCTCACTCCTACTAGTGAATGTAATGTAACACACACCCATACAATGCGCACCACCCCGTGATGTTTTTCTCACTCTTACTAGTGAATGTAATGTAACACACACCCATACAATGCGCACCACCCCGTGATGTTTTTCTCACTCCTACTAGTGAATCTAATGTAACACACACCCATACAATGCGCACCACCCCGTGATGTTTTTCTCACTCCTACTAGTGAATGTAATGTAACACACACCCATACAATGCGCACCACCCCGTGATGTTTTTCTCACTCCTACTAGTGAATGTAATGTAACACACACCCATACAATGCGCACCACCCCGTGATGTTTTTTCACTCCTACTAGTGAATCTGATGTAACACACACCCATACAATGCGCACCACCCCGTGATGTTTTTCTCACTCCTACTAGTGAATCTAATGTAACACACACCCATACAATGCGCACCACCCCGTGATGTTTTTCTCACTCCTACTAGTGAATGTAATGTAACGCACACCTATACAATGCGCACCACCCCGTGATGTTTCTCTCACTCCTACTAGTGAATGTAATGTAACGCACACCCATACAATGCGCACCACCCCGTGATGTTTCTCTCACTCCTATTAGTGAATCTAATGTAACACACACCCATACAATGCGCACCACCCCGTGATGTTTCTCTCACTCCTACTAGTGAATGTAATGTAACACACACCCATACAATGCGCACCACCCCGTGATGTTTCTCTCACTCCTACTAGTGAATGTAATGTAACACACACCCATACAATGCGCACCACCCCGTGATGTTTTTCTCACTCCTACTAGTGAATGTAGTGTAACACACACCCATACAATGCGCACCACCCCGTGATGTTTTTCTCACTCGTACTAGTGAATGTAGTGTAACACACACCCATACAATGCGCACCACCCCGTGATGTTTTTCTCACTCCTACTAGTGAATCTAATGTAACACACACCCATACAATGCGCACCACCCCGTGATGATTTTCTCACTCCTACTAGTGAATCTAATGTAACACACACCCATACAATGCGCACCACCCCGTGATGATTTTCTCACTCCTACTAGTGAATCTAATGTAACACACACCCATACAATGCGCACCACCCCGTGATGTTTTTCTCACTCCTACTAGTGAATGTAATGTAACACACACCCATACAATGCGCACCACCCCGTGATGTTTTTCTCACTCCTACTAGTGAATGTAGTGTAACACACACCCATACAATGCGCACCACACCGTGATGTTTTTCTCACTCCTACTAGTGAATGTAGTGTAACACACACCCATACAATGCGCACCACCCCGTGATGTTTTTCTCACTCCTACTAGTGAATGTAGTGTAACACACACCCATACAATGCGCACCACCCTGTGATGTTTTTCTCACTGCTAGTAGTGAATGTAGTGTAACACACACCCATACAATGCGCACCACCCCGTGATGTTTTTCTCACTCTTACTAGTGAATGTAATGTAACACACACCCAAACAATGCGCACCACTCCGTGATGTTTTTCTCACTCCTACTAGTGAATGTAATGTAACACACACCCATACAATGTGCACCACCCCGTGATGTTTTTCTCACTCCTACTAGTGAATGTAATGTAACACACACCCATACAATGCGCACCACCCCGTGATGTTTTTCTCACTCCTAATAGTGAATGTAATGTAACACACACCCATACAATGCTCACCACCCTGTGATGTTTTTCTCACTCCTACTAGTGAATGTAATGTAACGCACACCCATACAATGCGCACCACCCCGTGATGTTTTTCTCACTCCTACTAGTGAATGTAATGTAACGCACACCCATACAATGCGCACCACCCCGTGATGTTTTTCTCACTCCTACTAGTGAATCTAATGTAACGCACACCCATACAATGCGCACCACCCCGTGATGTTTCTCTCACTGCTACTAGTGAATCTAATGTAACACACACCCATACAATGCGCACCACCCCGTGATGTTTCTCTCACTCCTACTAGTGAATGTAATGTAACACACACCCATACAATGCGCACCACCCCGTGATGTTTTTCTCACTCCTACTAGTGAATGTAATGTAACACACACCCATACAATGCGCACCACCCCGTGATGTTTTTCGCACTCCTACTAGTGAATGTAATGTAACACACACCCATACAATGCGCACCACCCCGTGATGTTTTTCTCACTCCTACTAGTGAATGTAGTGTTACACACACCCATACAATACGCACCACCCCGTGATGTTTTTTCTCACTCGTACTAGTGAATGTAGTGTAACACACACCCATACAATGCGCACCACCCCGTGATGTTTTTCTCACTCCTACTAGTGAATGTAATGTAACACACACCCATACAATGCGCACCACCCCGTGATGTTTTTCTCACTCCTACTAGTGAATCTAATGTAACACTCACCCATACAATGCGCACATCCCCGTGATGTTTTTCTCACTCCTACTAGTGAATCTAATGTAACACTCACCCATACAATGCGCACCACCCCGTGATGTTTTTCTCACTCCTACTAGTGAATGTAATGTAACACACACCCATACAATGCGCACCACCCCGTGATGTTTTTCTCACTCGTACTAGTGAATCTAATGTAACACTCACCCATACAATGCGCACATCCCCGTGATGTTTTCCTCACTCCTACTAGTGAATCTAATGTAACACTCACCCATACAATGCGCACCACCCCGTGATGTTTTTCTCACTCCTACTAGTGAATCTAATGTAACACACACCCATACAATGCGCACCACCCCGTGATGTTTTTCTCACTCCTACTAGTGAATGTAATGTAACAAACACCCATACAATGCGCACCACCCCGTGATGTTTTTCTCACTCCTACTAGTGAATGTAATGTAACACACACCCATACAATGCGCACCACCCCGTGATGTTTTTCTCACTCTTACTAGTGAATGTAATGTAACACACACCCATACAATGCGCACCACCCCGTGATGTTTTTCTCACTCCTACTAGTGAATCTAATGTAACACACACCCATACAATGCGCACCACCCCGTGATGTTTTTCTCACTCCTACTAGTGAATGTAATGTAACACACACCCATACAATGCGCACCACCCCGTGATGTTTTTCTCACTCCTACTAGTGAATGTAATGTAACACACACCCATACAATGCGCACCACCCCGTGATGTTTTTTCACTCCTACTAGTGAATCTGATGTAACACACACCCATACAATGCGCACCACCCCGTGATGTTTTTCTCACTCCTACTAGTGAATCTAATGTAACACACACCCATACAATGCGCACCACCCCGTGATGTTTTTCTCACTCCTACTAGTGAATGTAATGTAACGCACACCTATACAATGCGCACCACCCCGTGATGTTTCTCTCACTCCTACTAGTGAATGTAATGTAACGCACACCCATACAATGCGCACCACCCCGTGATGTTTCTCTCACTCCTATTAGTGAATCTAATGTAACACACACCCATACAATGCGCACCACCCCGTGATGTTTCTCTCACTCCTACTAGTGAATGTAATGTAACACACACCCATACAATGCGCACCACCCCGTGATGTTTCTCTCACTCCTACTAGTGAATGTAATGTAACACACACCCATACAATGCGCACCACCCCGTGATGTTTTTCTCACTCCTACTAGTGAATGTAGTGTAACACACACCCATACAATGCGCACCACCCCGTGATGTTTTTCTCACTCGTACTAGTGAATGTAGTGTAACACACACCCATACAATGCGCACCACCCCGTGATGTTTTTCTCACTCCTACTAGTGAATCTAATGTAACACACACCCATACAATGCGCACCACCCCGTGATGATTTTCTCACTCCTACTAGTGAATCTAATGTAACACACACCCATACAATGCGCACCACCCCGTGATGATTTTCTCACTCCTACTAGTGAATCTAATGTAACACACACCCATACAATGCGCACCACCCCGTGATGTTTTTCTCACTCCTACTAGTGAATGTAATGTAACACACACCCATACAATGCGCACCACCCCGTGATGTTTTTCTCACTCCTACTAGTGAATGTAGTGTAACACACACCCATACAATTTGCACCACACCGTGATGTTTTTCTCACTCCTACTAGTGAATGTAGTGTAACACACACCCATACAATGCGCACCACCCCGTGATGTTTTTCTCACTCCTACTAGTGAATGTAGTGTAACACACACCCATACAATGCGCACCACCCTGTGATGTTTTTCTCACTGCTAGTAGTGAATGTAGTGTAACACACACCCATACAATGCGCACCACCCCGTGATGTTTTTCTCACTCTTACTAGTGAATGTAATGTAACACACACCCAAACAATGCGCACCACTCCGTGATGTTTTTCTCACTCCTACTAGTGAATGTAATGTAACACACACCCATACAATGTGCACCACCCCGTGATGTTTTTCTCACTCCTACTAGTGAATGTAATGTAACACACACCCATACAATGCGCACCACCCCGTGATGTTTTTCTCACTCCTAATAGTGAATGTAATGTAACACACACCCATACAATGCTCACCACCCTGTGATGTTTTTCTCACTCCTACTAGTGAATGTAATGTAACGCACACCCATACAATGCGCACCACCCCGTGATGTTTTTCTCACTCCTACTAGTGAATGTAATGTAACGCACACCCATACAATGCGCACCACCCCGTGATGTTTTTCTCACTCCTACTAGTGAATCTAATGTAACGCACACCCATACAATGCGCACCACCCCGTGATGTTTCTCTCACTGCTACTAGTGAATCTAATGTAACACACACCCATACAATGCGCACCACCCCGTGATGTTTCTCTCACTCCTACTAGTGAATGTAATGTAACACACACCCATACAATGCGCACCACCCCGTGATGTTTTTCTCACTCCTACTAGTGAATGTAATGTAACACACACCCATACAATGCGCACCACCCCGTGATGTTTTTCGCACTCCTACTAGTGAATGTAATGTAACACACACCCATACAATGCGCACCACCCCGTGATGTTTTTCTCACTCCTACTAGTGAATGTAGTGTTACACACACCCATACAATACGCACCACCCCGTGATGTTTTTTCTCACTCGTACTAGTGAATGTAGTGTAACACACACCCATACAATGCGCACCACCCCGTGATGTTTTTCTCACTCCTACTAGTGAATGTAATGTAACACACACCCATACAATGCGCACCACCCCGTGATGTTTTTCTCACTCCTACTAGTGAATCTAATGTAACACTCACCCATACAATGCGCACATCCCCGTGATGTTTTTCTCACTCCTACTAGTGAATCTAATGTAACACTCACCCATACAATGCGCACCACCCCGTGATGTTTTTCTCACTCCTACTAGTGAATGTAATGTAACACACACCCATACAATGCGCACCACCCCGTGATGTTTTTCTCACTCGTACTAGTGAATCTAATGTAACACTCACCCATACAATGCGCACATCCCCGTGATGTTTTCCTCAGTCCTACTAGTGAATCTAATGTAACACTCACCCATACAATGCGCACCACCCCGTGATGTTTTTCTCACTCCTACTAGTGAATGTAATGTAACACACACCCATACAATGCGCACCACCCCGTGATGTTTTTCTCACTCCTACTAGTGAATGTAATGTAACACACACCCATACAATGCGCACCACCCCGTGATGTTTTTCTCACTCCTACTAGTGAATGTAATGTAACACACACCCATACAATGCGCACCACCCCGTGGTGTTTTTCTCACTCCTACTAGTGAATGTAATGTAACACACACCCATACAATGCGCACCACCCCGTGATGATTTTCTCACTCCTATTAGTGAATCTAATGTAACAAACACCCATACAATACGCACCACCCCTTGATGTTTTTCTCACTCCTACTAGTGAATGTAATGTAACACACACCCATACAATGCGCACCACCCCGTGATGTTTTTCTCACTCCTACTAGTGAATCTAATGTAACACTCACCCATACAATGCGCACATCCCCGTGATGTTTTTCTCACTCCTACTAGTGAATCTAATGTAACACTCACCCATACAATGCGCACCACCCCGTGATGTTTTTCTCACTCCTACTAGTGAATGTAATGTAACACACACCCATACAATGCGCACCACCCCGTGATGTTTTTCTCACTCCTACTAGTGAATGTAATGTAACACACACCCATACAATGCGCACCACCCCGTGGTGTTTTTCTCACTGGTACTAGTGAATGTAATGTAACACACACCCATACAATGCGCTCCTCCCCGTGATGTTTTTCTCACTCCTACTAGTGAATGTAATGTAACACACACCCATACAATGCGCACCACCCCGTGATGTTTTTCTCACTCCTACTAGTGAATGTAATGTAACACACACCCATAAAATGCGCACCACCCCGTGATGTTTTTCTCACTCCTACTAGTGAATGTAATGTAACACACACCCATACAATGCGCACCACCCCGTGATGTTTTTTCACTCCTACTAGTGAATCTAATGTAACACACACCCATACAATGCGCACCACCCCGTGATGTTTTTCTCACTCCTACTAGTGAATCTAATGTAACAAAAACCCATACAATGCGCACCACCCCGTGATGTTTTTCTCACTCCTACTAGTGAATCTAATGTAACACACACCCATAAAATGCGCACCACCCCGTGATGTTTTTCTCACTCCTACTAGTGAATCTAATGTAACACACACCCATACAATGCGCACCACCCCGTGATGTTTTTCTCACTCCTACTAGTGAATGTAATGTAACACACACCCATACAATGCGCACCACCCCGTGATGTTTTTCTCACTCCTACTAGTGAATGTAATGTAACACACACCCATACAATGCGCACCACCCCGTGATGTTTCTCTCACTCCTACTAGTGAATCTAATGTAACACACACCCATACAATGCGCACCACCCCGTGATGATTTTCTCACTCCTACTAGTGAATCTAATGTAACACACACCCGTACAATGCGCACCACCCCGTGATGTTTTTCTCACTCCTACTAGTGAATGTAATGTAACACACACCCATACAATGCGCACCACCCCGTGATGTTTTTCTCACTCCTACTAGTGAATGTAATGTAACACACACCCATACAATGCGCACCACCCCGTGATGTTTTTCTCACTGCTAGTAGTGAATGTAGTGTAACACACACCCATACAATGCGCACCACCCCGTGATGTTTTTCTCACTGCTAGTAGTGAATGTAGTGTAACACACACCCATACAATGCGCACCACCCCGTGATGTTTTTCTCACTCCTACTAGTGAATGTAATGTAACACACACCCATACAATGCGCACCACCCCGTGATGTTTTTCTCACTCCTACTAGTGAATGTAATGTAACACACACCCATACAATGCGCACCACCCCGTGATGTTTTTCTCACTCCTACTAGTGAATGTAATGTAACACACACCCATACAATGCGCACCACCCCGTGATGTTTTTCTCACTCCTACTAGTGAATGTAATGTAACGCACACCCATACAATGCGCACCACCCCGTGATGTTTCTCTCACTCCTACTAGTGAATGAAATGTAACACACACCCATACAATGCGCACCACCCCGTGATGTTTCTCTCACTCCTACTAGTGAATGAAATGTAACGCACACCCATACAATGCGCACCACCCCGTGATGTTTCTCTCACTCCTACTAGTGAATCTAATGTAACACACACCCATACAATGCGCACCACCCCATGATGTTTCTCTAACTCCTACTAGTGAATGTAATGTAACACACACCCATACAATGCGCACCACCCCGTGATGTTTCTCTCACTCCTACTAGTGAATGTAATGTAACACACACCCATACAATGCGCACCACCCCGTGATGTTTCTCTCACTCCTATTAGTGAATGTAATGTAACACACACCCATACAATGCGCACCACCCCGTGATGTTTTTCTCACTCCTACTAGTGAATGTAGTGTAACACACACCCATACAATGCGCACCACCCCGTGATGTTTTTCTCACTCGTACTAGTGAATGTAGTGTAACACACACCCATACAATGCGCACCACCCCGTGATGTTTTTCTCACTCCTGTTAGTGAATGTAATGTAACACACACCCATACAATGCGCACCACCCCGTGATGATTTTCTCACTCCTACTAGTGAATCTAATGTAACAAACACCCATACAATACGCACCACCCCGTGATGTTTTTCTCACTCCTACTAGTGAATGTAATGTTACACACACCCATACAATGCGCACCACCCCGTGATATTTTTCTCACTCCTACTTGTGAATCTAATGTAACACTCACCCATACAATGCGCACATCCCCGTGATGTTTTTCTCACTCCTACTAGTGAATCTAATGTAACACTCACCCATACAATGCGCACCACCCCGTGATGTTTTTCTCACTCCTACTAGTGAATGTAATGTAACACACACCCATACAATACGCACCACCCCGTGGTGTTTTTCTCACTCCTACTAGTGAATGTAATGTAACACACACCCATACAATGCGCACCACCCCGTGATGATTTTCTCACTCCTACTAGTGAATGTAATGTAACACACACCCATAAAATGCGCACCACCCCGTGATGTTTTTCTCACTCCTACTAGTGAATGTAATGTAACACACACCCATACAATGCGCACCACCCCGTGATGTTTTTCTCACTACTACTATGGAATCTAATGTAACACACACCCATACAATGCGCACCACCCCGTGATGTTTTTCTCACTCCTACTAGTGAATGTAGTGTAACACACACCCATGCAATGCGCACCACCCCGTGATGTTTTTCTCACTGCTAGTAGTGAATGTAGTGTAACACACACCCATACAATGCGCACCACCCCGTGATGTTTTTCTCACTCCTACTAGTGAATGTAGTGTAACACACACCCATACAATGCGCACCACCCCGTGATGTTTTTCTCACTGCTACTAGTGAATGTAGTGTAACACACACCCATACAATGCGCACCACCCCGTGATGTTTTTCTCACTCCTACTAGTGAATGTAATGTAACACACACCCATACAATGCGCAACACCCTGTGATGTTTTTCTCACCCCTACTAGTGAATGTAATGTAACACACACCCATACAATGCGCACCACCCCGTGATGTTTTTCTCACTCCTACTAGTGAATGTAATGTAACACACACCCATACAATGCGCACCACCCCGTGATGGTTTTCTCACTCCTACTAGTGAATCTAATGTAACACTCACCCATACAATGCGCACCACCCCGTGATGTTTTTCTCACAACTACTAGTGAATGTAATGTAACACACACCCATACAATGCGCACCACCCCGTGATGTTTTTCTCACTCCTACTAGTGAATGTAATGTAACACACACCCATACAATGCGCACCACCCCGTGATGTTTTTCTCACTCCTACTAGTGAATGTAATGTAACACACACCCATACAATGCGCACCACCCCGTGATGTTTTTCTCACTCCTACTAGTGAATGTAATGTAACACACACCCATACAATGCGCACCACCCCGTGATGATTTTCTCACTCCTACTAGTGAATGTAATGTAACACACACCCATACAATGCGCACCACCCCGTGATGTTTTTCTCACTCCTACTAGTGAATGTAATGTAACACACACCCATACAATGCGCACCACCCCGTGATGTTTTTCGCACTCCTACTAGTGAATGTAATGTAACACACACCCATACAATGCGCACCACCCCGTGATGTTTTTCTCACTCCTACTAGTGAATGTAGTGTTACACACACCCATACAATGTGCACCACCCCGTGATGTTTTTCTCACTCGTACTAGTGAATGTAGTGTAACACACACCCATACAATGCGCACCACCCCGTGATGTTTTTCTCACTCCTACTAGTGAATGTAATGTAACACACACCCATACAATGCGCACCACCCCGTGATGTTTTTCTCACTCCTACTAGTGAATCTAATGTAACACTCACCCATACAATGCGCACATCCCCGTGATGTTTTTCTCACTCCTACTAGTGAATCTAATGTAACACTCACCCATACAATGCGCACCACCCCGTGATGTTTTTCTCACTCCTACTAGTGAATGTAATGTAACACACACCCATACAATGCGCACCACCCCGTGATGTTTTTCTCACTCCTACTAGTGAATCTAATGTAACACTCACCCATACAATGCGCACATCCCCGTGATGTTTTCCTCACTCCTACTAGTGAATCTAATGTAACACTCACCCATACAATGCGCACCACCCCGTGATGTTTTTCTCACTCCTACTAGTGAATGTAATGTAACACACACCCATACAATGCGCACCACCCCGTGATGTTTTTCTCACTCCTACTAGTGAATGTAATGTAACACACACCCATACAATGCGCACCACCCCGTGATGTTTTTCTCAGTCCTACTAGTGAATGTAATGTAACACACACCCATACAATGCGCACCACCCCGTGGTGTTTTTCTCACTCCTACTAGTGAATGTAATGTAACACACACCCATACAATGCGCACCACCCCGTGATGATTTTCTCACTCCTACTAGTAAATCTAATGTAACAAACACCCATACAATACGCACCACCCCTTGATGTTTTTCTCACTCCTACTAGTGAATGTAATGTAACACACACCCATACAATGCGCACCACCCCGTGATGTTTTTCTCACTCCTACTAGTGAATCTAATGTAATACTCACCCATACAATGCGCACATCCCCGTGATGTTTTTCTCACTCCTACTAGTGAATCTAATGTAACACTCACCCATACAATGCGCACCACCCCGTGATGTTTTTCTCACTCCTACTAGTGAATGTAATGTAACACACACCCATACAATGCGCACCACCCCGTGATGTTTTTCTCACTCCTACTAGTGAATCTAATGTAACACATACCCATACAATGCGCACCACCCCGTGATGTTTTTCTCACTCCTACTAGTGAATCTAATGTAACACACACCCATACAATGCGCACCACCCCGTGATGTTTTTCTCACTCCTACTAGTGAATGTAATGTAACACACACCCATACAATGCGCACCACCCCGTGATGTTTTTCTCACTCCTACTAGTGAATGTAATGTAACACACACCCATACAATGCGCACCACCCCGTGGTGTTTTTCTCACTGCTACTAGTGAATGTAATGTAACACACACCCATACAATGCGCTCCTCCCCGTGATGTTTTTCTCACTCCTACTAGTGAATGTAATGTAACACACACCCATACAATGCGCACCACCCCGTGATGTTTTTCTCACTCCTACTAGTGAATGTAATGTAACACACACCCATAAAATGCGCACCACCCCGTGATGTTTTTCTCACTCCTACTAGTGAATGTAATGTAACACACACCCATACAATGCGCACCACCCCGTGATGTTTTTTCACTCCTACTAGTGAATCTAATGTAACACACACCCATACAATGCGCACCACCCCGTGATGTTTTTCTCACTCCTACTAGTGAATCTAATGTAACAAAAACCCATACAATGCGCACCACCCCGTGATGTTTTTCTCACTCCTACTAGTGAATGTAATGTAACACACACCCATACAATGCGCACCACCCCGTGATGTTTTTCTCACTCCTACTAGTGAATGTAATGTAACACACACCCATACAATGCGCACCACCCCGTGATGTTTTTCTCACTCCTACTAGTGAATGTAGTGTAACACACACCCATACAATGCGCACCACGCCGTGATGATTTTCTCACTCCTACTAGTGAATCTAATGTAACAAACACCAATACAATACGCACCACCCCGTGATGTTTTTCTCACTCGTACTAGTGAATGTAGTGTAACACACACCCATACAATGCGCACCACCCCGTGATGTTTTTCTCACTCCTACTAGTGAATGTAATGTAACACACACCCATACAATGTGCACCACCCCGTGATGATTTTCTCACTCCTACTAGTGAATCTAATGTAACAAACACCAATACAATACGCACCACCCCGTGATGTTTTTCTCACTCCTACTAGTGTATGTAATGTAACACACACCCATACAATGCGCACCACCCCGTGATGTTTTTCTCACTCCTACTAGTGAATGTAGTGTAACACACACCCATACAATGCGCACCACGCCGTGATGATTTTCTCACTCCTACTAGTGAATCTAATGTAACAAACACCAATACAATACGCACCACCCCGTGATGTTTTTCTCACTCGTACTAGTGAATGTAGTGTAACACACACCCATACAATGCGCACCACCCCGTGATGTTTTTCTCACTCCTACTAGTGAATGTAATGTAACACACACCCATACAATGTGCACCACCCCGTGATGATTTTCTCACTCCTACTAGTGAATCTAATGTAACAAACACCAATACAATACGCACCACCCCGTGATGTTTTTCTCACTCCTACTAGTGTATGTAATGTAACACACACCCATACAATGCGCACCACCCCGTGATGTTTTTCTCACTCCTACTAGTGAATCTAAAGTAACACTCACCCATACAATGCGCACATCCCCGTGATGTTTTTCTCACTCCTACTAGTGAATGTAATGTAACACACACCCATACAATGCGCACCACCCTGTGATGTTTTTCTCACTCCTACTAGTGAATGTAATGTAACACACACCCATACAATGCACACCACCCCGTGATGTTGTTCTCACTCCTACTAGTGAATGTAATGTAACACACACCCATACAATGCGCACCACCCCGTGATGATTTTCTCACTCCTACTAGTGAATGTAATGTAACACACACCCATACAATGCGCACCACCCCGTGATGTTTTTCTCACTCCTACTAGTGAATCTAATGTAACACACACCCATACAATGCGCACCACCCCGTGATGTTTTTCTCACTCCTACTAGTGAATCTAATGTAACACACACCCATACAATGCGCACCACCCCGTGATGTTTTTCTCACTCCTACTAATGAATCTAATGTAACACACACCCATACAATGCGCACCACCCCGTGATGTTTTTCTCACTCCTACTAGTGAATCTAAAGTAACACACACCCATACGATGCGCACCACCCCGAGATGTTTTTCTCACTCCTACTAATGAATGTAATGTAACACACACCCATACAATGCGCACCACCCCGTGATGTTTTTCTCACTCCTACTAGTGAATGTAATGTAACACACACCCATACAATGCGCACCACACCGTGATGTTTTTCTCACTCCTACTAGTGAATGTAATGTAACACAGACCCATACAATGCGCACCACCCCGTGATGTTTTTCTCACTCCTACTAGTGAATGTAGTGTAACACACACCCATACAATGCGCACCACCCCGTGATGTTTTTCTCACTGCTATTAGTGAATGTAGTGTAACACACACCCATACAATGCGCACCAACCCGTGATGTTTTTCTCACTGCTAGTAGTGAATGCAATGTAACACACACCCATACAATGCGCACCACCCCGTGATGTTTTTCTCACTCCTACTAGTGAATGTAATGTAACGCACACCCATACAATGCGCACCACCCCGTGATGTTTTTCTCACTCCTACTAGTGAATGTAATGTAACGCACACCCATACAATGCGCACCACCCCGTGATGTTTCTCTCACTCCTACTAGTGAATCTAATGTAACACGCACCCATACAATGCGCACCGCACCGTGATAATTTTCTCACTCCTACTAGTGAATCTAATGTAACACACACCCATACAATGCGCACCACCCCGTGATGTTTTTCTCACTCCTACTAGTGAATCTAATGTAACACACACCCATACAATGCGCACCACCCCGTGATGTTTTTCTCACTCCTACTAGTGAATGTAATGTAACACACACCCATACAATGCGCACCACCCCGTGATGTTTTTCTCACTCCTACTAGTGAATGTAATGTAACACACACCCATACAATGCGCACCACCCCATGATGTTTTTCTCACTCCTACTAGTGAATGTAGTGTAACACACACCCATACAATGCGCACCACCCCGTGATGTTTTTCTCACTCCTACTAGTGAATGTAGTGTAACACACACCCATACAATGCGCACCACCCCGTGAAGTTTTTCTCACTGCTAGTAGTGAATGTAGCGTAACACACACCAATACAATGCGCACCACCCCGTGAAGTTTTTCTCACTGCTAGTAGTGAATGTAGTATAACACACACCCATACAATGCGCACCACCCCGTGATGTTTTTCTCACTCCTACTAGTGAATGTAATGTAACACACACCCATACAATGCGCACCACCCCGTGATGATTTTCTCACTCCTACTAGTGAATGTAATGTAACACACACCCATACAATGCGCACCACCCCGTGATGTTTTTCTCACTCCTACTAGTGAATGTAATGTAACACACACCCATACAATGCGCACACCCCGTGATGTTTTTCTCACTCCTACTAGTGAATCTAATGTAACACTCACCCATACAATGCGCACATCCCCGTGATGTTTTTCTCACTCCTACTAGTGAATCTAATGTAACACTCACCCATACAATGCGCACCACCCCGTGATGTTTTTCTCACTCCTACTAGTGAATGTAATGTAACACACACCCATACAATGCGCACCACCCCGTGATGTTTTTCTCACTCCTACTAGTGAATGTAATGTAACACACACCCATACAATGCGCACCACCCCGTGATGATTTTCTCACTCCTACTAGTGAATCTAATGTAACAAACACCCATACAATGCGCACCACCCCGTGATGTTTTTCTCACTCCTACTAGTGAATCTAATGTAACACACACCCATACAATGCGCACCACCCCGTGATGTTTTTCTCACTCCTACTAGTGAATCTAATGTAACACACACCCATACAATGCGCACCACCCCGTGATGTTTTTCTCACTCCTACTAGTGAATGTAATGTAACACACACCCATACAATGCGCACCACCCCGTGATGTTTTTCTCACTCCTACTAGTGAATGTAATGTAACACACACCCATACAATGCGCACCACCCCGTGATGATTTTCTCACTCCTACTAGTGAATGTAATGTAACACACACCCATAAAATGCGCACCACCCCGTGATGTTTTTCTCACTCCTACTAGTGAATGTAATGTAACACACACCCATACAATGCGCACCACCCCGTGATGTTTTTCTCACTCCTACTAGTGAATCTAATGTAACACACACCCATACAATGCGCACCACCCCGTGATGTTTTTCTCACTCCTACTAGTGAATGTAGTGTAACACACACCCATACAATGCGCACCACCCCGTGATGTTTTTCTGACTGCTAGTAGTTAATGTAGTGTAACACACACCCATACAATGCGCACCACCCCGTGATGTTTTTCTCAGTGCTAGTAGTGAATGTAATGTAACACACACCCATACAATGCGCACCACCCCGTGATGTTTTTCTCACTCCTACTAGTGAATGTAACGTAACACACACCCATACAATGCGCACCACCCCGTGATGATTTTCTCACTCCTACTAGTGAATCTAATGTAACACACACCCATACAATGCGCACCACCCCGTGATGTTTTTCTCACTCCTACTAGTGAATGTAATGTAACACACACCCATACAATGCGCACCACCCCGTGATGTTTTTCTCACTCCTACTAGTGAATGTAATGTAACACACACCCATACAATGCGCACCACCCCGTGATGTTTTTCTCACTCCTACTAGTCAATGTAATGTAACGCACACCCATACAATGCGCACCACCCCGTGATGTTTTTCTCACTCCTACTAGTGAATGTAATGTAACGCACACCCATACAATGCGCACCACCCCGTGATGTTTCTCTCACTCCTACTAGTGAATCTAATGTAACACACACCCATACAATGCGCACCGCCCCGTGATGATTTTCTCACTCCTACTAGTGAATCTAATGTAACACACACCCATACAATGCGCACCACCCCGTGATGTTTTTCTCACTCCTACTAGTGAATGTAATGTGACACACACCCATACAATGCGCAACACCCCGTGATGTTTTTCTCACTCCTACTAGTGAATGTAATGTGACACACACCCATACAATGCGCACCACCCCGTGATGTTTTTCTCACTCCTACTAGTGAATGTAATGTAACACACACCCATACAATGCGCACCAACCCGAGATGTTTTTCTCACTCCTACTAGTGAATGTAGTGTAACACACACCCATACAATGCGCACCACCCCGTGATGTTTTTCTCACTCCTACTAGTGAATGTAGTATAACACACACCCATACAATGCGCACCACCCCGTGATGTTTTTCTCACTCCTACTAGTGAATGTAATGTAACACACCCATACAATGCGCACCACCCCCTGATGTTTTTCTCACTCCTACTAGTGAATGCAATGTAACGCACACCCATACAATGCGCACCACCCCGTGATGTTTTTCTCACTGCTACTAGTGAATGTAATGTAACGCACACCCATACAATGCGCACCACCCCGAGATGTTTTTCTCACTCCTACTAGTGAATGTAATGTAACGCACACCCATACAATGCGCACCACCCCGTGATGTTTTTCTCACTCCTACTAGTGAATGTAATGTAACACACACCCATACAATGCGCACCACCCCGTGATGTTTTTCTGACTGCTAGTAGTTAATGTAGTGTAACACACACCCATACAATGCGCACCACCCCGTGATGTTTTTCTCAGTGCTAGTAGTGAATGTAATGTAACACACACCCATACAATGCGCACCACCCCGTGATGTTTTTCTCACTCCTACTAGTGAATGTAACGTAACACACACCCATACAATGCGCACCACCCCGTGATGATTTTCTCACTCCTACTAGTGAATCTAATGTAACACACACCCATACAATGCGCACCACCCCGTGATGTTTTTCTCACTCCTACTAGTGAATGTAATGTAACACACACCCATACAATGCGCACCACCCCGTGATGTTTTTCTCACTCCTACTAGTGAATGTAATGTAACACACACCCATACAATGCGCACCACCCCGTGATGTTTTTCTCACTCCTACTAGTGAATGTAATGTAACGCACACCCATACAATGCGCACCACCCCGTGATGTTTTTCTCACTCCTACTAGTGAATGTAATGTAACGCACACCCATACAATGCGCACCACCCCGTGATGTTTTTCTCACTCCTACTAGTGAATGTAATGTAACGCACACCCATACAATGCGCACCACCCCGTGATGTTTCTCTCACTCCTACTAGTGAATCTAATGTAACACACACCCATACAATGCGCACCGCCCCGTGATGATTTTCTCACTCCTACTAGTGAATCTAATGTAACACACACCCATACAATGCGCACCACCCCGTGATGTTTTTCTCACTCCTACTAGTGAATGTAATGTGACACACACCCATACAATGCGCAACACCCCGTGATGTTTTTCTCACTCCTACTAGTGAATGTAATGTGACACACACCCATACAATGCGCACCACCCCGTGATGTTTTTCTCACTCCTACTAGTGAATGTAATGTAACACACACCCATACAATGCGCACCAACCCGAGATGTTTTTCTCACTCCTACTAGTGAATGTAGTGTAACACACACCCATACAATGCGGACCACCCCGTGATGTTTTTCTCACTCCTACTAGTGAATGTAGTATAACACACACCCATACAATGCGCACCACCCCGTGATGTTTTTCTCACTCCTACTAGTGAATGTAATGTAACACACCCATACAATGCGCACCACCCCCTGATGTTTTTCTCACTCCTACTAGTGAATGCAATGTAACGCACACCCATACAATGCGCACCACCCCGTGATGTTTTTCTCACTGCTACTAGTGAATGTAATGTAACGCACACCCATACAATGCGCACCACCCCGAGATGTTTTTCTCACTCCTACTAGTGAATGTAATGTAACGCACACCCATACAATGCGCACCACCCCGTGATGTTTTTCTCACTCCTACTAGTGAATGTAATGTAACACACACCCATACAATGCGCACCACCCCGTGATGTTTTTCTCACTCCTACTAGTGAATGTAATATAACGCACACCCATACAATGCGCACCACCCCGTGATGTTTTTCTCACTCCTACTAGTGAATGTAATGTAACACACACCCATACAATGCGCACCACCCCGTGATGTTTCTCTCACTCCTACAAGTGAATCTAATGTAACGCACACCCATACAATGCGCACTACCCCGTGATGTTTCTCTCACTCCTACTAGTGAATCTAATGTAACACACACCCATACAATGCGCACCACCCCGTGATGTTTTTCTCACTCCTACTAGTGAATGTAATGTAACACACACCCATACAATGCGCACCACCCCGTGATGTTTTTCTCACTCCTACTAGTGAATGTAATGTAACACACACCCATACAATGCGCACCACCCCGTGATGTTTTTCTCACTCCTACTTGTGAATGTAATGTAACACACACCCATACAATGCGCACCACCCCGTGATGTTTTTCTCACTCCTACTAGTGAATGTAGTGTAACACACACCCATACAATGCGCACCACCCCGTGATGATTTTCTCACTCCTACTAGTGAATCTAATGTAACAAACACCAATACAATACGAACCACCCCGTGATGTTTTTCTCACTCGTACTAGTGAATGTAGTGTAACACACACCCATACAATGCGCACCACCCCGTGATGTTTTTCTCACTCCTACTAGTGAATGTAATGTAACACACACCCATACAATGTGCACCACCCCGTGATGATTTTCTCACTCCTACTAGTGAATCTAATGTAACAAACACCAATACAATACGCACCACCCCGTGATGTTTTTCTCACTCCTACTAGTGTATGTAATGTAACACACACCCATACAATGCGCACCACCCCGTGATGTTTTTCTCACTCCTACTAGTGAATCTAAAGTAACACTCACCCATACAATGCGCACATCCCCGTGATGTTTTTCTCACTCCTACTAGTGAATGTAATGTAACACACACCCATACAATGCGCACCACCCTGTGATGTTTTTCTCACTCCTACTAGTGAATGTAATGTAACACACACCCATACAATGCACACCACCCCGTGATGTTGTTCTCACTCCTACTAGTGAATGTAATGTAACACACACCCATACAATGCGCACCACCCCGTGATGATTTTCTCACTCCTACTAGTGAATGTAATGTAACACACACCCATACAATGCGCACCACCCCGTGATGTTTTTCTCACTCCTACTAGTGAATCTAATGTAACACACACCCATACAATGCGCACCACCCCGTGATGTTTTTCTCACTCCTACTAGTGAATCTAATGTAACACACACCCATACAATGCGCACCACCCCGTGATGTTTTTCTCACTCCTACTAATGAATCTAATGTAACACACACCCATACAATGCGCACCACCCCGTGATGTTTTTCTCACTCCTACTAGTGAATCTAAAGTAACACACACCCATACGATGCGCACCACCCCGAGATGTTTTTCTCACTCCTACTAGTGAATGTAATGTAACACACACCCATACAATGCGCACCACCCCGTGATGTTTTTCTCACTCCTACTAGTGAATGTAATGTAACACACACCCATACAATGCGCACCACACCGTGATGTTTTTCTCACTCCTACTAGTGAATGTAATGTAACACAGACCCATACAATGCGCACCACCCCGTGATGTTTTTCTCACTCCTACTAGTGAATGTAGTGTAACACACACCCATACAATGCGCACCACCCCGTGATGTTTTTCTCACTGCTAGTAGTGAATGTAGTGTAACACACACCCATACAATGCGCACCACCCCGTGATGTTTTTGTCACTGCTAGTAGTGAATGCAATGTAACACACACCCATACAATGCGCACCACCCCGTCATGTTTTTCTCACTCCTACTAGTGAATCTAATGTAACACACACCCATACAATGCGCACCACCCCGTGATGATTTTCTCACTCCTACTAGTGAATCTAATGTAACACACACCCATACAATGCGCACCACCCCGTAATGTTTTTCTCACTACTACTAGTGAATGTAATGTAACACACACCCATACAATGCGCACCACCCCGTGATGTTTTTCTCACTCCTACTAGTGAATCTAATGTAACACACACCCATACAATGCGCACCGCCCCGTGATGATTTTCTCACTCCTACTAGTGAATCTAATGTAACACGCACCCATACAATGCGCACCGCACCGTGATAATTTTCTCACTCCTACTAGTGAATCTAATGTAACACACACCCATACAATGCGCACCACCCCGTGATGTTTTTCTCACTCCTACTAGTGAATCTAATGTAACACACACCCATACAATGCGCACCACCCCGTGATGTTTTTCTAACTCCTACTAGTGAATGTAATGTAACACACACCCATACAATGCGCACCACCCCGTGATGTTTTTCTCACTCCTACTAGTGAATGTAATGTAACACACACCCATACAATGCGCACCACCCCATGATGTTTTTCTCACTCCTACTAGTGAATGTAGTGTAACACACACCCATACAATGCGCACCACCCCGTGATGTTTTTCTCACTCCTACTAGTGAATGTAGTGTAACACACACCCATACAATGCGCACCACCCCGTGAAGTTTTTCTCACTGCTAGTAGTGAATGTAGCGTAACACACACCAATACAATGCGCACCACCCCGTGAAGTTTTTCTCACTGCTAGTAGTGAATGTAGTATAACACACACCCATACAATGCGCACCACCCCGTGATGTTTTTCTCACTCCTACTAGTGAATGTAATGTAACACACACCCATACAATGCGCACCACCCCGTGATGATTTTCTCACTCCTACTAGTGAATGTAATGTAACACACACCCATACAATGCGCACCACCCCGTGATGTTTTTCTCACTCCTACTAGTGAATGTAATGTAACACACACCCATACAATGCGCACACCCCGTGATGTTTTTCTCACTCCTACTAGTGAATCTAATGTAACACTCACCCATACAATGCGCACATCCCCGTGATGTTTTTCTCACTCCTACTAGTGAATCTAATGTAACACTCACCCATACAATGCGCACCACCCCGTGATGTTTTTCTCACTCCTACTAGTGAATGTAATGTAACACACACCCATACAATGCGCACCACCCCGTGATGTTTTTCTCACTCCTACTAGTGAATGTAATGTAACACACACCCATACAATGCGCACCACCCCGTGATGATTTTCTCACTCCTACTAGTGAATCTAATGTAACAAACACCCATACAATGCGCACCACCCCGTGATGTTTTTCTCACTCCTACTAGTGAATCTAATGTAACACACACCCATACAATGCGCACCACCCCGTGATGTTTTTCTCACTCCTACTAGTGAATCTAATGTAACACACACCCATACAATGCGCACCACCCCGTGATGTTTTTCTCACTCCTACTAGTGAATGTAATGTAACACACACCCATACAATGCGCACCACCCCGTGATGTTTTTCTCACTCCTACTAGTGAATGTAATGTAACACACACCCATACAATGCGCACCACCCCGTGATGATTTTCTCACTCCTACTAGTGAATGTAATGTAACACACACCCATACAATGCGCACCACCCCGTGATGTTTTTCTCACTCCTACTAGTGAATGTAATGTAACACACACCCATACAATGCGCACCACCCCGTGATGTTTTTCTCACTCCTACTAGTGAATCTAATGTAACACACACCCATACAATGCGCACCACCCCGTGATGTTTTTCTCACTCCTACTAGTGAATGTAGTGTAACACACACCCATACAATGCGCACCACCCCGTGATGTTTTTCTGACTGCTAGTAGTTAATGTAGTGTAACACACACCCATACAATGCGCACCACCCCGTGATGTTTTTCTCAGTGCTAGTAGTGAATGTAATGTAACACACACCCATACAATGCGCACCACCCCGTGATGTTTTTCTCACTCCTACTAGTGAATGTAACGTAACACACACCCATACAATGCGCACCACCCCGTGATGATTTTCTCACTCCTACTAGTGAATCTAATGTAACACACACCCATACAATGCGCACCACCCCGTGATGTTTTTCTCACTCCTACTAGTGAATGTAATGTAACACACACCCATACAATGCGCACCACCCCGTGATGTTTTTCTCACTCCTACTAGTGAATGTAATGTAACACACACCCATACAATGCGCACCACCCCGTGATGTTTTTCTCACTCCTACTAGTGAATGTAATGTAACGCACACCCATACAATGCGCACCACCCCGTGATGTTTTTCTCACTCCTACTAGTGAATGTAATGTAACGCACACCCATACAATGCGCACCACCCCGTGATGTTTTTCTCACTCCTACTAGTGAATGTAATGTAACGCACACCCATACAATGCGCACCACCCCGTGATGTTTCTCTCACTCCTACTAGTGAATCTAATGTAACACACACCCATACAATGCGCACCGCCCCGTGATGATTTTCTCACTCCTACTAGTGAATCTAATGTAACACACACCCATACAATGCGCACCACCCCGTGATGTTTTTCTCACTCCTACTAGTGAATGTAATGTGACACACACCCATACAATGCGCAACACCCCGTGATGTTTTTCTCACTCCTACTAGTGAATGTAATGTGACACACACCCATACAATGCGCACCACCCCGTGATGTTTTTCTCACTCCTACTAGTGAATGTAATGTAACACACACCCATACAATGCGCACCAACCCGAGATGTTTTTCTCACTCCTACTAGTGAATGTAGTGTAACACACACCCATACAATGCGCACCACCCCGTGATGTTTTTCTCACTCCTACTAGTGAATGTAGTATAACACACCCCCATACAATGCGCACCACCCCGTGAATTTTTTCTCACTGCTAGTAGTGAATGTAGTGTAACACACACCCATACAATGCGCACCACCCCGTGATGTTTTTCTCACTCCTACTAGTGAATGTAATGTAACACACACCCATAAAATGCGCACCACCCCGTGATGATTTTCTCACTCCTACTAGTGAATGTAATGTAACACACACCCATACAATGCGCACCACCCCGTGATGTTTTTCTCACTCCTACTAGTGAATGTAATGTAACACACACCCATACAATACGCACCACCCCGTGATGTTTTTCTCACTCCTACTAGTGAATCTAATGTTACACACACCCATACAATGCGCACCACCCCGTGATGTTTTTCTCACTCCTACTAGTGAATGTAATGTAACGCACACCCATACAATGCGCACCACCCCGTGATGTTTTTCTCACTCCTACTAGTGAATGTAATGTAACGCACACCCATACAATGCGCACCACCCCGTGATGTTTCTCTCACTCCTACTAGTGAATCTAATGTAACACACACCCATACAATGCGCACCGCCCCGTGATGATTTTCTCACTCCTACTAGTGAATCTAATGTAACACACACCCATACAATGCGCACCACCCCGTGATGTTTTTCTCACTCCTACTAGTGAATGTAATGTGACACACACCCATACAATGCGCAACACCCCGTGATGTTTTTCTCACTCCTACTAGTGAATGTAATGTGACACACACCCATACAATGCGCACCACCCCGTGATGTTTTTCTCACTCCTACTAGTGAATGTAATGTAACACACACCCATACAATGCGCACCAACCCGAGATGTTTTTCTCACTCCTACTAGTGAATGTAGTGTAACACACACCCATACAATGCGAACCACCCCGTGATGTTTTTCTCACTCCTACTAGTGAATGTAGTATAACACACACCCATACAATGCGCACCACCCCGTGATGTTTTTCTCACTCCTACTAGTGAATGTAATGTAACACACCCATACAATGCGCACCACCCCCTGATGTTTTTCTCACTCCTACTAGTGAATGCAATGTAACGCACACCCATACAATGCGCACCACCCCGTGATGTTTTTCTCACTGCTACTAGTGAATGTAATGTAACGCACACCCATACAATGCGCACCACCCCGAGATGTTTTTCTCACTCCTACTAGTGAATGTAATGTAACGCACACCCATACAATGCGCACCACCCCGTGATGTTTTTCTCACTCCTACTAGTGAATGTAATGTAACACACACCCATACAATGCGCACCACCCCGTGATGTTTTTCTGACTGCTAGTAGTTAATGTAGTGTAACACACACCCATACAATGCGCACCACCCCGTGATGTTTTTCTCAGTGCTAGTAGTGAATGTAATGTAACACACACCCATACAATGCGCACCACCCCGTGATGTTTTTCTCACTCCTACTAGTGAATGTAACGTAACACACACCCATACAATGCGCACCACCCCGTGATGATTTTCTCACTCCTACTAGTGAATCTAATGTAACACACACCCATACAATGCGCACCACCCCGTGATGTTTTTCTCACTCCTACTAGTGAATGTAATGTAACACACACCCATACAATGCGCACCACCCCGTGATGTTTTTCTCACTCCTACTAGTGAATGTAATGTAACACACACCCATACAATGCGCACCACCCCGTGATGTTTTTCTCACTCCTACTAGTGAATGTAATGTAACGCACACCCATACAATGCGCACCACCCCGTGATGTTTTTCTCACTCCTACTAGTGAATGTAATGTAACGCACACCCATACAATGCGCACCACCCCGTGATGTTTTTCTCACTCCTACTAGTGAATGTAATGTAACGCACACCCATACAATGCGCACCACCCCGTGATGTTTCTCTCACTCCTACTAGTGAATCTAATGTAACACACACCCATACAATGCGCACCGCCCCGTGATGATTTTCTCACTCCTACTAGTGAATCTAATGTAACACACACCCATACAATGCGCACCACCCCGTGATGTTTTTCTCACTCCTACTAGTGAATGTAATGTGACACACACCCATACAATGCGCAACACCCCGTGATGTTTTTCTCACTCCTACTAGTGAATGTAATGTGACACACACCCATACAATGCGCACCACCCCGTGATGTTTTTCTCACTCCTACTAGTGAATGTAATGTAACACACACCCATACAATGCGCACCAACCCGAGATGTTTTTCTCACTCCTACTAGTGAATGTAGTGTAACACACACCCATACAATGCGCACCACCCCGTGATGTTTTTCTCACTCCTACTAGTGAATGTAGTATAACACACACCCATACAATGCGCACCACCCCGTGATGTTTTTCTCACTCCTACTAGTGAATGTAATGTAACACACCCATACAATGCGCACCACCCCCTGATGTTTTTCTCACTCCTACTAGTGAATGCAATGTAACGCACACCCATACAATGCGCACCACCCCGTGATGTTTTTCTCACTGCTACTAGTGAATGTAATGTAACGCACACCCATACAATGCGCACCACCCCGAGATGTTTTTCTCACTCCTACTAGTGAATGTAATGTAACGCACACCCATACAATGCGCACCACCCCGTGATGTTTTTCTCACTCCTACTAGTGAATGTAATGTAACACACACCCATACAATGCGCACCACCCCGTGATGTTTTTCTCACTCCTACTAGTGAATGTAATATAACGCACACCCATACAATGCGCACCACCCCGTGATGTTTTTCTCACTCCTACTAGTGAATGTAATGTAACACACACCCATACAATGCGCACCACCCCGTGATGTTTCTCTCACTCCTACAAGTGAATCTAATGTAACGCACACCCATACAATGCGCACTACCCCGTGATGTTTCTCTCACTCCTACTAGTGAATCTAATGTAACACACACCCATACAATGCGCACCACCCCGTGATGTTTTTCTCACTCCTACTAGTGAATGTAATGTAACACACACCCATACAATGCGCACCACCCCGTGATGTTTTTCTCACTCCTACTAGTGAATCTAATGTAACACACACCCATACAATGCGCACCACCCCGTGATGTTTTTCTCACTCCTACTAGTGAATCTAATGTAACACACACCCATACAATGCGCACCACCCCGTGATGTTTTTCTCACTCCTACTAATGAATCTAATGTAACACACACCCATACAATGCGCACCACCCCGTGATGTTTTTCTCACTCCTACTAGTGAATCTAAAGTAACACACACCCATACGATGCGCACCACCCCGAGATGTTTTTCTCACTCCTACTAGTGAATGTAATGTAACACACACCCATACAATGCGCACCACCCCGTGATGTTTTTCTCACTCCTACTAGTGAATGTAATGTAACACACACCCATACAATGCGCACCACACCGTGATGTTTTTCTCACTCCTACTAGTGAATGTAATGTAACACAGACCCATACAATGCGCACCACCCCGTGATGTTTTTCTCACTCCTACTAGTGAATGTAGTGTAACACACACCCATACAATGCGCACCACCCCGTGATGTTTTTCTCACTGCTAGTAGTGAATGTAGTGTAACACACACCCATACAATGCGCACCACCCCGTGATGTTTTTCTCACTGCTAGTAGTGAATGCAATGTAACACACACCCATACAATGCGCACCACCCCGTCATGTTTTTCTCACTCCTACTAGTGAATCTAATGTAACACACACCCATACAATGCGCACCACCCCGTGATGATTTTCTCACTCCTACTAGTGAATCTAATGTAACACACACCCATACAATGCGCACCACCCCGTGATGTTTTTCTCACTACTACTAGTGAATGTAATGTAACACACACCCATACAATGCGCACCACCCCGTGATGTTTTTCTCACTCCTACTAGTGAATGTAATGTAGCAAACACCCATACAATGCGCACCACCCCGTGATGTTTTTCTCACTCCTACTAGTGAATGTAATGTAACACACACCCATACAATGCGCACCACCCCGTGATGTTTTTCTCACTCCTACTAGTGAATGTAATGTAACGCACACCCATACAATGCGCACCACCCCGTGATGTTTTTCTCACTCCTACTAGTGAATGTAATGTAACGCACACCCATACAATGCGCACCACCCCGTGATGTTTCTCTCACTCCTACTAGTGAATCTAATGTAACACGCACCCATACAATGCGCACCGCACCGTGATAATTTTCTCACTCCTACTAGTGAATCTAATGTAACACACACCCATACAATGCGCACCACCCCGTGATGTTTTTCTCACTCCTACTAGTGAATCTAATGTAACACACACCCATACAATGCGCACCACCCCGTGATGTTTTTCTAACTCCTACTAGTGAATGTAATGTAACACACACCCATACAATGCGCACCACCCCGTGATGTTTTTCTCACTCCTACTAGTGAATGTAATGTAACACACACCCATACAATGCGCACCACCCCATGATGTTTTTCTCACTCCTACTAGTGAATGTAGTGTAACACACACCCATACAATGCGCACCACCCCGTGATGTTTTTCTCACTCCTACTAGTGAATGTAGTGTAACACACACCCATACAATGCGCACCACCCCGTGAAGTTTTTCTCACTGCTAGTAGTGAATGTAGCGTAACACACACCAATACAATGCGCACCACCCCGTGAAGTTTTTCTCACTGCTAGTAGTGAATGTAGTATAACACACACCCATACAATGCGCACCACCCCGTGATGTTTTTCTCACTCCTACTAGTGAATGTAATGTAACACACACCCATACAATGCGCACCACCCCGTGATGATTTTCTCACTCCTACTAGTGAATGTAATGTAACACACACCCATACAATGCGCACCACCCCGTGATGTTTTTCTCACTCCTACTAGTGAATGTAATGTAACACACACCCATACAATGCGCACACCCCGTGATGTTTTTCTCACTCCTACTAGTGAATCTAATGTAACACTCACCCATACAATGCGCACATCCCCGTGATGTTTTTCTCACTCCTACTAGTGAATCTAATGTAACACTCACCCATACAATGCGCACCACCCCGTGATGTTTTTCTCACTCCTACTAGTGAATGTAATGTAACACACACCCATACAATGCGCACCACCCCGTGATGTTTTTCTCACTCCTACTAGTGAATGTAATGTAACACACACCCATACAATGCGCACCACCCCGTGATGATTTTCTCACTCCTACTAGTGAATCTAATGTAACAAACACCCATACAATGCGCACCACCCCGTGATGTTTTTCTCACTCCTACTAGTGAATCTAATGTAACACACACCCATACAATGCGCACCACCCCGTGATGTTTTTCTCACTCCTACTAGTGAATCTAATGTAACACACACCCATACAATGCGCACCACCCCGTGATGTTTTTCTCACTCCTACTAGTGAATGTAATGTAACACACACCCATACAATGCGCACCACCCCGTGATGTTTTTCTCACTCCTACTAGTGAATGTAATGTAACACACACCCATACAATGCGCACCACCCCGTGATGATTTTCTCACTCCTACTAGTGAATGTAATGTAACACACACCCATAAAATGCGCACCACCCCGTGATGTTTTTCTCACTCCTACTAGTGAATGTAATGTAACACACACCCATACAATGCGCACCACCCCGTGATGTTTTTCTCACTCCTACTAGTGAATCTAATGTAACACACACCCATACAATGCGCACCACCCCGTGATGTTTTTCTCACTCCTACTAGTGAATGTAGTGTAACACACACCCATACAATGCGCACCACCCCGTGATGTTTTTCTGACTGCTAGTAGTTAATGTAGTGTAACACACACCCATACAATGCGCACCACCCCGTGATGTTTTTCTCAGTGCTAGTAGTGAATGTAATGTAACACACACCCATACAATGCGCACCACCCCGTGATGTTTTTCTCACTCCTAGTAGTGAATGTAACGTAACACACACCCATACAATGCGCACCACCCCGTGATGATTTTCTCACTCCTACTAGTGAATCTAATGTAACACACACCCATACAATGCGCACCACCCCGTGATGTTTTTCTCACTCCTACTAGTGAATGTAATGTAACACACACCCATACAATGCGCACCACCCCGTGATGTTTTTCTCACTCCTACTAGTGAATGTAATGTAACGCACACCCATACAATGCGCACCACCCCGTGATGTTTTTCTCACTCCTACTAGTGAATGTAATGTAACGCACACCCATACAATGCGCACCACCCCGTGATGTTTTTCTCACTCCTACTAGTGAATGTAATGTAACGCACACCCATACAATGCGCACCACCCCGTGATGTTTTTCTCACTCCTACTAGTGAATGTAATGTAACGCACACCCATACAATGCGCACCACCCCGTGATGTTTCTCTCACTCCTACTAGTGAATCTAATGTAACACACACCCATACAATGCGCACCGCCCCGTGATGATTTTCTCACTCCTACTAGTGAATCTAATGTAACACACACCCATACAATGCGCACCACCCCGTGATGTTTTTCTCACTCCTACTAGTGAATGTAATGTGACACACACCCATACAATGCGCAACACCCCGTGATGTTTTTCTCACTCCTACTAGTGAATGTAATGTGACACACACCCATACAATGCGCACCACCCCGTGATGTTTTTCTCACTCCTACTAGTGAATGTAGTGTAACACACACCCATACAATGCGCACCACCCCGTGATGTTTTTCTCACTCCTACTAGTGAATGTAGTATAACACACCCCCATACAATGCGCACCACCCCGTGAATTTTTTCTCACTGCTAGTAGTGAATGTAGTGTAACACACACCCATACAATGCGCACCACCCCGTGATGTTTTTCTCACTCCTACTAGTGAATGTAATGTAACACACACCCATAAAATGCGCACCACCCCGTGATGATTTTCTCACTCCTACTAGTGAATGTAATGTAACACACACCCATACAATGCGCACCACCCCGTGATGTTTTTCTCACTCCTACTAGTGAATGTAATGTAACACACACCCATACAATACGCACCACCCCGTGATGTTTTTCTCACTCCTACTAGTGAATCTAATGTTACACACACCCATACAATGCGCACCACCCCGTGATGTTTTTCTCACTCCTACTAGTGAATCTAATGTAACACACACCCATACAATGCGCACCACCCCGTGATGTTTTTCTCACTCCTACTAGTGAATGTAATGTAACACACAACCATACAATGCGCACCACCCCATGATGTTTTTCTCACTCCTACTAGTGAATGTAATGTAACACACACCCATACAATGCGCACCACCCCGTGATGTTTTTCTCACTCCTACTAGTGAATGTAATGTAACACACACCCATACAATGCGCACCACCCCGTGATGTTTTTCTCACTCCTACTAGTGAATGTAATGTAACACACACCCATACAATGCGCACCACCCCGTGATGTTTTTCTCACTCCTACTAGTCAATGTAGTGTAACACACACCCATACAATGCGCACCACCCCCTGATGTTTTTCTCACTCCTACTAGTGAATGTAATGTAACGCACACCCATACAATGCGCACCACCCCGTGATGTTTTTCTCACTGCTACTAGTGAATGTAATGTAACGCACACCCATAGAATGCGCACCACCCCGTGATGTTTTTCTCACTCCTACTAGTGAATGTAATGTAACACACACCCATAAAATGCGCACCACCCCGTGATGTTTTTCTCACTCCTACTAGTGAATGTAATGTAACACACACCCATACAATGCGCACCACCCCGTGATGTTTTTCTCACTCCTACTAGTGAATCTAATGTAACACACACCCATACAATGCGCACCACCCCGTGATGTTTTTCTCACTCCTACTAGTGAATCTAATGTAACACACACCCATACAATGCGCACCACCCCGTGATGTTTTTCTCACTCCTACTAGTGAATGTAATGTAACACACACCCATACAATGCGCACCACCCCGTGATGTTTTTCTCACTCCTACTAGTGAATGTAATGTAACACACACCCATACAATGCGCACCACCCCATGATGTTTTTCTCACTCCTACTAGTGAATGTAATGTAACACACACCCATACAATGCGCACCACCCCGTGATGATTTTCTCACTCCTACTAGTGACTGTAATGTAACACACACCCATAAAATGCGCACCACCCCGTGATGTTTTTCTCACTCCTACTAGTGAATGTAATGTAACACCCACCCATACAATGCGCACCACACCGTGATGTTTTTCTCACTCCTACTAGTGAATCTAATGTAACACACACCCATACAATGCACACCACCCCGTGATGTTTTTCTCACTCCTACTAGTGAATGTAGTGTAACACACACCCATACAATGCGCACCACCCCGTGATGTTTTTCTGACTGCTAGTAGTGAATGTAGTGTAACACACACCCATACAATGCGCACCACCCCGTGATGTTTTTCTCACTGCTAGTAGTGAATGTAATGTAACACACACCCATAAAATGCGCACCACCCCGTGATGTTTTTCTCACTCCTACTAGTTAATGTAATGTAACACACACCCATACAATGCGCACCACCCCGTGATGATTTTCTCACTCCTACTAGTGAATCTAATGTAACACACACCCATACAATGCGCACCACCCCGTGATGTTTTTCTCACTCCTACTAGTGAATGTAATGTAACACACACCCATACAATGCGCACCACCCCGTGATGTTTTTCTCACTCCTACTAGTGAATGTAATGTAACACACACCCATACAATGCGCACCACCCCATGATGTTTTTCTCACTCCTAGTAGTGAATGTAATGTAACACACACCCATACAATGCGCACCACCCCGTGATGTTTTTCTCACTCCTACTTGTGAATGTAATGTAACACACACCCATACAATGCGCACCACCCCGTGATGTTTTTCTCACTCCTACTAGTGAATGTAATGTAACACACACCCATACAATGCGCACCATCCCGTGATGTTTGTCTCACTCCTAATAGTGAATGTAATGTAACACACACCCATACAATGCGCACCACCCCGTGATGTTTTTCTCACTCTTACTAGTGAATGTAATGTAACACACACCCATACAATGCGCACCACCCCGTGATGTTTTTCTCATTCCTACTAGTGAATGTAGTGTAACACACACCCATACAATGCGCACCACCCCGTGATGTTTTTCTCACTCCTACTAGTGAATGTAGTGTAACACACACCCATACAATGCGCACCACCCCGTGAAGTTTTTCTCACTGCTAGTAGTGAATGTAGTGTAACACACACCCATACAATGCGCACCACCCCGTGATGTTTTTCTCACTCCTACTAGTGAATGTAATGTAACACACACCCATAAAATGCGCACCACCCCGTGATGATTTTCTCACTCCTACTAGTGAATGTAATGTAACTCACACCCATACAATGCGCACCACCCCGTGATGTTTTTCTCACTCCTACTAGTGAATGTAATGTAACACACACCCATACAATACGCACCACCCCGTGATGTTTTTCTCACTCCTACTAGTGAATCTAATGTTACACACACCCATACAATGTGCACCACCCCGTGATGTTTTTCTCACTCCTATTAGTGAATGTAGTGTAACACACACCCATACAATGCGCACCACCCCGTGACGTTTTTCTCACTGCTAGTAGTGAATGTAGTGTAACACACACCCATACAATGCGCACCACCCCGTGATGTTTTTCTCACTCCTACTAGTGAATGTAATGTAACACACACCCATACAATGCGCACCACCCCGTGATGATTTTCTCACTCCTACTAGTGAATGTAATGTAACACACACCCATACAATGCGCACCACCCCGTGATGTTTTTCTCACTCCTACTAGTGAATGTAATGTAACACACACCCATACAATGCGCACACCCCGTGATGTTTTTCTCACTCCTACTAGTGAATCTAATGTAACACTCACCCATACAATGCGCACATCCCCATGATGTTTTTCTCACTCCTACTAGTGAATCTAATGTAACACTCACCCATACAATGCACACCACCCCGTGATGTTTTTCTCACTCCTACTAGTGAATGTAATGTAACACACACCCATACAATGCGCACCACCCCGTGATGTTTTTCTCACTCCTACTAGTGAATCTAATGTAACACACACCCATACAATGCGCACCACCCCGTGATGTTTTTCTCACTCCTACTAGTGAATCTAATGTAACACACACCCATACAATGTGCACCACCCCGTGATGTTTTTCTCACTCCTACTAGTGAATGTAATGTAACACACACCCATACAATGCGCACCACCCCGTGATGTTTGTCTCACTCCTACTAGTGAATGTAATGTAACACACACCCATACAATGCGCACCACCCCGTGATGTTTTTCTCACTCCTACTAGTGAATGTAATGTAACACACGCCCATACAATGCGCACAACCCCGTGATGATTTTCTCAATCCTACTAGTGAATGTAATGTAACACACACCCATAAAATGCGCACCACCCCGTGATGTTTTTCTCACTCCTACTAGTGAATGTAATGTAACACCCACCCATACAATGCGCACTACCCCGTGATGTTTTTCTCACTCCTACTAGTGAATCTAATGTAACACACACCCATACAATGCGCACCACCCCGTGATGTTTTTCTCAATCCTACTAGTGAATGTAGTGTAACACACACCCATACAATGCGCACCACCCCGTGATGTTTTTCTGACTGCTAGTAGTGAATGTAGTGTAACACTCACCCATACAATGCGCACCACCCCGTGATGTTTTTCTCACTCCTACTAGTGAATGTAATGTAACACACACCCATACAATGCGCACCACCCCGTGATGTTTTTCTCACTCCTACTAGTGAATCTAATGTAACACACACCCATACAATGCGAACCACCCCGTGATGTTTTTCTCACTCCTACTAGTGAATCTAATGTAACACACACCCATACAATGCGCACCACCCCGTGATGTTTTTCTCACTCCTACTAGTGAATGTAATGTAACGCACACCCATAAAATGCGCACCACCCCGTGATGTTTTTCTCACTCCTACTATTGAATGTAATGTAACGCACACCCATACAATGCGCACCACCCCGTGATGTTTTTCTCACTCCTACTAGTGAATGTAATGTAACACACACCCATACAATGCGCACAGCCCCGTGATAATTTTCTCACTCCTACTAGTAAATCTAATGTAACACACACCCATACAATGCGCACCACCCCGTGATGTTTTTCTCACTCCTACTAGTGAATGTAATGTAACACACACCCTACAATGCGCACCACCTCGTGATGTTTTTCTCACTCCTACTAGTGAATGTAATGTAACACACACCCATACAATGCGCACCACCCCGTGATGTTTTTCTCACTCCTACTAGTGAATGTAATGTAACACACACCCTACAATGCGCACCACCCCGTGATGTTTTTCTCACTCCTACTAGTGAATGTAATGTAACACCCACCCATACAATGCGCACCACCCAGTGATGTTTTTCTCACTCCTACTAGTGAATCTAATGTAACACACACCCATACAATGCGCACCACCCCGTGATGTTTTTCTCAATCCTACTAGTGAATGTAGTGTAACACACACCCATACAATGCGCACCACCCCGTGATGTTTTTCTGACTGCTAGTAGTGAATGTAGTGTAACACACACCCATACAATGCGCACCACCCCGTGATGTTTTTCTCACTGCTAGTAGTGAATGTAATGTAACACACACCCATACAATGCGCACCACCCCGTGATGTTTTTCTCACTCCTACTAGTGAATGTAATGTAACACACACCCATACAATGCGCACCACCCCGTGATGTTTTTCTCACTCCTACTAGTGAATGTAATGTAACAAACACCCACACTATGCGCACCACCCCGTGATGTTTTTCTCACTCCTACTAGTGAATGTAATGTAACGCACACCCATACAATGCGCACCACCCCGTGATGTTTTTCTCACTCCTACTAGTGAATGTAATGTAACACACACCCATACAATGCGCACAGCCCCGTGATAATTTTCTCACTCCTACTAGTGAATCTAATGTAACACACACCCATACAATGCGCACCACCCCGTGATGTTTTTCTCACTCCTACTAGTGAATGTAATGTAACACACACCCATACAATGCGCACCACCCCGTGATGTTTTTCTCACTCCTACTAGTGAATGTAATGTAACACACACCCATACAATGCGCACCACCCCGTGATGTTTTTCTCACTCCTACTAGTGAATGTAATGTAACACACACCCATACAATGGGCACCACCCCGTGATGTTTTTCTCACTCCTACTAGTGAATGTAGTGTAACACACACCCATACAATGCGCACCACCCCGTGATGTTTTTCTCACTCCTACTAGTGAATGTAGTGTAACACACACCCATACAATGCGCACCACCCCGTGATGTTTTTCTCACTCCTACTATTGAATGTAATGTAACGCACACCCATACAATGCGCACCACCCCGTGATGTTTCTCTCACTCTTACTAGTGAATCTAATGTAACACACACCCATACAATGCGCACCACCCCGTGGTGTTTCTCTCACTCCTACTAGTGAATCTAATGTAACACACACCCATACAATGCGCACAGCCCCGTGATAATTTTCTCACTCCTACTAGTGAATCTAATGTAACACACACCCATACAATGCGCACCACCCCGTGATGTTTTTCTCACTCCTACTAGTGAATGTAATGTAACACACACCCATATAATGCGCACCACCCTGTGATGTTTTTCTCACTCCTACTAGTGAATGTAATGTAACACACACCCATACAATGCGCACCACCCCGTGATGTTTTTCTCACTCCTACTAGTGAATGTAATGTAACACACACCCATACAATGCGCACCACCCCGTGATGTTTTTCTCACTCCTACTAGTGAATGTAGTGTAACACACACCCATACAATGCGCACCACCCCGTGATGTTTTTCTCACTCCTACTAGTGAATGTAGTGTAACACACACCCACACAATGCGCACCACCCCGTGAAGTTTTTCTCACTGCTAGTAGTGAATGTAGTGTAACACACACCCATACAATGCGCACCACCCCGTGATGTTTTTCTCACTCCTACTAGTGAATCTAATGTAACACACACCCATAAAATGCGCACCACCCCGTGATGATTTTCTCACTCCTACTAGTGAATGTAATGTAACACACACCCATACAATGCGCACCACCCCGTGATGTTTTTCTCACTCCTACTAGTGAATGTAATGTAACACACACCCATACAATACGCACCACCCCGTGATGTTTTTCTCACTCCTACTAGTGAATCTAATGTTACACACACCCATACAATGCGCACCACCCCGTGATGTTTTTCTCACTCCTACTAGTGAATCTAATGTAACACACACCCATACAAGCGCACCACCCCGTGATGTTTTTCTCATTCCTACTAGTGAATGTAATGTAACACACACCCATACAATGCGCACCACCCCGTGATGTTTTTCTCACTCCTACTAGTGAATGTAATGTAACACACACCCATACAATGCGCACCACCCCGTGATGTTTTTCTCACTCTTACTAGTGAATGTAATGTAACACACACCCATACAATGCGCACCACCCCGTGATGTTTTTCTCACTCCTACTAGTGAATCTAATGTAACACACACCCATACAATGCGCACCACCCCGTGATGTTTGTCTCACTCCTACTAGTGAATGTAATGTAACACACACCCATACAATGCGCACCACCCCGTGATGTTTTTCTCACTCCTACTAGTGAATGTAATGTAACACACACCCATACAATGCGCACCACCCCGTGATGTTTTTCTCACTCCTACTAGTGAATGTAGTGTAACACACACCCATACAATGCGCACCACCCCGTGATGTTTTTCTCACTCCTACTAGTGAATGTAGTGTAACACACACCCATACAATGCGCACCACCCCGTGATGTTTTTCTCACTCCTACTAGTGAATGTAGTGTAACACACACCCATACAATGCGCACCACCCCGTGAAGTTTTTCTCACTGCTAGTAGTGAATGTAGTGTAACACACACCCATACAATGCGCACCACCCCGTGATGTTTTTCTCACTCCTACTAGTGAATGTAATGTAACACACACCCATAAAATGCGCACCACCCCGTGATGATTTTCTCACTCCTACTACTCAATGTAATGTAACACACACCCATACAATGCGCACCACCCCGTGATGTTTTTCTCACTCCTACTAGTGAATGTAATGTAACACACACCCGTACAATACGCACCACCCCGTGATGTTTTTCTCACTCCTACTAGTGAATCTAATGTTACACACACCCATACAATGCGCACCACCCCGTGATGTTTTTCTCACTCCTACTAGTGAATCTAATGTAACACACACCCATACAATGCGCACCACCCCGTGATGTTTTTCTCACTCCTACTAGTGAATGTAATGTAACACACACCCATACAATGCGCACCACCCCGTGATGTTTTTCTCACTCCTACTAGTGAATGTAATGTAACACACACCCATACAATGCGCACCACCCCGTGATGTTTTTCTCACTCCTACTAGTGAATGTAATGTAACACACACCCATACAATGCGCACCACCCCCTGATGTTTTTCTCACTCCTACTAGTGAATGTAATGTAACACACCCATACAATGCGCACCACCCCCTGATGTTTTTCTCACTCCTACTAGTGAATGTAATGTAACGCACACCCATACAATGTGGACCACCCCGTGATGTTTTTCTCACTGCTACTAGTGAATGTAATTTACGCACACCCATACAATGCGCACCACCCCGTGATGTTTTTCTCACTCCTACTAATGAATGTAATGTAACGCACACCCATACAATGCGCACCACCCCGTGATGTTTCTCTCACTCCTACTAGTGAATGTAATGTAACGCACACCCAAAAAATGCGCACCTCCCCGTGATGTTTTTCTCACTCCTTCTAGTGAATCTAATGTAACGCACACCCATACAATGCGCACCACCCCGTGATGTTTTTCTCACTCCTACTAGTGAATCTAATGTAACACACACCCATACAATGCGCACCACCCCGTGATGATTTTCTCACTCCTACTAGTGAATCTAATGTAACATACACCCATACAATGCGCACCACCACGTGATGTTTTTCTCACTCCTACTAGTGAATCTAATGTAACACACACCCATACAATGCGCACCAGCCCGTGATGTTTTTCTCACTCCTACTAGTGAATGTAATGTAACACACACCCATACAATGCGCACCAACCCGTGATGTTTTTCTCACTCCTACTAGTGAATGTAATGTAACACACACCCATACAATGCGCACCACCCCCTGATGTTTTTCTCACTCCTACTAGTGAATGTAATGTAACACACCCATACAATGCGCACCACCCCCTGATGTTTTTCTCACTCCTACTAGTGAATGTAATGTAACGCACACCCATACAATGCGCACCACCCCGTGATGTTTTTCTCACTGCTACTAGTGAATGTAATGTAACGCACACCCATACAATGCGCACCACCCCGTGATGTTTTTCTCACTCCTACTAGTGAATGTAATGTAACGCACACCCATACAATGCGCACCACCCCGTGATGTTTCTCTCACTCCTACTAGTGAATGTAATGTAACGCACACCCATAAAATGCGCACCACCCCGTGATGTTTCTCTCACTCCTAATAGTGAATCTAATGTAACGCACACCCATACAATGCGCACCACCCCGTGATGTTTCTCTCACTCCTACTAGTGAATCTAATGTAATGCACACCCATACAATGCGCACCACCCCGTGATGTTTTTCTCACTACTACTAGTGAATGTAATGTAACACACACCCATACAATGCGCACCACCCCGTGATGTTTTTCTCACTCCTACTAGTGAATGTAGTGTAACACACACCCATACAATGCGCACCACCCCGTGATGTTTTTCTCACTGCTAGTAGTGAATGTAGTGTAACACACACCCATACAATGCGCACCACCCCGTGATGTTTTTCTCACTCCTACTAGTGAATCTAATGTAACACACACCCATACAATGCGCACCACCCCGTGATGTTTTTCTCACTCCTACTAGTGAATGTAATGTAACACACACCCATACAATGCGCAACACCCCGTGATGTTTTTCACACTCCTACTAGTGAATGTAATGTAACACACACCCATACAATGCGCAACACCCCGTGATGTTTTTCTCACTCCTACTAGTGAATGTAATGTAACACACACCCATACAATGCGCACCACCCCGTGATGTTTTTCTCACTCCTACTAGTGAATGTAATGTAACGCACACCCATACAATGCGCACCACCCCGTGATGTTTCTCTCACTCCTACTAGTGAATGTAATGTAACGCACACCCATACAATGCGCACCACCCCGTGATGTTTCTCTCACTCCTACTAGTGAATCTAATGTAACGCACACCCATACAATGCGCACCACCCCGTGATGTTTCTCTCACTCCTACTAGTGAATCTAATGTAACACACACCCATACAATGCGCACCACCCCGTGATGTTTTTCTCACTCCTACTAGTGAAAGTAATGTAACACACACCCATACAATGCGCACCACCCCGTGATGTTTTTCTCACTCCTACTAGTGAATGTAATGTAACACACACCCATACAATGCGCACCACCCCGTGATGTTTTTCTCACTCCTACTAGTGAATGTAGTGTAACACACACCCATACAATGCGCACCACCCCGTGATGTTTTTCTCACTCGTACTAGTGAATGTAGTGTAACACACACCCATACAATGCGCACCACCCCATGATGTTTTTCTCACTCCTACTAGTGAATATAATGTAACACACACCCATACAATGCGCACCACCCCGTGATGATTTTCTCACTCCTACTAGTGAATCTAATGTAACAAACACCCATACAATATGCACCACCCCGTGATGTTTTTCTCACTCCTACTAGTGAATGTAATGTAACACACACCCATACAATGCGCACCACCCCGTGATGTTTTTCTCACTCCTACTAGTGAATCTAATGTAACACTCACCCATACAATGCGCACATCCCCGTGATGTTTTTCTCACTCCTACTAGTGAATCTAATGTAACACTCACCCATACAATGCGCACCACCCCGTGATGTTTTTCTCACTCCTACTAGTGAATGTAATGTAACACACACAAATACAATGCGCACCACCCCGTGATGTTTTTCTCACTCCTACTAGTGAATCTAATGTAACACATACCCATACAATGCGCACCACCCCGTGATGTTTTTCTCACTCCTACTAGTGAATCTAATGTAACACACACCCATACAATGCGCACCACCCCGTGATGTTTTTCTCACTCCTACTAGTGAATGTAATGTAACACACACCCATACAATGCGCACCACCCCGTGATGTTTTTCTCACTCCTACTAGTGAATGTAATGTAACACACACCCATACAATGCGCACCATCCCGTGATGTTTTTCTCACTCCTACTAGTGAATCTAATGTAACACACACCCATACAATGCGCACCACCCCGTGATGTTTTTCTCACTCCTACTAGTGAATGTAATGTAACACACACCCATACAATGCGCACCACCCCCTGATGTTTTTCTCACTCCTACTAGTGAATGTAATGTAACACACCCATACAATGCGCACCACCCCCTGATGTTTTTCTCACTCCTACTAGTGAATGTAATGTAACGCACACCCATACAATGCGCACCACCCCGTGATGTTTTTCTCACTGCTACTAGTGAATGTAATGTAACGCACACCCATACAATGCGCACCACCCCGTGTTTTTCTCACTCCTACTAGTGAATGTAATTTAACGCACACCCATACAATGCGCACCACCCCGTGATGTTTCTCTCACTCCTACTAGTGAATGTAATGTAACGCACACCCATAAAATGCGCACCACCCCGTGATGTTTCTCTCACTCCTAATAGTGAATCTAATGTAACGCACACCCATACAATGCGCACCACCCCGTGATGTTTCTCTCACTCCTACTAGTGAATCTAATGTAATGCACACCCATACAATGCGCACCACCCCGTGATGTTTTTCTCACTCCTACTAGTGAATGTAATGTAACACACACCCATACAATGCGCACCACCCCGTGATGTTTTTCTCACTCCTACTAGTGAATGTAGTGTAACACATCCCCATACAATGCGCACCACCCCGTGATGTTTTTCTCACTGCTAGTAGTGAATGTAGTGTAACACACACCCATACAATGCGCACCACCCCGTGATGTTTTTCTCACTCCTACTAGTGAATCTAATGTAACACACACCCATACAATGCGCACCACCCCGTGATGTTTTTCTCACTCCTACTAGTGAATGTAATGTAACACACACCCATACAATGCGCAACACCCCGTGATGTTTTTCTCACTCCTACTAGTGAATGTAATGTAACACACACCCATACAATGCGCAACACCCCGTGATGTTTTTCTCACTCCTACTAGTGAATGTAATGTAACACACACCCATACAATGCGCACCACCCCGTGATGTTTTTCTCACTCCTACTAGTGAATGTAATGTAACGCACACCCATACAATGCGCACCACCCCGTGATGTTTCTCTCACTCCTACTAGTGAATGTAATGTAACGCACACCCATACAATGCGCACCACCCCGTGATGTTTCTCTCACTCCTACTAGTGAATCTAATGTAACGCACACCCATACAATGCGCACCACCCCGTGATGTTTCTCTCACTCCTACTAGTGAATCTAATGTAACACACACCCATACAATGCGCACCACCCCGTGATGTTTTTCTCACTCCTACTAGTGAAAGTAATGTAACACACACCCATACAATGCGCACCACCCCGTGATGTTTTTCTCACTCCTACTAGTGAATGTAATGTAACACACACCCATACAATGCGCACCACCCCGTGATGTTTTTCTCACTCCTACTAGTGAATGTAGTGTAACACACACCCATACAATGCGCACCACCCCGTGATGTTTTTCTCACTCGTACTAGTGAATGTAGTGTAACACACACCCATACAATGCGCACCACCCCATGATGTTTTTCTCACTCCTACTAGTGAATGTAATGTAACACACACCCATACAATGCGCACCACCCCGTGATGATTTTCTCACTCCTACTAGTGAATCTAATGTAACAAACACCCATACAATATGCACCACCCCGTGATGTTTTTCTCACTCCTACTAGTGAATGTAATGTAACACACACCCATACAATGCGCACCACCCCGTGATGTTTTTCTCACTCCTACTAGTGAATCTAATGTAACACTCACCCATACAATGCGCACATCCCCGTGATGTTTTTCTCACTCCTACTAGTGAATCTAATGTAACACTCACCCATACAATGCGCACCACCCCGTTATGTTTTTCTCACTCCTACTAGTGAATGTAATGTAACACACACAAATACAATGCGCACCACCCCGTGATGTTTTTCTCACTCCTACTAGTGAATCTAATGTAACACATACCCATACAATGCGCACCACCCCGTGATGTTTTTCTCACTCCTACTAGTGAATCTAATGTAACACACACCCATACAATGCGCACCACCCCGTGATGTTTTTCTCACTCCTACTAGTGAATGTAATGTAACACACACCCATACAATGCGCACCACCCCGTGATGTTTTTCTCACTCCTACTAGTGAATGTAATGTAACACACACCCATACAATGCGCACCATCCCGTGATGTTTTTCTCACTCCTACTAGTGAATCTAATGTAACACACACCCATACAATGCGCACCACCCCGTGATGTTTTTCTCACTCCTACTAGTGAATGTAGTGTAACACACACCCATACAATGCGCACCACCCCGTGATGTTTTTCTCACTGCTAGTAGTGAATGTAGTGTAACACACACCCATACAATGCGCACCACCCCGTGATGTTTTTCTCACTGCTAGTAGTGAATGCAATGTAACACACACCCATACAATGCGCACCACCCAGTCATGTTTTTCTCACTCCTACTAGTGAATCTAATGTAACACACACCCATACAATGCGCACCACCACGTGATGATTTTCTCACTCCTACTAGTGAATCTAATGTAACACACACCCATACAATGCGTACCACCCCGTGATGTTTTTCTCACTCCTACTAGTGAATGTAATGTTACACACACCCATACAATGCGCACCACCCCGTGATGTTTTTCTCACTCCTACTAGTGAATCTAATGTAGCAAACACCCATACAATGCGCACCACCCCGTGATGTTTTTCTCACTCCTACTAGTGAATCTAATGTAACACACACCCATACAAGCGCACCACCCCGTGATGTTTTTCTCATTCCTACTAGTGAATGTAATGTAACACACACCCATACAATGCGCACCACCCCGTGATGTTTTTCTCGCTCCTACTAGTGAATGTAATGTAACACACACCCATACAATGCGCACCACCCCGTGATGTTTTTCTCACTCTTACTAGTGAATGTAATGTAACACACACCCATACAATGCGCACCACCCCGTGATGTTTTTCTCACTCCTACTAGTGAATCTAATGTAACACACACCCATACAATGCGCACCACCCCGTGATGTTTGTCTCACTGCTACTAGTGAATGTAATGTAACACACACCCATACAATGCGCACCACCCCGTGATGTTTTTCTCACTCCTACTAGTGAATGTAATGTAACACACACCCATACAATGCGCACCACCCCGTGATGTTTTTCTCACTCCTACTAGTGAATGTAATGTAACACACACCCATACAATGCGCACCACCCCGTGATGTTTTTCTCACTCCTACTAGTGAATGTAGTGTAACACACACCCATACAATGCGCACCACCCCGTGATGTTTTTCTCACTCCTACTAGTGAATGTAGTGTAACACACACCCATACAATGCGCACCACCCCGTGAAGTTTTTCTCACTGCTAGTAGTGAATGTAGTGTAACACACACCCATACAATGCGCACCACCCCGTGATGTTTTTCTCACTCCTACTAGTGAATGTAATGTAACACACACCCATAAAATGCGCACCACCCCGTGATGATTTTCTCACTCCTACTAGTGAATGTAATGTAACACACACAAATACAATGCGCACCACCCCGTGATGTTTTTCTCACTCCTACTAGTGAATCTAATGTAACACATACCCATACAATGCGCACCACCCCGTGATGTTTTTCTCACTCCTACTAGTGAATCTAATGTAACACACACCCATACAATGCGCACCACCCCGTGATGTTTTTCTCACTCCTACTAGTGAATGTAATGTAACACACACCCATACAATGCGCACCACCCCGTGATGTTTTTCTCACTCCTACTAGTGAATGTAATGTAACACACACCCATACAATGCGCACCATCCCGTGATGTTTTTCTCACTCCTACTAGTGAATCTAATGTAACACACACCCATACAATGCGCACCACCCCGTGATGTTTTTCTCACTCCTACTAGTGAATGTAGTGTAACACACACCCATACAATGCGCACCACCCCGTGATGTTTTTCTCACTGCTAGTAGTGAATGTAGTGTAACACACACCCATACAATGCGCACCACCCCGTGATGTTTTTCTCACTGCTAGTAGTGAATGCAATGTAACACACACCCATACAATGCGCACCACCCAGTCATGTTTTTCTCACTCCTACTAGTGAATCTAATGTAACACACACCCATACAATGCGCACCACCACGTGATGATTTTCTCACTCCTACTAGTGAATCTAATGTAACACACACCCATACAATGCGTACCACCCCGTGATGTTTTTCTCACTCCTACTAGTGAATGTAATGTAACACACACCCATACAATGCGCACCACCCCGTGATGTTTTTCTCACTCCTACTAGTGAATCTAATGTAGCAAACACCCATACAATGCGCACCACCCCGTGATGTTTTTCTCACTCCTACTAGTGAATCTAATGTAACACACACCCATACAAGCGCACCACCCCGTGATGTTTTTCTCATTCCTACTAGTGAATGTAATGTAACACACACCCATACAATGCGCACCACCCCGTGATGTTTTTCTCACTCCTACTAGTGAATCTAATGTAACACACACCCATACAATGCGCACCACCCCGTGATGTTTTTCTCACTCTTACTAGTGAATGTAATGTAACACACACCCATACAATGCGCACCACCCCGTGATGTTTTTCTCACTCCTACTAGTGAATCTAATGTAACACACTCATACAATGCGCACCACACCGTGATGTTTGTCTCACTCCTACTAGTGAATGTAATGTAACACACACCCATACAATGCGCACCACCCCGTGATGTTTTTCTCACTCCTACTAGTGAATGTAATGTAACACACACCCATACAATGCGCACCACCCCGTGATGTTTTTCTCACTCCTACTAGTGAATGTAATGTAACACACACCCATACAATGCGCACCACCCCGTGATGTTTTTCTCCCTCCTACTAGTGAATCTAATGTAGCAAACACCCATACAATGCGCACCACCCCGTGATGTTTTTCTCACTCCTACTAGTGAATGTAATGTAACACACACCCATACAACGCGCACCACCCCGTGATGTTTTTCTCACTCCTACTAGTGAATGTAATGTAACGCACAACCATACAATGCGCACCACCCCGTGATGTGTCTCTCACTCCTACTAGTGAATCTAATGTAACACACACCCATACAATGCGCACCGCACCGTGATAATTTTCTCACTCCTACTAGTGAATCTAATGTAACACACACCCATACAATGCGCACCACCCCGTGATGTTTTTCTCACTCCTACTAGTGAATGTAATGTGACACACACCCATACAATGCGCACCACCCCATGATGTTTTTCTCACTCCTACTAGTGAATATAATGTAACATACACCCATACAATGCGCACCACCCCGTGATGTTTTTCTCACTCCTATTAGTGAATGAAATGTAACACACACCCATACAATGCGCACCACCCCGTGATGTTTTTCTCACTCCTACTAGTGAATGTAATGTAACACACACCCATACAATGCGCACCACCCCGTGATGTTTTTCTCACTCCTACTAGTGAATGTAGTGTAACACACACCCATACAATGCGCACCACCCCGTGATGTTTTTCTCACTCCTACTAGTGAATATAGTGTAACACACACCCATACAATGCGCACCACCCCGTGAAGTTTTTCTCACTGCTAGTAGTGAATGTAGCGTAACACACACCCATACAATGCGCACCACCCCGTGAAGTTTTTCTCAATGCTTGTAGTGAATGTAGTGTAACACACACCCATACAATGCGCACCACCCCGTGATGTTTTTCTCACTCCTACTAGTGAATGTAATGTAACACACACCCATACAATGCGCACCACCCCGTGATGATTTTCTCACTCCTACTAGTGAATGTAATGTAACACACACCCATACAATGCGCACCACCCCGTGATGTTTTTCTCACTCCTACTAGTGAATGTAATGTAACACACACCCATACAATGCGCACCACCCCGTGATGTTTTTCTCACTCCTACTAGTGAATGTAATGTAACACACACCCATACAATACGCACCACCCCGTGATGTTTTTCTCACTCCTACTAGTGAATCTAATGTTACACACACCCATACAATGCGCACCACCCCGTGATGTTTTTCTCACTCCTACTAGTGAATCTAATGTAACACACACCCATACAATGCCCACCACCCCGTGATGTTTTTCTCATTCCTACTAGTGAATGTAATGTAACACACACCCATACAATGCGCACCACCCCGTGATGTTTTTCTCACTCCTACTAGTGAATGTAATGTAACACACACCCATACAATGCGCACCACCCTGTGATGTTTTTCTCACTCTTACTAGTGAATGTAATGTAACACACACCCATACAATGCGCACCACCCCGTGATGTTTTTCTCACTCCTACTAGTGAATGTAATGTAACACACACCCATACAATGCGCACCACCCCGTGATGTTTGTCTCACTCCTACTAGTGAATGTAATGTAACACACACCCATACAATGCGCACCACCCCGTGATGTTTTTCTCACTCCTACTAGTGAATGTAATGTAACACACACCCATACAATGCGCACCACCCCGTGATGTTTTTCTCACTCCTACTAGTGAATGTAGTGTAACACACACCCATACAATGCGCACCACCCCGTGATGTTTTTCTCACTCCTACTAGTGAATGTAGTGTAACACACACCCATACAATGCGCACCACCCCGTGAAGTTTTTCTCACTGCTAGTAGTGAATGTAGTGTAACACACACCCATACAATGCGCACCACCCTGTGATGTTTTTCTCATTCCTACTAGTGAATCTAATGTAACACACACCCATAAAATGCGCACCACCCCGTGATGATTTTCTCACTCCTACTAGTGAATGTAATGTAACACACACCCATACAATGCGCACCACCCCGTGATGTTTTTCTCACTCCTACTAGTGAATGTAATGTAACACACACCCATACAATACGCACCACCCCGTGATGTTTTTCTCACTCCTACTAGTGAATCTAATGTTACACACACCCATACAATGCGCACCACCCCGTGATGTTTTTCTCACTCCTACTAGTGAATCTAATGTAACACACACCCATACAATGCGCACCACCCCGTGCTGTTTTTCTCATTCCTACTAGTGAATGTAATGTAACACACACCCATACAATGCGCACCACCCCGTGATGTTTTTCTCACTCCTACTAGTGAATCTAATGTAACACACACCCATACAATGCGCACCACCCCGTGCTGTTATTCTCATTCCTACTAGTGAATGTAATGTAACACACACCCATACAATGCGCACCACGCTGTGATGTTTTTCTCACTCTTACTAGCAATGTAATGTAACACACACCCATAAAATGCGCACCACCCCGTGATGTTTTTCTCACTCCTACTAGTGAATGTAATGTAACACACACCCATACAATGCGCACCACCCCGTGATGTTTGTCTCACTCCTACTAGTGAATGTAATGTAACACACACCCATACAATGCGCACCACCCCGTGATGTTTTTCTCACTCCTACTAGTGAATGTAATGTAACACACACCCATACAATGCGCACCACCCCGTGATGTTTTTCTCACTCCTACTAGTGAATGTAATGTAACACACACCCATACAATGCGCACCACCCCGTGATGTTTTTCTCACTCCTACTAGTGAATGTAGTGTAACACACACCCATACAATGCGCACCACCCCGTGATGTTTTTCTCACTCCTACTAGTGAATGTAGTGTAACACACACCCATACAATGCGCACCACCCCGTGAAGTTTTTCTCACTGCTAGTAGTGAATGTAGTGTAACACACACCCATACAATGCGCACCACCCCGTGATGTTTTTCTCATTCCTACTAGTGAATCTAATGTAACACACACCCATAAAATGCGCACCACCCCGTGATGATTTTCTCACTCCTACTAGTGAATGTAATGTAACACACACCCATACAATGCGCACCACCCCGTGATGTTTTTCTCACTCCTACTAGTGAATGTAATGTAACACACACCCATACAATACGCACCACCCCGTGATGTTTTTCTCACTCCTACTAGTGAATCTAATGTTACACACACCCATACAATGCGCACCACCCCGTGATGTTTTTCTCACTCCTACTAGTGAATCAATTGTAACACACACCCATACAA